>NW_028074670.1:3180060-3535060 GCF_014824575.4 Sturnira hondurensis
CCACTGTTGGTGGGATTGCAGACTGGTACAACCATTATGGAAAACAGTATGGAATTTTCTCAGAAAACTAAAATTGGACTTGCCTTTTGACCCAGCAATTCCACTG
Source organism: Sturnira hondurensis (assembly GCF_014824575.4). Taxonomy (NCBI): domain Eukaryota; kingdom Metazoa; phylum Chordata; class Mammalia; order Chiroptera; family Phyllostomidae; genus Sturnira; species Sturnira hondurensis. The sequence continues at coordinate 3,180,167 of NW_028074670.1, forward strand.
CTAGGATTGTATCCTAAGAACCCTAAAACACCAATCCCAAAGAACCTATGCATCCCAATGTTCATAGCAGAACAATTTACAATAGCCAAGAGTTGGAAGCAACCTAGGTGCCTGTCAGTAAATGACTGGATCAAAAAACTATGGTACATATACACAATGGAATTTTATGCTGCAGAAAGAAAGAAGGAGCTCCTACCTTTTGCAACATCATGGATGGAACTCGAAAGCATTATGCTGAGTGAAATAAGCCAGGTGTTGAAGGACAAATACCATATGACCTCACCTTTAACAGGAAGCTAAACAACAAAACAAACAAGCAAGCCAAATATAACCAAAGACACTGAAATAGAGAACAGGCTGACAGTGACCAGAGGGGAGAGGGGAGGGAATTTCAGGGGAAATAGGGGAGGGATTTAGAGGAACCTATATAAAGGATACATGGACAACAACTGAGAAGGGTGGAAATGGGAGGGAGGGGGGAGCACGGGGGTGGGATGGGATGGGATGGGAATAATAGACAGAAAACTGTCATTGAAAAATAATGAAATAAAAAAATTTGGGAAAAAAATAAATTAAAAAAACTTAAAAAAAAAGAAAGAAAACTTTTTGAAAAATAATGAAAGAAAACTTCTCTAGTTTGATGAAGGAAATAGACATACAAATCCAGGAAACACAGAGAGTCCTAAACAAGTTGGACCCAAAGAGGAACACATCAAGGCATATCATATTAAAATGCCAAAAGTTAAAGATAAGGAAAGAATTCCAAGAGCAGCAAGAAGAAAGCAGAGAGTTACCTACAAAGGAGTTCCCATAATACTGTCAGCTAATTTCTCAAAAGAAACTTTGCAGGCAAGAAGGGACTGGCAAGAAGTATTCAAAGTGATGAAAAGTAAGGACTGACAACCTAGATTACTCTATCCAGCAAAACTATCATTTAGAATGGGAGGGCACATAAGGAGCTTCCCAGACAAGGTAAAGCTAAAGGAGTTCATCATCACCAAGCCATTATTACATGAAATGTTAAAGGGACTTATTTAAGAAAAAGAATGAACTATGTTCAAAACTATGAACATTAAAATAGCAGCAAATTCATAGCTATCAATAACTGAATGTACAAAAGCAAACTAAGCAAACTAGAACAGGAACAGAATAAAAGAAATGGAGATCATGTGGAGGGTTATCAGTGGGGAAGTGAAGGATAAGGGGAAAGAATGGGGGAAAAGGTACAGGGATTAAGAAGCAAAATCAGTAGGAATAAAATAGACAAGGTGATGTTAAGAACAGTATAGGAAATGGAGAAGCCAAAGAACTTACATGCATGACCCATGGACATGAAGTAAAAAAGGGAGCTGCTGGAGGAATGGGGGTACTAGGTGGAAGGGGGTAAAAGGGGAAAATTGGGACAATCGTAATAGCATAGACAACAAAATATATTATAAAAGATAATTAACTTACCTGTCCTCCCCAATCTTATCACTGAGCCTTGACTCTGTGCTAGGTATTTGGTTTCCTGCTTGATGGTAAGATTTTTCCTGTTAATGCTCAATATTTGGTCTCTAATAGCCTTTGTGTTTCTCTTAATCAAAGTCATGCACATAGAAACCAGAAAGGTGTTTAGCCATCATTATATATTCAAGACCATCTAGAGTGAAAGTATTCCCGAGCATAAGGCAAAGGACCAAAGAATTGTTCGTAAATTTTAGTTGTAGTGAACTTATCTGGGGGAGTTTGTTTAAAACCCATATTCCCAGGAGTTTCCAGGTATTCCCTTTCAGGTCTGCATTGGGGTTGGGTGTCTACGTTTTGAACATGCGGCCCAGTGGGTTCGAGTACAGGTGTTTTGTGACACCCACTTTAAGAGATGCTGGTTTTCACAGTCTCCATAAAGACTGCCTTATTTTTTAATTTTTTTCTCTCTTTTTAATTGTTGTTCAAGTATAGTTTTCTCCATTTTCCCCCACCATTCCCCCTGCCCACCCATCCCCGCCTCCTACCCTCAAACCTACCCTCTTTGGCTTTGTCCATGTGTCCTTTATACATGTTCCTTGATGACCTTTGTTAAATAAATGCAAACTAGAAATCAGGTCCAAGAACTAAATCTCTCTTATTGAATGCTTAGGTCTCTGATCAAATTCCTAGTCTGCCTATGGTAATTCTAAGGGTGTAAGGATAATGAGGAGATGAAGATTTGTAATGTCCAATATTCATGAAGCCATTATTAGAGAAAGGGAATGTGGAATTGTCAGGGGAGGGTAAACTCAATTTTTAACAAGTTGGGTTTGAAGAGTTGTTAGCACATTCAGATGGAAATGTCGAAGTAATGGGAATAGAGAACTCTAAGCACACGCATGTTATTACATAATTCTCTACACAGCTTTGATACCCCACAGCAGTGATGGCAGTGAGCGCGCGTACATGTATTAACTTCAGCAGGTTGTTAAACCGGTCCACTTCTTGTCCAAGAACGGTGGTCAAGGAATTAAGGCGTCCTTGAGAATCCTTGATGAAAAGGCTCTCAGAAGCATTCTCCATTTCTAGTATTTCTGAAACAGAGAGCGCCAGTTCCTCAAGTCAATTGTCACTGATTTCTGTCCTTGTAACATTTCTGTTGTAATTTACTTTGCTTAACCTTTCTTCAAGCCAACTTCTCCTGAACCTGGGCCTAAGCCGCAGGTGGCAAACACAAAGCCTGAGGGCGGAATCCAGCCCTCTACCTTGTTTTATCTGGCCTGGCACCTTGTTTCTACCTGACGGCAGTGCCGAGCTCTCACTTAACTGTTAAGGAGTAATTACATTTACACAGTCCTAAAATTACGTTTGGCCCTTTGAAGGCAACCTTGAGGCTGATGTGGCCCCTGGTGAAAATGAGTTTGACACCACTGGCCTAGGCTGAATGGGAGTCAGGCCATGCATAGGTCAGTGGCAAATGCTAGCAGGACAAACAGCTGCCCAGAAGTTAAGGGACATCCCTGAGACCAGAGGTTCCAGGGACCCTGAGTCTTCTCTGCCATGCAGGTACATAAGCCTCACTCTTCCCTGCATACCTGCACTGCATTTTGGAGAGGAGGGGTTCCCAGGGGACAGTGAGAGATGAGAGTGAGTTGGCATTTATCCTAATTTAGCATAAGCTAAATGCCAAATTATGGCATAATTCAAAGGGACTGACTGAATTATGAAACAGGCCCATAGGTCAACCTGGATCAAAAATTTTGCTCTTCTTTCCCCCTACAACACAGCAAATAGTGGCCCATATATAAGCTCTAAAAAAATGAAGGAACTGCATTTCCTTGCATATCTGAGTAAAGTGGGTGTAAACAAGTGGCTCTGAAATACATCTAACAAATCCCTCATAACCACTCACATTTCGGCTGCTGTGGAAAAATCACATGGCAGCGTGGGGCAGTCCAGCCTCCTGGGTCCGGAATGCTGCGGTTACGTGTCCTTGGTCTTTTCTTTCTATTGCTTCCCTCAGGCACTACCCCAAACCCTCAGTCCTCTTGTGGAGCCAACGGCATCCCTCCCGAGTCTCAGCAAGCAGGTGGCACCACTTGTCATTTCACAGTGAAAGTGTAAGCTTTATGAAGCTTGGAGAAAACCTCCTGATGTTGGTGGAGCTCCACTGGACAGATGCAGTTTATCTTCATCTCTCCATCCATCTTCACCCCGTTTCCACCCAGTCTCCCATCTTATATTTATTAAAAACTGCTTTCTAAAATAACTGATGCAGTTTACTTCAACATCAACAGAACTCAACTCAAAAAGAGATTCTTTTGAGGCCTGTTTTAGGAGGCGGATAACTGGCTTCTGAGGTCACACAGGCCCCCCTTTTCCAGAGGACTTAAAGATTATTGGCAAGACTCAGTTTGTGATACTGTAATCTAATAAGAGACATACATTTTCGGTCTTCATCCCTAGTTCTTGCCCAGAACTCCTAAAACCCTTGCAATTTCCTAAGTGATAAAAAACAATAGGGTTATCATTTTAAATAATATTTGCTTCTTTTTACCCTGGGTCCTGACACTGCTCCTGAATGACAAAGGGAAAAGAAGCCCCTTTCAACCACATCTAGTTTATGTTAGTGAGCTGACTTTGGGAAGGTCCCCAAACCTGGGGAAGCTGGTCATCAGCAGAACTGGCCATGTGATTAGAGGCTTGAAACTTCCAGCTTCATTCTCTGACCTCCTGGGAGAGGAGAGGGGCTGGAGGTTGATGATTTAATCAGCCAACCATGCCTATGAAATGAAGCCTTCACAGAAACCCTAACCGAAAGGGCCGGGAGGGCTTCTGGGTTGGGGGATGCGTCCATGCCAGGTGGGTGGCACACCTGGACTCACGGGGACAGAAGCTCCGGCACTCAGGAACCTTCTGGATGTTGCCCTGTGGACCTCTTCATTTGGGTTTTTTAAAGATCGTTTATGATATCTTTTAAAATAAGCTGCTACACGTAACTAACTGTAACTAACCACTAGTCCTGTGTAGAAAATTACTGAACCCAAGAAGGGGAATGGGGCTGTGGGAACCCTTGATCTATAGCTGGTTGGTCAGAAGTACAGGTCACAACCAGGGACTTGCAATTGGCATCTAAAGTGGGGGGCAGTCTTGTTGTGGGGCTGAGCCTTTAACCTTGGGGTCTGTGCTAACTGTGGATAGTTAGTATCATAAGTAAATTGTAGGGACACCCAGGTGGTGTCCAGAGAGTTGGAAGACTGTTTAATATGAGGGAAAGACCCATTCGGGGGTCAGAGTTGTTGTGAGTAAAGAAACACAGTTTGCTTTTATAGTCATTGTTTTATTATGTGCTTCAGTTTTCTTTTCCCTATAATTATGTCTCTTCCAACCATGAACAATATACTAATAAATCCAAATCTACAGTTATTTTAAGGAAAGTGTGAGATGGATCTCTGTGATCATTCTGGAAGATTCCTCAACTCACCAGAAAACAAGGTGAAATTAATTTATTTATTTCTGTTGGAGGAAATGGATTGTATAGCAGGCCTGTCCAATAGAATATTTTACAGTAATAGAAATGATCCTTATTATCCACTATGGGAGCACTTGAAATGTTGCTGGTGCAACTGAGAAAATGAGTTTTAAATAAAATTTTAAGTAGCTACCTGTGGCTAGTAGCTACTTTCTCAGACAGCATAGATCAGGAGACAGGCTCAGAAAGAAGTCTGGTTAAAGTTACATGGGCTAGAAACCAATTTGTTCTTCATGCTTCTGGCAGTTGGGGGCCTGTAGGTGTCTAGTGTATGTATAAACGGAGAGGGGCCCAGCACAAGAGTTTCCTCTGTAAAGAGAAGTTGGCATTAAAAGCAGATTTGGACACCTGTTTATCACTCAGCTCTCTGAGTTTATTCCTAAAAATCCCATTCTATATAGATGTCAGGAATTATTTATTACCTGGAACTCTGGTCCGGACGGAAGCAACAAGTTCTTGGACAATTTCATCATTGCTTTTTCCCTCTCCACCAGAAGATGACCTTGGCTGAATCTCAAGTATGGTGTTGATTAAAGTGTTGGTCTCTTTGTACTGCGATGGTGGGAAGAGAAAGAAGTGAAGACTCAAATTCTCAAAAAATAATTTTGCAGCACACATAGTTCAATTGTAGAAATAATGGCAGTTATCAAAAACTAGGAATGTTTATTTTTTTTTATGTTGAAGATAGAGTTGGTAAAATGTGTTCATTGGAAATGCACAGTACATAGTTGTCAGTGTTGTAAATTTTTTGGTTGAGTGACAGTGTAACAGTTCTTAATGACACTGAACTGTATACTTAAAAATGGCTAAAATGACAAATTTTATGTTATGTATGTTTTACCACATAACATGGTTAAAATTTTTTGGCTAATCATTTAAAAGGCTATTATGAAAGTAAGGAAAAATAATGAGAATTGAGTTTTAGAACAGAGTTTTCTAATTGAGAAAATGTTATTTATTTATTTATTTATTTTTAAAGATTTTATTTATTTATCTTAGAGTGGAAGGGAAGGAGAGAGAGAGAGAGAAATATCAATGTATGGTTGGCTCTTGTGTGTCCCCTGCCAGGGGCCGGGAACTGGCCTGCAACCCAGGCATGTGCCCTGACTGGGAATCGAACTGCGATTGTGTGGTTCGCAGGCCCGTGCTCAACCCACTGAGCTACACCAGCCAGGACGAGAAAATGTTATTTAAATAAAAGTATGATGGTTCACTATAGAAAAATCTAGGAAACAAAAAATGTAGAGAAAAAATTTTCATGATCCTGCTTTCCAGAGATATGGATAGCTAGTTTTCAACCCTCCCCCATCTTCGACATTTTCTCTGTGTATGTGCGTACAGTTAAAAATAAGCCCATACAACTTATGTAGTATTAATTCTTTTTTCAATTTCATGAACATTTTCTCAAGTCATTGAAAAATCTTCGCGAATCATCTTTAAGTGACTTTACAATACTCAGTGGTATGAATACACCAGTTGTTTATTTACTTTTTTTTTGATATTTCCAGTTTGTAGATTTTACAGAACTCTGTGAATAGAATATCTGTATATGAATTTCACCCACTGTCTTTTAAATTCTTCAAACAATATATTGCCAAGAGCTATTTTAAACCTGTGTATTTCTGCATTGATTTCTAAAGAAACTATCAATTTACACTCAGCTGTGGTGCATCAGAGGCCCCGTCTTTCTGTGTCTTTGTAAGGAACAATATCATCACTTGAAAACTTTCCCAATTTAATAGGTAAAGGCTTCTTTGATGACTAACATAATATTTATATTACTCATATATTTTGCACCTTGTTATTTTAAGCATTTTATTTTCTATTAATTAGGAGATAATCTATAATATAATAAGGGTAATTAACTTTTTCTGTTTTTCTGTGATAAAATATACATAAAATTTGTCATATTAACTGTCTTTAAGTGCATAGACCAGTGGTATTAAATGCATTAATAATGCTATTCAACCATCACCACAATCTATCCCCAAACTCTTGTATCTAGTAAGACTGAAACTGTATGCACACTAAACAAGTCCTCGTTAGCTCCTCTCTGCCCTGGCAGCCACCATTCTGCTTTCCGTCTCTATGATTCTGACTATACAGACCTCACAGAAGTGGAATTATACAGTATTTGTCTCTATGTGACTGGCTTATTTGCCTTAGCATTATGCCTTCCAGGTTGATCCGTGTTGTAGCACACTGAAGAATTTTCTTCCTTTTTAAGGCCAAATGATATTTCATCATATGCATAGACCCTGTTTTGCTTATGCATTCACTTGCTGATGGACATTTAAGTTGCTTCCACATTTTAGTTACTGTAAATAGTGCTGCTGTGAGCACAGGCATACAAATACCCATTTGCATCCCAGCTTTCAGTTCTTTTGGGTAGATGCCCAGAAGTGGAATTGCTGGGTCATATATTAATTCTATTTTTAGTGTTTTGAAGAATTGTTGTTTTTTTTGTAGCAGCTGTAGTATTTTACATTTCTACCAACAGTGCACAAGGGCTCCAGTTTCTCCACATCCTTGCTGGCACTTGCTGATTTGTGTTATTTTTGATAGTAGCCCTTTGTAATGGCTGTGACATGATATGTCATTACAGTTTTGACTTACATTTCCCGAATGATTAGTAATGTTGAGACCTTTTTCATGTGTTTATTGGCCATTTGCATATATTCCTTGGAGAAATATCTCAAGTCCTTTGCCCATTTTTGAATTGGGTGTTTGTTGTTGTTGTTATTGTCTACAATTGTCTACAATTTTAGGAATTCTCTGTATGTTCTAGATCCTACTCTCTAACAGGTATATAATTGCAGATGTTTTGTCCCATTCTGTGGGTTTCCTTTTCACTCTGTTGATTGTGTATTGTGATGCACAAAAATTTCAAATTTTCATGAAGTACACCTTGTCTGGTTTTTTTTTTTTTTTGGTTATCTGTACCTTTCCTTTTAGATATAAGAAATCACTGCCAAATCTGATGTCATGAAGCTTTTATCCTACATTTTCTTCCAGGGGTTTTAAGGTCTTAGATTTAGGTCTTGATCCATTATGGGTTAGTTTCTGTGTATTGCGTTAGGTAAGGGACCAACTTCATTCTTTTGCATGTGGATATCCAGTTTTCCCAGTACCATGTGCCGAAAAGATCTCCTTTCTCCATTGAATGCTCTTGGCGCCCTTGTCAGAAAGCATTTGCCCATGTGTGTGAGGACTTGATTATTTCTGGACTTGATTCTATTCCGTTGTTCTATATGTCTATCTGTATGCCACATTGCTATGACTACTTGGTTTTATTGATTTCTAATTTTATTCTATTGTTGGAAAAGAAGCTTGTATAATACCTATCTTTTAAGACCTACTGATACTTAATTTGCGGACTAACATATGGTCTTTTCTGGAAGATATCCCTCATTCAGATAGTTAACTTTTTCTCCTTTTTGCTTTGTTTTTTTTTAAAAATTTTTTAAAAATATTTTATTTATTTATCTTTAGAGAGGACGGGAAAGAGAGAAGGAGAGAAATATCAATGTATGGTTGCCTCTCATGAGTCCCCTGCTGGGAACTGGCCTACAACCCAGGCATGTGCCCTGACTGGGAATCGAACCGCAATCGTGTGGTTCGCAGGCCCGCGCTCAATCCACTGAGCTACACCAGCCAGGGCTGCTTTGTTTCAAAAATGTTTTGCTTTGTCACTTGTCTTTTGAGTCTCTTATGACAGTTTTTGATATAGTTACATCTATTGGCTTTTTAATGAGGTTTGTTTTTCTATTGCTTTTCATGCTTAGACATCCGTATTCCAAGGTCAGTTTTAATATTCTCAGTGTTTCTACATTTTTTTCTATTCAGAAACATGGTATCTTTCTTGTGCCTATTTGTTGGAATCTCTTAGAATGGGGTGTCAAACTCATTGTCACTGAGAGCCATATCAGCCTTGCAGTTGCCTTCAAAGGGCTGAAATAATTTTAGGACTGTATAAATGTAACTACTCCTTAACAGTTAAGGAGCTGAAATTACATTTGGCCCTTTGAAGGCAACTGCAAGGCTGATGTGGCCCCCAGGAAAATGAGTTTGACACCCCTGTCTTAGAAGTTTCCTTTCACTCACTTTCACACAGGTTTTGTGAAGGTAATTCGGATGACCATGTGCAGCAGTGTATCCAGAACAGGTGGTGGGATGTTCCATGGTACTGTCCAAGGCTTTCTAGATGTATCCCTTTCCATCTGCTGTCCTTGGCTTTGAACCCTGCTCACAGCACACATCATCTTCTTACCTAAGGAGCTCAGACCTGGGATTTTAGGTCTTGATTATTAAAATGATGTTTTACATGCTAGACATTCTGTCAAACATTACCACTGACGTATTCATTAGATTCTAAACACATATGTTGTTGTTAGCTTGATGCTGTAGATAAATAGTTTGGTTTCTGTGCTCAGTACCAGTCATCCAATATCATGATTTCTCCATTTTAGTACTCAACTTCTCGGTTGGATGGAAGAGTCTTGAAACTGCGTTTAGTGCAGCTAGCCTAGTATGATTTCGTATGATAGTAACTGAATTAGACATTTAGTGAGCTCCCATTCCCAGTTATCTTCCTCTTTAGGGCATAGCAAAGATTATATTTTCTTGCACCATTACAAAGAGGTGGTTCATGTGACAATTCTGCCTAATGAGATGTGAGGCAAAGTGATGATGGACTGTGTAGGCTGAGGCAGTGAAAAGCCTATCATGCTTTAAAACAGCAAAGCAACTTTAAAAATTATTTATTTATTTTTAGAGAGAGGGGAAGGGGAGGAGAAAGAGAGGGAGAGAAACATCAATGTGTGGTTGCCTCTCTTGTGTCCCCTTCTGGGACCTGGCCTGCAACCTAGGCATGTGCCCTGACGGGGAATCGAACCAGCGACCTTTTGCTACACAGGCCTGTGCTCAATTCACTGAGCTACACCAGTCAGGGCCAAAGCAATTTTAATGGCAGAGCACACGACTTGAGGTTTCAGAGCATTAACCTGTTGGTGTTCTTTCTGGAAGTTCCATTGTTGTTTTGCATAGATTCTTTGATATCTAGGAAAACCTCACCCTCTAACACTTGTAGGGGCAAAATTTAAATTAAAGAGAAAGGTGATTAGAAAAAAGAAAGGAAGGTGGTTCCTTTTAGCCTTGTGGGGCCAACCTAGACTTCAACCTGTGGAGCATTCCAGGGCCCTCAGGGACATACCTTATTTCATAGCTTTGCTTTGGCCACAGATACCTGACCATGACAGATGATGAAAGTGGAAAGGTGTGCAGTGGCCAGGTCATGGCAGAGCCTTGAGTGCCACGCTGAGGAGCTCGGACTACCCAGAGGTAATGGTGCAGCATCAGGAGGTCTTAGCGGAGTAAACCTGCCAGGTTTGCTCTTTGGACCCATTGCAGTGGTCTAGTGCGGTGACCTTGATGAGGGCATATTTATTTACTTATTTATTTTTAAAGATTGTATTTATTTATTTTTAGACAGAGTGGAAGGGAGGGAGAAAGAGAGGGAGAGAAACATCAATGTGTGGTTGCCTCTCGCATGCTCCATGCTAGGGACCTGGTCTGCAACCCAGGCATGTGCCCTGACTGGGAATCAAACTGGTGACCCTTTGGTTTGCAGGCTGGTGCTCAATCCACTGAGCCACAGCAGCCAGGGCAAGATGATGAGGGTGCTTTTAAAGAACTTTTCATTTATCCATTGGATATTTGTTACTATACTCTTATGATGTAATCACCTATGGGTCCACAGATCTCTGTGTAATATGATACAAATATGCCCCGCATGGAGGGAGAAGGGCAAAAAAGCAAGGAGTGTCTGGGTTATCATCCAAAGCCCCATGTTATGGTAGACTAGCAGGCAGATTGTGGAGCAGGTGGAGGACCGGGACGTGGATGGGGCTAGCCAGTGACAGGAAAATGCATGATGATTTAGGCTTCTGTGAAGGATCCAGAAACAACAGGCTAAATTGGAACCAAATGCTGAAGTTAAGATGAAACATTTATTTGTTTATTTAAGAATTATAATTTATAGAGCCGGTGAGGTGATTATTGATGTTTCAGGTTTACGTATGCAATATAAATATGTATTTTTAATTTTTTTCTTTTATTGACTAGAGAGAGAGGAAGGGAGAGGAGAAAGAGAGGGAGAGAAACATGGATGTGAGAGAGAAACATTGATCTGTTGCCCCCTGCACACACCCTGACTGGGGACTGAACCCACAACCCAGGCATGTGCCCTGAATGGGAATTGAACTGGCAAGTTTTTGCTTTGCAGTACAATGCCCAACTAAGTCAGGCCTATGAATATGTATTTTAAGTTGAAAGGCCACATACCTGGAAAACTAAGTTGGCATTTTCATGCATTCCAAATATTTCTGGGTCATCTATCAAAGGTAGATTTTCAATGTAATCTTTAAACTCTTGCAGGCTGTCAGCCAAGGGTGCAAAATAGATGCCTGTTATTGGAAACATAGAAGGCAAGTGTCTCAGATTAAGTAGCTTTGTATGGTATGTCCTGCTGGGTTCAGATGGTGGCTGTCATCAGCTGTCTCACATAGACAAAGACTGTTTTCCCCAGGCCTCCATCCTGTGTCTACTTTCTTTGCCTTTTCCCGAGGCCCTGAGCATCTGATTAGTGTCCTAACCTTTCAGGGTGNAAGGGTGCAAAATAGATGCCTGTTATTGGAAACATAGAAGGCAAGTGTCTCAGATTAAGTAGCTTTGTACTGATAAGTATGGTACGTCCTGCTGGGTTCAGATGGTGGCTGTCATCAGCTGTCTCACATAGACAAAGACTGTTTTCCCCAGGCCTCCATCCTGTGTCTACTTTCTTTGCCTTTTCCCGAGGCCCTGAGCATCTGATTAGTGTCCTAACCTTTCAGGGTGTCTCCTCCACAACATTTCGAGATTCTCGAATTCAGGGATGTTTTGCTGAAAGTTATGCCTTGTTGAGAGCTCCAAATTTATGTAACTTTGAAAACACACTTAGGCAGAATAAAACACACTTTAGAAAAGAAATCATTCAAAGAGGTTAATGCACAACAGACAGCCTTGTGCTATTACAACCAAATGAGTTTTGAAGGTGGGCGAGTATGGGGAAAGGGTGGACATGGGACTCGGCTGTGAGGACCTGACATGGAACTCGTGTGTGGACAGCTGAGAGATGCTGTTAACAACTTCTCAGGAAGTCCTTTTCCATAGTACTGAAAAGTCATTCACCTGATTCGGAGTATTTATAATTCTCTTCTAATGTTTCCGGAGAAAAAAATCTTTTCAAGACAGTGCGAAGACATCTTTGATCCCAATTGTCTGTAACTCTGCCACCATATGTAATTTCACCTGAAAAGGATATGCATTTTGAAACATAATATTATTTATTTTTATTAATATACATATGCCAATTCTAATAGGTTTACTTATACACACATTTTTTGGAAATAGCATAATAGAGTTTCATTCCACTACCTCCCCAAAAGAGAATAAAAATCAATTTTTTAAAGAGCAGGAAAAAAAATTAGTGTATGTACTCCACCCTAATTATTTTGCTTTTCCAAATAACTGAAACTAAAGTCACTGAGCTCTATTTACATATTTTTCATTCTCCCTGTTTTTTTTTGTTGTTGTTTCTTCAAAACACCGATTTTGGGTCTGATCCCATTATTGACTGCAGTATTCTAATACATATTTTCCATGAAACATTGCTTTTGGGTGCGACAATGAGTAAAACAGAATCAGAAGAGTTACAACAAGGCATCCAAGCTCTATGTACTTTACAAATTATTGACATTAAGCCAGGGAGGAAAGATAGATTCAGGATAAAAGAGACAACTTGGCTGACAGATGATGGTATGGGGAATTAGGTTATTGTTATCCTGTCTCTCTTATTTACAGAGAAGCTACAGCTGGCATGTTCCATTGTCATCCCCGAATTACATGAAAGAATGATGATCTCCACTGGAATAATACCTATTGCTGTTATAATTCTTTGGAAAAAATCTGGACCCATTGCTACAATTCCTTATTCAATACTGTAGTGTTCCTTGAAGGATTTTTATCTGAGATACGGACATTGTCAACTTCTGAATCATTTAACTGTTCATCCATACTCATTGCCATCTCTTTCATTATATCAGGAAGAACATTTTTTTCATTCTCTTTGAACTGAGATGGTTGGTTGAAAGAAATTCATTTTAGTTTTTGGAATCTTAATAATTTATTTTTTTCTAAGATAGCAACGTCTTTACCTGCATCTCCTGTAGGGACACCTATCTTCCTTCTCCTGTTGAAGCATCTCTGATCAGTCTTGTTGGATCAGGCTCTCAGGGAGAGGGGAAGGGAAGTAGGTACCAGGGATGGTGGTCAATAGCTCAGTCCCTGTATTAGCAATTCTACGAGGAAATGAGGAGATGCTGCTGTCCTTTCCTGGGAATAATCTTCAGTCACCCTCTGTGAAGGCTTGGGATGCAATGTTGGGTTAAATCTTTTTGGTAAGTCCATGTAGCCTGAGCCTAATTTGAAGCTCCTCTTGGATCCTTGGGGCTGGATGGGAATGTAAAGCTCAGCTTTCTCCAATGATGTGATGGTGTCAGGGAAAGGAAGATGGATGGGAACACTCAGACTCCAATTGTTAGTCAGTCAGCGGTGAGAGGAAAGAGTTGCCCCAACTCTTATTCTAAAAAAAGTTAAAACTAAAATATCTGCATTTTGAGAAGCAGCACAGAAATATTTTTCTTACAAATCATCAGACTTGGTGCTTTTTCTTCCAGACTTAGCTTTTTCCTTTCCTTTGGTCAGACTGAGTAAACGAGGAGCTCTACCATTTTGATGCTGGGTAGATCACTCACTTTTAGGAAGGAGTCTTGGGTTGGTCTTTCAGAAGAGGTTGCCTGGGGAGGAGGGCATCCACTGCGCATGTCCACCACCTGTCTGCCTACCAGCCCCACAGATCCTGTTGTTTCCCCTTTTCTTCCTTTTCTGTCCCCACGGGCTGGCTTGGGGATGGCCAGGTGGGGATATCCAGTGCTGACTGGATAGGCTTTGGGTTTGGCTTTGTCCTTGCCGCTTTGAGCCCAGATCTGTCTAATGGTCTTACATATTGTTACACCCAACATAATAAAGTTTTAAGATCCCTCCTTTCAACTTCAAATACCTTCCTGTATTTATAGCCTCCTTTACTGTTCATTTTCTCTTGTCTAGTCATCAGCCCCCGTGTTGCTATATTTTTGTTCAATCCTTCATCTTACATTTATTGTAGCTTTATAAATTATTGCATCTCTTCCCAGCTGAAAACACTGTTAATTCCCAACTGTTGCTTACAGAAAAAGCCAAATTTTATTAACAACACACAGGCCTTTCAGGATGTGTTCCAAGCTTATGTTTTTAGTTTTGTTGAAGATAAAGCTCTCCTCCATTACACATTTCCTCTTCATACTGTGCTTTGTCCTATTGACCTACTCATGATGTCCGTAGTCAGGCCACCCCTCAACACTCAGGGACTTGAAACATCCTGCTCCAAGCACAGGGTGCTCTCCTGCCTCCTCTCCTGGTGAGCCCAGATTACTGTTCAGCATCCAGACCAACTTTCCTCCTTGGTGGAGTTTTCCCAGATTCTTCCAGATAGTGTCGCGCCTTCTGAATTTCCATAGCATTGTGCATACCCTTCTATTTTGGTAATTTTCACAGTATATTATAATTTATTCATGGTCTCTACGTTCTACCTCACATATTTTTGGTAGGCAGGGACTATGTTGCCTTTGTATTTCCAGCATCTGTTATAATAGCTTTAATCGATATTTTCTGGATTAATCCATAAGTGACTGCCTAAAATCCTATCATTAGCAAATACTAATTAGCATTGCCTTTTTACACCCTTTTAAAAACATCCTTAATGAGCTATAATTTAAAAATAATAAAATTCACATAAAATTATGTATGAACTAAAGTGTATAATTAATACATGTATTGATTAATGGATATTAAAACAAAATGTGTAATGTAGTAGCTTTTGGTAAATTTAGGAAGTTGTACAGTCAGCACCACAATCTGATTTTAGAGCATTTTTATCATCCCCAGGAGGGCTCTTAGGCCCATCTGCAGTCACTCCCCATTTCTACCCCCTGCCCTGTGCAGCACCAGTATACTTTCTGTCTGTCTAGATTTGCTTTTTCTGGAAATTTCATATAAATGGAATCACATAACATGTAATGTTTTATATCTGGCTTCTCTTACTTAGCATAAAGTTTTTGAGGTTTATCCATGTTGTAGCATGTATCAATAATTTATACATTTTTATGGCTGGGTAGAGTCACATTGTTTAGATAGACCACCTTTTATTTACCCATTTACCAGTTGATAGACATTCAGGCTGGTTCTACTCTTAGACTACTATGAATTATGCTCATATGAGCATTTGTTTATAAGCTTTTATGTGTGCATGTGTTTTCATTTTTCTTGAGTATACACATAGAAGTGAAATTTCTGGGTCATATGGTGAGTCTGTTTAAAGTTTCTAAAGCAGCAGCACCATTTTACATTGCTACAAGTAAAGTATGAGGGTTCCATTTTTCCCATATTGTCATCAACACTTGTTTCTATCTGTCTTTTTTATTATAGCCATTACAATGGGTGTGAAGTGGCTTTAATTTTCATTTTCCTAATGACTGAGCATTTTCTCATGTACTTGTTTGGTGAAATATGTCTTCAAATCTTTTGCTCATTTCCCCCTCCATTGAATCATTTTTCTTCTTACTATTGAGTTGTAGGAATGATTTACATACTTTGTATACAACTGCCTTATCAGATATGTGATTTGCAAATACCTTCTCTCAGTCTGTAGTCTTCTCTTTCCACTTTTTTGATGGTGTTTGTTGAAGTGTAAAAGTTTTAAATGTTGATGAAGTTCAATTTATTATTTTTTCTTTTATCGCTTGCACTTTTTGCATCATATCTAAGAAGTCATTGCCTAACCCAAGGCCATTGCCTAACCCAAGGTTTACTTCTGTGCTTTCTTCTAAGAGTTTTATATTTTAGCTCTTACACTTGGGAATATCACTCATTTTGAATAGTTTTTTTGTATATGGCATGAGATAAGGATCCAAGTTTGTCCTTTTGCAGATGGATATTCAATTGTCCCAGAATCAGTTGTTAAAAGGCTATCCTACCCCCAACCCCCACTGAATTATCCTGGTACCTTTGTTGAAAGTCAGTTGACTATAAATATAAAAAGGGTTTATTTCCTAATTCTCAAATCTGTCTCATTGATACATATGTGTATTCTTATGCCAGTACACACTATCTTGATTATTGTAGCTTTACAGAAGTTTTGAAATTGGGAAACTAACTGTTTGCTTTTTTAAAGACTGTTTTTGCTACTTACAGACCATAGCATTTTTGTGCAAATTTTATGATCAGGTTGACAATTTCTGCAAAAATGCTGGATGGAATCGTGTTAAATATATGGCTGAGTTTGGGAAATATTGCCATTTTGACAACATTCTGTCTCTGAATTCATATGCATATTGTATCTCTTCATTTATTTAGATAATGTTTAATATTTTATGGCAGTGCTTCTTAGTTTTCAGTGTGCAAGTATTCACTTTGCTTGTTAAATTTATTTGTAAGTATTACTTCTAGTTTTTTTTTTGTGTGTGTGAATTTCTTAGAATTTTCTACATATGAGATCATATCATCTTCAAATAAAGACAGGTTTACTTCTATTCTAATCTGGATGACTTTTTTTTTCTTGTCTAATTACCCTGGCTAGAAGCTCCAATACAATGTTAAATAGAAGTAGTAAGAGTGGATACATCTTTGTCTTGTTCCTTTCTGTCCTTTTAAAAACACAGTTACTTCTACAGCAGTAGAGGCTGAGGTAACCTGAAAGGTCAAGGGTTCCAGGAGTCGGGGAAGGGAGAGAAAAACTAGGAAGTGGAAAATTTCGGGTAAGTGGAGGGTGCTAGAGAATAAGTCTGCCCACATCACCATTTTGTTCAGCAATCTTGGCCCCATTGGAGTGGCTGGGGGCAGGGGTATAGAGTAGCCTCCCAGATTCTGTGCCCACCCCTCTCACTCATCTTGGTTCACCTTGAGGATAAATCTTCATCCATGTTTTACTATCCACTGTTCCAAGGTCCATCTGCCTTTCAGGTCTCTAGATCACCTGATACTTCTCTGCTGTTTCACACGGCCCTTACTCATCAGTGAAAGGATGTCGAGTGATGTTCCCTTCCAGAGCTCTCTCCTCTCCCCACTTCCCAGTGCAAATCTCTTTCTACATTATTTGGACCTACATGGTCCAAATTTGATTTAATTTTGTAAGATCCTATGAAGCCATGATTAATATTTGCTAACAATTTTAATTCCTGAATTGTTTTTTCCTTTTTCACAAGTACACCTGACTCAAAAGGTCAATCAATGTTCAGATTCTTTTGAATGCAAGAGCATAGACTCTGGTGGCTGGAATGTCTGAGTTTACATCTTGGCTCCAGCACTTGTAAATGATGTGCCTTAGTTTTCTTATGGGTAAAATAGGTATATAATAGTCCTCATCTTGTAAGGATTAAATCTGCTAATCAATGGGAATGCTTAAAATAATGCTTGTTATGTAGCAAGAGCAATGTAAGTTTCTGCTATTGTTGGAGGAAACGTCTGCCCCATTTTCTATGTGTAAATATTCCTAAATTCTGATGATGGTTTTATCTTTACAAAGGGAATATAAGAAGTCATCACCACCACCATCCAACACTGGGGAGGTGACCTTCTCTGTATGGGTCAGTGGGTGTAAACCAACTGTGTGTGGTGCACCGTTCGATGCCCTGGCATGTGGGCATACTGACCAGTAATATAAATAAGTGCATCCCAGGGAATCTTTCCTTCTTGACAGTAAAGGTTGAGGTTCAGTAAAGCACATTCCCTGTCACTGTCATTAAATTCATAGCATATGTTCCAACCAAGAGGGCCAAACTTTTTTCTTTCCTAGAATGGAAAATGAAAACAGTATTAAGTAAAATTTGATAAAATTAATTTTGTGTAAAATATTGAAAACTAAAGGGTTTCCATTGAAGTCAGGCATCCTCATTCTGTAGAGCCAGTCTCAATCCAGCAGTTTAACCTCAGCTGGGCTTTCAGTTCGGCTCCCACCAAACAAGGAGGCACCTCTTCCACCAGCACTGGGCCCTCTCCATATTTCTAAAAGAAAGTTTGATGCTGTTGGAGATGTGGTAGACCTGCCAAAGGGCGTTCGTTCTTCATGGTAAAATAAAATATTTCTCCATCAAAATAGGACAAAAAAAATCCCACCTAATGTCTTTGGCATAAAACTACTGACACAAATCATCCATCTGGCGGGGAGAGCCACTCCCTCCTGTTCTGAGGAAGGCGTCCATCAACCAGGCTCCTCCGTCATGCCATGCTGTGCTGACTGCATGCTGACTTCTCTATAGTGACAGCTTTTATTTTTTAACTAGTACACAGGATCAGAATCCTTGTTTCATGACTTCTCATAATGAAATCTTTCCCTTTGCTTGTTTTCCACCAATCCCACCCCAGTATCTTCATTCTAAACTGATGATTATACCAGAGGATTGGTCCTATGTTCTCTCCTCTTGATTTCAAAATTTCTCTAAGTCTTAAACTACTTCCTCATCTCAGCTGCTTTTATTAGAATAAGGGTCTGACACCTGGCACCTCTAATCCTAACCTCTTGGATCTCCTGTAGGACCTTGTTTACTTATCCCATATCTTGCATCTTTAATCTTTGTTTTTTTTTTCCATACTGATTATCTCTGTAGACTACACACATTTGAAAACAGCCAAGTTGGTCCGAAGGTTGTGGGTTATTGTTAAGCTGAAAACAGTCAGCCAGACTAATCAAGACACCATCTAGAGACACGGATTTGAAGAGTCAGAATTCAAGTACTAGGCCCAGGATGGACACCAGACCACAGCAGTAAGATTTGAACAGAAGGAAGGAGAAAGTAGTGCTGATCTGAAGATCATCTTTCAGAGGATGTGGGGCTCTCGTCAGAGGGAGGAAGCTGTGAAGGTTAATGCACCCACTCAAATAGGAACAGGTGAGAGTAAAATTATAGCAAGAAAACCGTGGATATAATGACTGACATGATATAGATGTGTAAAGAGGGAAGAACAAAAATAATTCTGAAATGTTGGCTGTAGGTGATGGACAGAAGGGAGCCACTGATTTGAGAAATGGAGTTTGGAGGGGAAGCAGATTTTGAGGAGTGAGACATAGCTGAGGAGATCAATTTTGTGCTTTGAATTTGACCTGATGCAGTCATCCAGGTGGTGGTGTTCTGTAGACAGACCAGAATAGGGCTGAGAAGCATGGCTGTGAGAGACTGAGGCAAGGGGAACTTGGAAATAGGCAACTGAGTTGAAACTACTTGTGTTCAGACACAGAAACGGGGCCCTCAGTGCTTCACGATGCCATTTGTAAGCTATCATTTAGTTCTTATTATTTATTTTAAAAAATACTCTTTTTTTATGCCTATTAAGAATCAGAACTGAGTATACCTGAATAATTGCATGGAAGAAACAAATGCCAAATATTATTTGTCTCCATTTTCTTCCAAGTATATTTTCTTCAAAATATGAAGGAGTCATTTCAGTAAATGCTCGTCTGATATTTGCACGTAAGCCTTTTGGAGGTTCATTGGTTACCTGAAATTAGATGGAATGTATGTGGCAGAGAGCATGATTTTATAGGTTTGTATTATTTCTGAAAAGCACATGCAGACTGAAGTCACTGAGAAAATGTAGACAATCAATGCTCTTGGGGGATCCTGGCATGTTCGTGTCTGCTCTGTATCTTGCTCAGGCTCCATCCTGGGAGAAGAGGGCCTGGTGAGCCCTCAGACCTACAGTGGGCAAACCACCTGCACGGACACCTCAGACACTGATTTGGTGTCCATTTTTCTCAACATGGGCCAGAAATTATGCTTAGGCCTTCTGCATTGGATTTTCTGGTCATTCTGACATATAGTCTCATCCCACACTTTGCCTTGGTAACATGGGGCAGGGAGGGAAGAGAAATCTGTCATGATCATCACTGGGTGAACATTTTGGAACTGTTAGCACTGAAATCCAGCAGCCCGTAGGTCTTCCTTTCTCTCAAATGCTGAAACATTCTTTTATCACTGGAAGGGATCCAGTTCTCATCACTCTACATCCTTGACATTTTTTGATAGAGGGTTAGAGGAAAGAGTTGAATGACAACGGGACTAGGGCAGTGGCCTGGGAAACTGTTTCGCTCCTATCAGGTAAATAGTTACTGACTGCCACCTCCCCACCTAGGTTGCATTGACTTTGACATGGTCTTGCTCCCTGGTCCCATTGGGTGAACACTCTATGAGACCAATCACTTCACATCATTCCAACCATGTGCATACATTACCTTGACAGAATTTTGAAGAACTGTAACAGGGAATGTATTACTAGGCATGGAACTTAAAAAAAGTCGAAAACTGTCCTTGATAACAATATCTGTTTAAAACAAAGACAAGACAATAAAAAGGAAAATGCTTAAATCTTAGTGACACTTTCCTATAAGAAGTCATTATTATATGGTAGTAAAAAATGCTGTAAGCTCTGTTTAAGGACTAGTTTATCTTTTTTAAGTGTGTTATAAAATGTTATGAAATGAAGGTGAGGGAATCTTAACAAGAATCTTTATAGGAGAGTTTGGCAGTCTAGATGCTGGTACATTTGAGTGAAGAAATCAGAGATGTTAATTTTCAATATTTGATGGTGATATTAAAGGCCTTCCCTCTGAAATAGAGAAAATTTTCACCTGTACAAGAGGACAGTTACTGCCAGTGAGTTTATGCTCATGAAAACTGGTCACGGGCAAGCTGAACCCTGGCTCCATGTTCTGAAGGCTCATGTGCTACCACTGTAGCAAATTGCCTCTTAGATGCCTTTCCTAGCATTTTGTTTTAATTATAACCCTAATCATTGGGATCCTTAAACCGTAGTGAAGACCTTGTCATTTTTCTTTAATCATTTAAATAAGCCAGAGAGCTAGCTGGGAGCAGGCTCTCTTATTTGCGTTGCAAAAGAGTGGAAGGAGTGGAGACTCTGGATGGTAGATGTGAATGACTCTATCCTTGTTAGGAGCAGCCTGCAAAAGGCAGCACAGAGGGGTGGGGGGAACCAAGAAGTGAGTGGCCTGTATGGGAAGGCTGCAAAGCCCTGGCTGTGGCTTGGTAACCAGTGTGGGCTGGTCACTCCATAAAGGAGCAGCTATTCACCTTAAGACATAGCTTTAAGTAAAGTCACTTATAAGCTACCAAGCCCTCATCTTCCCAGAAAGCTTTCGTGATCAAGACACAGAGGAAGACTCTAAAGAAAGACTCTTGGTGGTTCTCTCCCATGGCTTTCTGGCAGAGTGGTGAAGTGGAGGCCCCTCCTATTTATTACCAGTCAAAGATCTTAAGTTTCAATTATTTTCATACTAACATTTTAAATGAGTAGATTCTAACTCCACTTCTTATCTCTTTGCAGCTCATTATAGTTTTTTGAGTGGGAAAGAAAGTGGTGATATTATAGTTAGGATACAAAGTGGTAAACGGCTACTCTAAGGGAACTGGTGCTAATTTCAACTCTGTTCTTTAACTTCTGTCCTGTAGTGAAAGATTTAATTTCCTTCTTTGTCCTAAATTTGTTTTTCTGTTTCTTTTTATCACAACTATACGTAATCTATTTTGAATTCAAATGGCTTCCCATAGATGGCAACATGAAACAGAAATGATCCACTGGATCATTCCCTCAACTTGGAGTTTGAAGACCTTTTTGGAATCTGGGTTATGTAATTTAACTAATGTTCTGTCGGTCTCAAGTTTCTCCTCTTTAATATGGGGAAGCACAATACCTACAATAAAGAATTACTCTAAGGATTCAATTCAACAAGAATGGCTACATAAAATGGTATTATTACACAAGTGATAGATGTTCAACGTACTTGAATCTGTGAAGGTTTTAATGAGCTCTTCCATTGCCAACATCCAAGAAACAGCAAGATGGCAGTTTTGCAGAAATACCCAGTTTCCTGATTTCATAGCATCTTTGATCATTCTTTCAGCAATGGGTCCTTGTCCTTGCCCCAGTGAAATTGATTGCACCCTGAGTTGAACAACCACAACAAAATGCTGTTTTATGTTCTTTTAAGCAATGAAATTATTTAAAACTTTAAATATAGTAAACTCTTGCCTAGACTAAGCACACATTTAAAATCCTCATTCTAATACATGTGCAAAACTCTTTTGTTTTTTAAAAAACATTTTTACTATAACACAATTATGGAAAAGTACAAAAAACAAATATACAACTCTGTGAATGATCACAAATGAACATCTGTGGTTGAGAAGAGAATTTTGCCAACATCATGAGACATCTCTACTACACCCCTTTGCACGCCAATCATTTCCCCTTGCTTCTTCACCAAGGTACTCACTATCCTGACTTCCACCTTACAGATCAGATTTTAAAAACTTAAAAAAATGAAGTCTAATATATATATGGAAATAGTACACAAATCAATAATGCATGGCTTAATGAATCCTTCCAAGGTAAATATACACATGTACCACCACTTAGGACAAAAAGAAAGAACATTACTGTCTCCTCCCAATCAGTATCTTTCTTCATTCTCTTTTTATAAATTTACTTTTTATTTTTTAAAATAGATTTTATTGATCATGCTATTACAGTTGTCTCATGTATTTTCTCTTCTTTATTCCCCTCCACCCTGCACCCCGCCCCCCTCTGACCAGCATTACCTCTGTGCTGCCTTAGTTCATCCATGGGTCATACATATAAGTTCTTTGGCTTCTCTCTTCCCATACTATTCTTAATTTCCCCCTTCCTATTTTGTACCTACCATTTATGCTTCTTATTCCCTGTACCTTTACCCCATTTTCCCCTCCCTCTCCCCATTGATAACCCTCCATGTTATCTCCATTTCTGTGATTCTGTTCCTGTTCTAGTTGTTTGCTTAGTTTGTTTTTGTTTCTGTTTGGTTTTTTTTTTTTAGGTTCAGTTGCTGATAGTTGTGTTTGTTGTCATTTTACTCTTTGTATTTTTGATCATCTTATTTTTCTTAGATAAGTCCCTTTAACATTTCATACAATAAGGGCTTGGTGATGATGAACTCCTTTAATTTGACCTTATCTGGGAAGCACTTTATTTGCCCTTCCATTCTAAATGATAGCTGTGCTGGATAGTCATCTTGGATGTAGGTCTTTGCCTTTCATGATTTCGAATCTCTCTCTCTTTCCAGCCCTTCTTGTCTGTAAGGTTTCTTTTGAGAAATCAACTGATAGTCTAATGGGAACTCCTTTGTAGGTAACTGTCTCCTTTTCTTTTGCTGCTTTAAGATTCTCTCCTTCATTTTAATCTTGGCTAATGTAATTATGATGTGCCTTGGTGTATTCCTTCTTGGGTCCAACTTCTTTGGGACTTTCTGAGTTTCCTGGACTTCTTGAAAGTCTATTTCCCTTGCCAGATTGGGGAAGTTCTCCTTCATTATTTGTTCTAATATGTTTTCAATTCCTTGGTTGTCTTCTTCTCCTTCTGGCACCCCTATGATTCAGATGTTGGAACATTTAAAGATGTCCTGGAGGTTCCTAAGCCTCTCCTCATTTTTTTGAATTCTCATTTCTTCATTCCTTTCTGGTTGGATGTTTCGTTCTTCCTTCTGGTCCATTCCATTGATTTGAGTCCCAGTTTCCTTCCTATCGCTATTGGTTTCCTGGACATCGCCTTTCATTTCAATTAGTTTAGCCTTCATATGTTCCTCTAATTCGTGACTACAATCAACCAGTTCTGTGAGCATCCTGATAAACAGTGTCTTGAATTGTGCTTCTGAGAGGTTCGCTGTTTCTCAGTCGCTGAGAGTTATTGGCCCTGGGGCTTTGAGTTCTTCTTGCGCCATCTTTTGGGCTGTTTGTGCCTGTTCCGTAGCAGGATCCGAGCCTTAGGTGTTCACTAGAGCAGGGCAACTAAGTCGCTGGGTTGTGATGTTGTATGTGGGGGCAGGGTCAAAGAGGAACAATGGCGTCCCACCTGCCGCCTGCCGCCTCGGCCCCCACTGGTGCTGCAGCTTCTACCGTCACCAGGCCCACGCGTTTCGTTCCATTGCATGCGAGTGTGCCACCGCCGTCAGCCCTAGCCCCCTGGGGCCTGCATGGTCCGTCTCACTGTGCGCGAATGTGCGATGACGGTCAGTCTGCCCGGCACCCCAGCTGGTTCCGGGCTGCCTGCACGTCTAGGTCGGGGGATCTGTCCTGCCCGACCCTGCTTGCTGCTGGCTCCACCCCTCTTACCGTCCCCGTTGAATGGTTAGATGTAGTTGGACTTCCGTATAATTCAATTTTCTGTCCTTTGGGTGTGTCTTTGTTCTCCAAACCTTAGTTGCATTCAAACTTGGTTGTGGGAGAAGGCATAGTGTTTCCACCTATGCCTCCATCTTGGCAGAAGTCCCCCTGTTGTTACAAATATTCTTGAACATCACTCCTTGCATACATGTGAATGATTTTGTTCTAGGGTGCAAAGTCAGTGGTGAATTTTTAGCATAACAAAGTTGCCATCTTCAACTTTAATATACTGTCAATTACTCTTCAAAGAAATATTTTAACTCCCGCTTGCAGTATGAATGTCTCTATATCCATATCTTTGCTACCATTTTGCAATTTGATATGTATGAAATGACATCTCCTCATGGTTTTAGTTTGTTGTTTCCTAATTACTAGGAAGATTGGATATCTTTTCATATTCTTACCAGGTATTTAGGCTTCCTCCTTTGAGAATTTCTCAATATTTTTTGTCTTTGTTCCTACTGAATTGTTTTCTTTTTCTTATTAATTCACAGGAGCTCTTAATAGTTCTGTATGCTAATTCTTTGTGAGAACCTCAGAACCAAAGGCAGATGTCTAGGACCATTTGTTGGTTAAATGTATGTGTCAACTTGGCTGGGCCACAGTTTCCAGACATTTGGCCAAACATTATTTTGGGTGAGTCTGTGAGGATGTTTCTGGCTTACATTAACATTTAAATTAGTAGACTGAGTATATCAAATTGGCCTCCTTAATGTGGATGGGCCCAACCAATCTACTGAAGACTGGAATGGAAGAAAAATGCTGAGTAAAAGCAAACTCCTGCATAACTGTTTGAGCTGGGATATTGGTCTTCTCAGGCCTCTGGAGTCAGACACGAACACTGGCTCTTCTTGCATCCTCAGCCTGCTGGCTTTTATAATGGAATTTACATCATCAATTCTTCTGGTTTCCAGGCCTTTGGACTTGGACTGGGATTATACATCGACTCTCCTGGGTTTCTAGTTTGCTGACAGCAGATTTTGGGACTTTTCGGCCTCTATAATCACGTAAACCAATTTCTCATATATATACTACATATACATTAACATAGTGTATATAGAATATTATATACATATTATACATCCACATGCACTGTGGACTCTGTTTCGCTGCAGAAGCCTAACAGATAACAAATTGCAAATGAACAGAGGGGATCCATCATCTGTAATCCCCAGTCCAGGGAGCAGGCCAGGCCAGCTACTCCACGTGGGGGCCTGTCAGAGCTGGAGGTTACCTCCTAGATAAGAGACTCCTACTGTCCCTTGCCACCCTGTGGTATTGTGCCCTTTCCTACTCATCTGGACACCATCTTGGGGAGGGATGAGGAAAGAAGGAGAAGCCAGGAAGACTGAGCACTTATGAGAAAGAAGTCAAATCAGCTTAAACTAGAGGCATTTATATCAGAAGAAGATACAGTAATGAGTTAAACTTCCCCCTTTCCCTATCACTCAGCAAAGCAGAGGCTCATGAGAGAGATGAGGTTAATACAGTATAAAGAACTATAGATTTTTTTTGCATATTTGAGCATAAGGAATAAACTATAGTACTTTTACAATTACATTAAAAATGTCTTAAATGACAAGTAAGTTTTAGTTACTGAACCACTAGATTATCATACTTCAATATTTTAAACAGTCTTCTATTTCTTAAGTGAAATTGACATCTGCTCTTGTGATTTTTGACTCCATTATAACAACATATGTAGCTAAATATGAATGTATCTTCATTTATTTAGTAAAGGCTACCTTAATGTAGGGATTTACACTCCAAAGAGGGAACCAAAAGGGCAAATTTTAACAAGCACATGTTCATATGAGTTGTTAATACTGCACAATGTGACCTTACCGTTCTGAATACCCGCTCTCCCGGGCAAACCTCTGAAACGCGCCCAGGGGATCTGAGCCTGTGCTTAAGATAAATACCAGGGGAGTGTTGTACGACATGTCTTGATACAGAGTAGGCAGGTCAGTAGGTGGTGTCTCTATAAAGCGTTTTCCAAGATTTTCTATTACAAAGTCTGTAAGAGCAAAAACCACCTGAAAGGTGAAAAGAAAAACATTAAAAAACTGCGTTGGTTGAGTGTCCTTCATAATTTTATTCTGTTTCCCCTTCAACTTCTCAGAGGTTGGTGCCCTGTACTTTGAATTAATTCTTTCTTGACTAGATATATTTCTTCCTACGGATCAGTTTGGTGGATTTGTACACTGCATGACTTCTGACAGCCATGGTTCTCATGACTTCATTGACCAGGATGAACTATTGGATGAGAAGAAAGGCCCTCATCATTCCATCTATGAACCTGGGGTCTCCTCATCCTCGCCTCTTTTTGTTCCACCCCTCTTGCATTTGTGTGGACTTCTCTTTCAGTCCTTCCATTGAGTCTGCATTATTGATCTCTCCCTTTCTTCATGACCTCCCAATCATCATACAACTAGGCTCTACTGTCTCCTAGTCTTAATACCCAAACAAGAGCCTTCTCTTGATTGAAGGCCCTTCCCCGCTACTATTTCATTTTTTTGTTCTCCATTCTCAAGCTAACTTCTCAGAAGAATTGACTCCATATATTGTCTCACCACCTCCATCTCTCATTTACTCATCAACCTCTTCTGATCTCTCTTGGGAAGAAGCCTCAGATCCCTGATCATCCCCCTGCCTGGTCATTTTCTGAACCAATGTGTTTCCTTCATTGTCCATATAAAAGATAAATGTAACAACTCCTATCTCATTCAGCATAGAGTCTTCTTGGATTCTGGTTATTCCAGTCAGTATAAATGAACCAGGCTTGCTTTTTTATTTTGAATCCATCACTGATGTAACAGTCTGAATAGGGAGTGGCTGATAATGCTGCTGAGCTCGTAGGAGTATTGAAGGTGTCTTGCCTTGGCGGTTCTTACCTGTTCCCCAGCTCCAGCTTATGTACACTCTATCTAAACTATCCTTCCTTTCAGAGTCCTGACCATATCCCATTCCATCCAAGAAAGTCTTATTATTCTGCACTGGTTCTGAGACTGTAGTTATTTGGGGTCTTTATGTATACCCCTGTACAATGCTTCTGTAGGCCTTAGTATCTACTGACCTTCTCCTCAAGGTCCTTCCATATCACATGGTTGGAACTGATCAACTTCTCTCTGTGAACCTTCTGGAATTTTGCTATTTTATTCTCATCGAGGTCTTTATGGACATAATGGCAATAATTTGCTGTGGAAATGCTTCAGATTTCTCAGATACCTAGGATGTACAGAGTCAGGTATTTCTTGAAGATCACCCTCAGCTAATTCCATGTATGGTTGCAGGATCAGAGAATTTTCAGTCTCCTCCCTCTTTATCACCAAGTCCTTTGCTGAGAGCTCTTCTCACTCTGTTCTTTATAAGTTGAGTTTCCCAATTCTGATATATGAGACTCCACTATGTTTTGCTTAGAACTTTTTCCTTGATCTGTTGCTTGTCCTTTAAACAGTCTCTGGCTGAGGCCCTCAGAGCATTTTTTATGTCTTCCTTCCTATCAGAATCCACTGGGCATTTTCATGGGGAATTCCTGATTCAGATAAATACTTTTTTAAAAGGTATTAAAGTGCTGATAGTACACAAATTCACTATTGAGACTATGTTTTGAAATTCTCTGCCTAGAGGAAGAGGTGGTTTTGTGCTTTCATTGTGATGGGAAGATGAGTTTAAATGTTTGGGAATAATGAATGACCCCTTCTCATTCTTCATTAGTGACTAAACTCATTTAAGCTATTAGATGAAGAATGAAGACCCGGTGGCTGACAAAGTACATATTATAACACTTGTGCTTACACTTCTCCCATCACAGTTGAGAACTTGAAAAAAATTTAAAAAGTTTTAAATTGCAGTTTACATTCAATATTATTTTCCATTAGTTTTAGGTATATACAATAGTGGTTAGGCAATCATATCCTTTACAAATTGTTCCCCCTATATTTCCAGTACTCATATCAGCATACATAGTTATTACAATATTATTGACTATATTCCCTATGCTGTATTTTACATCCTCATGACTAATCTGTAACCACCAATCTGTACTTCTCAATTCCTTCGCATTTTCCTCCAGCCTGAAATCCCCTTTGGCCACATCACCTGAATGTGCCTGATCTCGTCTGATCTTGGAAGCAAAGCAAAGTTAGGCCTAGTTAGTATTTGGGTGAAACACTCAAGAACTTAAAAAAATTGTAGTAAAATGCACACAAAATTTATCATCTTAACCATTTTAAGTATATAGTTTACTGGTATTGAATACATTCATAATGTTATGAAACCATCACCGCCATTTACCTATGTGCGTATTCAAGTTAGTGAGCCCTAAAGAAGAAACGAAGAGAATGTCAAATGAAATAAGGAAGTGATTTTTTTCCTTGCAGAAGGTTAATGAGTAGGGATAGGTCATTGAAGTGGTTTTGGAAAGTTTAGTATCTTAAAATTACTAATAACAATGATACATTTTAGTAGCAGTGGTATCAGCCCAAATTCATCAAGGTGAATTTCTTTCCTCAAATTCAGAATCAGTCTTCCATAGTTTATTTAATTTGTCTATATCTTCTTACAGCTGATCCAAAAGGTGACTTAAAAATTCTTGAAGTCAAAATGATGGTAGGAGATATTTTTACCATCTCTCCCTTAAAGAACACCAATTTTGACACTCATGAATAAGAGTACCTTTGTGGAAGTCTAGGAGTCCAGCAAGAGAGTTCAAGCACATGATTAAAGCAAAAAAAAAAAAAATCAAAATTGGATGCATTGAAGAAACTAAGAGAAACAGTTTCACTTTACCTGTGTCATTACCATCTCCCAAGGTGGCACAGCTCTGTACCAAGACTGTCCTTCTCAGAACAAGATTTCTCTCATGGGGGAAAGTGAGAATATGTGATTAACCTCCTGACTTTTCCAGCTGTGCAGGACACTGTCAAGGAGTTCCATATCTTTCATACACCAGAATAGTGATTTGTGAACCGCCCAACTGGAGTGTGCTGAGTGGCTGGGAGAACAGCAGCCAGAGCTCAGAATGGAGCACACGGAATGTGGTTCCTACTACCTGCTTCTCAGGCTCCATCAGGAGGCCTGCCTGCAAGATGCTGAGGATGCCTCACCTGAGGATCCTCCCAGGGACCATGTGCAAAAAGTTGATCCAACTCTGTGAAATGGAAGAAGGCACAGAAACATGAGCATTCAGCACTGTCTTAGGGAAAGCAAACAAGAGACTCCAACACTTGGGCTTGCTTTGAAGAACTGAAAGAATGAATACAACCTTAAAAATTCTCCCTGAGAGGGAAGAAGTGAGGAGCTAGCATATCCTTAGAAAAGGTATGAGAAAGCCTCAACTTCTGAATAGGGCTGTCAGAAGGCATCTCTCTCCTAAAGCCAGCCAGTGAAGACTGAAGGAGGTGACTGAATTTTTAAATGTGAAAACACCAATGTAAAAATCAAGCAACATGAAAAATCCTGAAAACATGATACCAACAAAGGAGCATAATAATTTTCCAGTCACTTACCTCAAAGAAATGGATGTCTATGATTTTTTGGACAAAGGATTCAAAATATTTGTTTTAAGGAAGCTCAGTGAGCTAAAAGGAAAATACATAAAGACAATGAAACAAAATCAAGAAAAAATACATCAGTAAAAATTAGAAGTTCAATAGAGAGATAAAAATAATAAAAATGAATGAAATGAAAAATGCAATAGAAAGTACCAACAGCAAAGTAAATCAAGCAGAAGAAAGTATCTGTGAAGTAGGAGACAGGTCCTATAATATTATTCAGTGAGAAGAGAATAAAGAAAAATAAATCTATATAGTCCCAGAGGGGAAGGAGAAGGAGAAGGGGGTAGAAAGCTTATTTAAAGAAATACTCACTGAGAAATTCCCAAAATCTGGGGTGAGATTTGGCCATCTAAGTTCATGAAGCTTCTAGATTCCTTCAAAATTTCAATCCAAAAATGATCTTTTACAAGATACATTACAATAAAAGTGTTTAAAAATCAAAGAGAAAGAGAAGATTTTTAAAAATAGCAAGAAAAAAAAAACCTTGCAAACAAAGGAACTCCCATAAGGCTGTCAGTAGATTTCTCCACACAAACCTTTCAGACCAGGAGAGAATGGATGATATATTCAAAGTGCCACCCCACACCAAAAACAAACAAACAAATGAACAAACGAACAAATAAACAAACACCTCAAACAAACTGGTAACCAAAAATCTTTATTCATCAAAGTTATCCTTCTAAAAGGTAGGAAAGATATTCTTCTAAACAAACTAAAGCTGAAAGGACATATTACCACTGGATCTGCCTTACAAGAAATGCTGAAGAGAGTTCTTCAGCTGAAATGAAAGAGTGCTAATTAGTAACATGAAAATGTAAAAATATGTAAGACATTGGTATAGGTAAGTATATAGACAAATCCAGAATATTCTCATACTGAATTATGTTGTGTTAATTACTTAACTCTAGTAAAAGGTTAAAGGATAAAAGTATTAAAATAATTATAGCTAAAATAATTTGTTAAAGGATACATTGTATAAAAAGTAAATTGTGACATCAAATAATAAAACGTGTGTATGTGTGAGGTTTTGTATACAATCCATATTAAGTTGTTAATCTGCTTAAAACAGACTGTTATATTTATCATAGTAACAGGAGTTCTAGCCAGAGCAATTGGGCAAGAAAAAGAAAAGCCATCTATATCAGAAAGGAAGAAGTAAAACTGTTATTATTTGCAGATATCTTTATTTTGTATACAGAAAATGCTCACTTAAAGAAAAAATACTGGAGAAGATACAGAGACTAAGTAGCATAGATGGTAGGTAGAAAATGGGGAGGACAAGAATAGTGTGGGAAATATAGAATCTAAAGAACTTGTGACACATGGACATGAACTAAAGGGGGGGATGGGGGAGTGGGTGTGCATGGTGGAGGGAAATGGGACAACTGTAA
Organism: Sturnira hondurensis; assembly: GCF_014824575.4. Taxonomy (NCBI): domain Eukaryota; kingdom Metazoa; phylum Chordata; class Mammalia; order Chiroptera; family Phyllostomidae; genus Sturnira; species Sturnira hondurensis. The sequence continues at coordinate 3,211,494 of NW_028074670.1, forward strand.
TGGCATAATCAATAAAACATATTAAAAAATAAATACAACTACTTGCTATTAAAAAAAGAGAAAACCTGTTAGACCTAATAAATGGATTCAGTAAAGTAGTGGAATACAAAACTAACATACAAAAACCAGCTTCTACACACTAACGATGAAATATCTGAAAGAGAAATAAAAACTATCTCACTTATAATAGCATCAGAAAAATAAAATAGCTGGAAATAAATTTAACCAAGGGGGTAAAAGATCAATACAGTGACAATTATAAGACATTGATGAAAGAAATCGAAGACACAAATAGAAATATATTTCATGCTCATGGATTTTAAGAATTAATATTGTTAAAATGTCCTTGCTACCTAATGTCATGTATAGATTCTCTAACCCTAATCAAAATTCCATTAGCTTTTTTCATGGAAATAACAGAATCCTAAAGTTTTTATGGAACTGCAAATTACCCAAAATGGCCAAAGCAACCCTGAGAAAGAAGATCAAAGGTGGAGGCAGAAGCCTTCCTGAATGTAAACTATATTACAAAGGATAATAATCAAAGCAGTATTGTTCTGAAATAAAAACAGACACAAAGATGATTAGAATATAATTTAGAGCCCAGAAATAAACCCACACATATATGGTCCATTAATATTTGAGAAGTGAACCACATATGACCAGTGGGGAAAGGTTAGTCTCTTTAAAAAAACAGTGATGGGTAAACTGGATATTCACATGTAGAAGAATGAAGTTGGACCCTTTCTTATGCCACTCACAAAGTTAACTCAAAATGGATTAAAGAATTTAATATAAGACCCCCAAATATAAAACTCCTAGAAGAAATCATAGGGAAAACGCTCTTTGACATTGGTTTTGGCGACACATTTTTGGATATAACACCAAAAGCGTAAGTAACAACAAGCTGAAATAAGTGGGACTACCTCAAATGATGAAGCTCCTGCACAGCAAAAGAAATGATCAACAAGATGAGAAGGCAACCTACGAAACAGGAGAAAATATCTGCAAACCGTATATGTGATAAAGGGCTAAAATCTGAAATATAAAAGGGGCTCATACAACTCAATAGCAAAAAACAAATGATCTGATTTAAAAATGAGCAAAAAGTCCTGGCTAGTGTGGCTCAGTTGGTTGGTCATCATCCAGCAGACCAAAAGATCACGGGTTCGATTTCCGGTCAGGGCACATGTTAGGTTGTGGGTTTGGTCACCAGTCAGGGCATGTGCAAGAGGCAACTAATTGATGTTTCTCTCTCACGCCTAAGTTTTTCTCCCTCTCTTTCTCCCTTCTTAAATTGATTTAGAATCAATTTAAGAAAATGAGCAAAGGACTTAAATAGGGATTTTTCCAAAGAATATATATAAATGGCCAACAGATACACGAAAAGGTGCTCTACATAACTATCACCACAAGAATGCAAATCAAAATCACAATACATATCCCCTCACACTTATTAGAATGGGTGTTAACAAAAAGATAAGATAACTAGTGTTAGTGAGGATGTGGAGAAAAGGGAACTCTTTTGCACTGCTGGCAGGAATGTAAACTGCCACAGCCACTATGGGAAAACACTATGGAGGGTCCTTAAAAAATTAAAAATATAGCTGCCAATGATAGGACAGTATCACTTCTGGGTATTTATGTGAATGAAATAAAATCACTACCTCAAAGAGATACCTGAACTCCCATATTAAATGCAGCATTATTCACACTAGCTAAGACATGGCAGCAACCTAAAGATCTATCTACAGATTAATGGATAAAGAAAAAGTGGTAAATACATACAATGAGATATTTAGTCATAAAAATTAAGGAAATCCTGCTATTTGTAATTACATTGATGGACCTTGAGGACAGCACACTAAGCTAAATAAGTCAGAGAAACTCAAATACTGTATGATATATGTATCAATTATCTGTGGAATCTAAAAAAGCTGAACTCACAGAAACTGAGTAAAATGTTGGTTGCTAGATGACAGGGAGTGTGAGAAATAGGGTTAAAGGGTAAAACTTCCGGTTATAATATGAACAAGTAGAGAGGATCTCATATATGTCATGGAGACTATAGTTAACAATACTATACACTTAAAAACCACTAAGTCAGTGTATCTGAAATGTGAAGTGATGGCAATTATGTGAAGTGATGGACGTAGTACTAACCATATTGTAGTAATCATTTTGCGATATGTATGTATATCATGTCATCACATTGTATGCTCTTACTTATAGAATGTTACATGTCAATTATGTCTCAAAAATCTGAGAAAATAATATAGCTCAGTCAATGTCAATTTTAAAAATCTGTTTCTTTAAGTAACAATTCTATCTTTCTAGCATATTTTTATAAAAAAGGAATTATAAAGTGACATTTCTCCTTCTCCAAAAATAAATTTAATTTAAAAATATAAAAAACTTCAGAGAAACATTCAAAATACTAGAAATAGAAGGGAACTTCCTCAACCTGTTAAAAGTTATCTATGAAAATGTCATAGCTAACATCATATTTAATGGAAGGACTAAATAGTGTTCTTCCTAAGAGGAACAAGGCAAGGTTATCCAGTCTAATCACTTTTTTTCAACATTTTACTGGATAGCTTGGGAAGTTGGACAAAAAAATAAAATGAAAGATATCTAGATTGTAAAGGTTGAAGTGAAACTATCTCTATTTGCTGATGACATGATTTTGTATATAGAAAATGCTAAGGAACCTAGTGAAAAATCTATTAGAACTAACATATAAGATCAGTGGGCTTGCAGGATACAAAAATCAATTGTATTTTTTTATGGTAGCAATGAGAAAACAAAAAATGAAATTAAGAAAGTAATTCTATTTATAAAAGTATCAGAAAGAACAAAATACATAGGAATAAATTTAATAAGAGAAGTGAAAGAACAATGTGAGAACTCTAAAACACTGTTGAAATAAATTAAAGAAGATCCAAATAAATAGAAAAACATCCCATGTCCATGGATTGAAAGACAATGTTGTTAAATTTAAGTTGACAGTATGACCCAAATTGATCTATAGATGCTTTTCAAAATTCTGGCTGTTTTTCCCCCCCTTGAAACTGTCAAGCTTATCCTAAAATTCACATGGAAACTCAAATAATCCCAGATAGCCAATTCAATCTTGATTAACGAGAACAAAGTTGGAGAATTCACACTTGCCAATTTCAACACTTGCTACAAAACTACAGTAATCAAGATAGCAAAATACTGGCATAAGGATAGCCATACAGATGAATGGAATAGACTTTTTTTTTAAAAAAAGATTCTATTTACTTTTCTAAAGAGAGGGGAAGGAAGGGAGAAAGAGAGGGAGAGAAATATTGATCAGTTGATTCTCCAGTGCCCCCAACTGGGCACTCTGCCCAGGCATGTGCCCTGACTGGGAATAGAACCAGCGACTTTTTGGTTCTCAGGCCAGCACTCAATCCACTGAGCCACTCCAGCCAGGGCATGGAATAGACTTGATATTTCAAAAATAAACTCCTATAGTATGTTAATTTATTTTTGGCAAAGGTGCCAAGATCATTCAATGGAGGAAGTAATAGTCTTTTCAACAAATGGTGCTAGGACTAGCCACATGCAAAAGAATCTGTTGGTTCCTTACCTAACACTATATAAAAAATTAACTCAAAATGGATCAAAGAGCTCTTTCTGCCACCACTGTGGCTCTGCATATCCCACAGAAAATGCCAGGCGAAGCCACAGAAACTGTCTCTGTTACAGAGCAGGAGTTGCTACAGCCCCAGTCTGAGACAAGGTCTAGAACAGAATCTGACAGTGATGAATCAGTATCAGAGCTCCAACAACAAATCCACACAGGCAACCACCCAATGAGCCCAACAGGCAGCAGCAGCTGAAATTGATGAAGGACCAGTCAGAAAAGCCAGGAGCTGAGTGAAAAGAAGGCACAGAAAGGTATGTGCAAACCTTTGACAGGTTACAGGGCTTGCTAGTGTCACTATACAGAGATCTAAGAGTATCCTCTTTGTTATCACAAAACCAGATGTCTACAAGAGTCCTGCTTCAGATACCTACATAGTTTTGGGGGAAGCCAAGGTCAAGGATTTATATCATCAAGTACAACTAGCAGCTTCTGAGAAACTCAAAGTTCAAGGCGAAGGTGCATCAAATATTCAAGAAAATACACAGACTCCAACTGTAAAAGGGAAGAGTGAAGAGGAAGAAGTTGATGAAACAGGTGTGGAAATTATGGACACACAAGTAATTGGTCATGCCAAGCACGTATGTCAAGAGCAATGGCAGTCTGAACCTTGAGGAACAACATGAATAATATTGAAAATGCTATTATGGAATTAACAATGTAACTATCTAAAAATGATGAACTTATTTGGTGTTTCAAAAGAGTAACTGCAGGCTGCTTTGAAATTTGTACTGTTTTTATTATCGATAAAGGCATGGCTTCTTATGGAATGAATAAGATGGATCAAAGATATAAATGTAAGAGATGAAACTTTGTAGTGTAGAAGAAAACGTATGAGTAAATCTTTATGACCTTCGATTAGGCAATGGCTTCTTAGATGTGACACAAAAATCATGAGCAACAAAAGAAAAATAGACTGGGCATCATCAAAATAAAAAAAAAATCCACAACAACTTGTGCTTCAGAGGACACTGTCAACAAAGTGAAAAGATAGCCATAGAATGGAAAAACATTTTTTCAGATGATGCATCTGATAAGGGACTTGTATTTAGAATGCATAAAGAACTTTCAAATCTATGATAAAAAGACAAATAACCCAATTAAAAATGTTATAGGAGCTGAATAGACAGTTCTACAAATAGCCAGTAAGTATAAGAGTGCTCACCACCGTGGCTGCTGTGACTCAGTGGATTGAATGCTGACCTGTGAACCAAAAGGTCACCAGTTCGATTCCCAACATGCCTGGGCTGCGAGCCAGGTCCCCAGTTGGAGATGTGAGAGAGGCAACCAGTCAAGGTATCCCTCACAAATTGATGTTTCCCTCCCATTCTTTTTCCCTTCCTTCCCCTCTCTCTAAAAATAAATAAAAAAATATTTTTAAAAATCTAGAGAGAGATACTCACCATGATTAGCCATTAGGGAAATGCAAATCAAACCCACAATGAGATACCACCTTACACTCACTAGAATGGCTAGTGTAAAAAAGACAGATAATAGAAATCATTTATGAAGGCATGGAGAAGTACAGAAAATGCCCTGAAGTAACACCTGGGCTCAGATTACAGGGAGCTGGATGTCTTCAGATGCAATGAGGCTCAAACCTCGGTGGGAGGGAGTTTGCCAGACATTGAAACTTGATGATGTGTTTTTTCTTGTTGGATCTGGAAAGCATTTCCATGTCTAGAAATATCACAGTTGGCATGACAAGGTTTCTGAAGGCAACTGAGCTCTGGCAAAGGCACAACCCGGGAACATTTTCTATGTTTGATCTAAATGGCTTCATGTTGTCTTCAAAGAGGATGACAGTATTTAAGTTAACAACAACCTGTTTAAGAGTTGCCACAGGGCTCGCAGGAGTTTCCATAAGGATTGGTGGGAGCACACAGTTTGCAGGGGAGTTGACCAGCTCCATACTTCCTTGGTTTTCATGTTACTTTTTCCTCCCGTTATTTTCCTTGCCTCCTGGCTATTGCTTCTCATGGGCTCCTCATCCTTTCTTTAAACATCTGTGCTCCTCAGGGTTTCATCCATCACCTGACTCTTTTCTCTCATTCTATTATTAGTTATTCCGCTACAATTTCAACAACTCCCTTAGTTTTACTTTCCAACTCAATGCTGGTGATTCCCAAATCTCTATTTCTAACCGATATTTCTCTCTAGAGTTTTCTACTTACATATTAATTAGTCTCCTAATGGTTATACACTCTGATAGCTGTCAGGCACTACAGACTCAATGTGATCTTTCTCTGACATGTTTCTTCTTTCACATTTGCTGAAGTGGTTGATACAGCTATCCCTGTCAGTACCCACCAGAAACTAGGAGCTGAAGCAGTTGTCTTGTCTCCACGTGCCCCTCCATCTCTTCAATCTACTACCTCTATCCTAATCAGGCTGCCATCATTTCTTGCCTAGACAGGCTCTTCAATAGTCTTCTAACTAGTCATGGTGACTATGTTTTTTTTTCCTCTTTAAATGCCTTCTTCCCAGTGCTGCCAAGAGCTGAAAGGCCCACCAGTTCCCTGCTACCACCCGCCCGCAGTCTGTGTTCTCTGCGGGAGAGCACAGTTCCTCACCAGTGCAGACTAGGGTGGCCGGGTGTTGGGATGGCTCTCCAGCCTTTTCTCTCACCTTTTTCTGTTAGCATATTATGTTATGTTAATAACACAGGGTCTCCGTTTCTTAGTTTTTCCTCCCAAGCTTGGCCATTGTTACTCTTTAAACAAATCTAATCAGTTCATGGATCATAACTAGCTGGTGAGCTTTGGTAGAAATAGTTATAACACAGTTATTTAGATTAAAAAGGTAACTTACCTTTTCTTCTTTACAACATTTAATAAGGATTAGCTTTTGGAAAGAACTTAATTCTGAGAGCCAAAGATCAATCTGTATGGCCTCATTGTCCTGCATCATGAATTCCTCTTCAGTCTCCACATTGGGATAGCCTTCCCATTCTTGTGGGTTAATGGAAGTCTCAAAAGATCCTGGAAATGTAATTTTAAAAGATGCTCTAATTACAGTTGTTTTGACTTTGAAATTAAATAAATGTAGTTGGTAATTTAAAAATCTATACATTTATTATTAGCTTTTTCTACAAATCTAAATATATCAATCTCCCCATAACCAACCTAATTAAGAACAAAATATTTAAATTGGATGAGAAAAAACTTCAACAGAGAACTACTTACAAAAAGCAAAACTAAAAAAAAATAACAGAGGCTAAAATAAAAGGATGCAGAGAAATGCACTAACCAAATGCAAACAAAAAATTGAAGTGATAAGAGTAACATTGCATAACTTAGAATTCAAGGCAAATATAATTAAATGAGACAAATCGCATCAGTTAGATTAAAATACAAACCTCATAATAAAAAACAGAATAAAATGAAATAATATGTCCCAGATAATAAATAGCATAAGAATACATCAATGTTGCTCTGCCTGGTATAGCTCAGTGGATTGAGCACGGGCCTGCGAACCACACGATCGGGGTTCGATTCCCAGTCAGGGCACATGCCTGGGTTGCAGGCCAGTTCCCAGCAGGGGACTCACTAGAGGCAACCATACATTGATACTTCTCTCCTTCCCTTCCCCTCTAAAAGATAAATAAATAAAATCTTAAAAAAAAAGAATACATCAATCTCTGTGGGAGGTAGAGGAAAAAGCAGAAAATAATAATTGTGTTAGGAAATAACATACCATTATCAGTCTGTGACAGACAGATGAAGCAATGGAAAATTCTGGCATAGGTATTTTGAACAATGTTAATAATATATGACCAAATCAACATATATAGTATAGCTTTATGTCCTGATAAGCATAATACATTGTTCCCAACTACCACTGGAATATTGTAAGAAATAGGCTTGCATTTCACATAAGGGTTAGGATCCTACTTAGCTCTTACAGTGGCTATAATATGCAGTAGGAATTAGCATTGAAATTCCTCTAGGTGGAGGGTGCACAGTGTGCTTTGAGCCTCTCAGCAAGCCAACACAGCCAGTCATGAAACAGTGTCAAACATTAGGCTAAGTAGTCGGCTTACATTTTAGGCTATAAAACTACTTTCTCCAGGTGGTCTGTTGGGGCTTTCCTCTGAAGGCCTAATAACAGCAATCACAGAGTTGTTGAGAGGAATTTAGTGACACCTAAAACCATGGCCCTGCAGTAGTGCGCACCTCTGCAAGACTTCTAATTTCCCTATGGAATACAGACAATTACATGGCATGGGACCACGAGGTCCAGCACACTGCAGTGCTCTTTGACTGAAGGTGGCTGCAAGCTCATAGGTACAGAGATTGGTAGTTGCCAGAGGAGGAGGTGGAGGAGTGGGCAAACTGGGTGGAGGGAGTCAAAAGGTACAAGCTTCCAGTTATAAAACTAAATAAGTCCTGGGAATGTAATGTACATCATGATGACTACAGTTAATCATACTGTATTGTATATTTGAAAGTTGCTTGGAGAATAAGTCTTAAAAGTTCTCATCACAAACAGATGAAAATTTTGTATACTTAGTGATGGATGTTAACTGAACATATGGAGTCTTGCATCCAAGAATGTCACATTCGGAATATTTTACATAAACTGAAGTCTAAATAAGTTACAAAGAATCAATTTTATGCAGACTATAAATATAATTTCTAGAACATAACTATTAATAAAAAAGATAGTCCCAAAATATCCTAATTGCTTTCAAACTAAACAGTATACTTTTAGCATTGAAAGGGCTACCTATTAAAAATTGTGGGGGAAAATTAATATAGGATGTTATAGTTCAGAGCAATCATTCCCTCTGGGGAGCGGGTAAGGGCCCTGTGAAGGAGTATGAGAAGATTCTAGGAAGCTGAGGCTGTTCCAGTGCTTGATTTGGGTAGTGGCTCATGAGAAGAGTCAGTTTTTGACAATTAATCAAGTTGTACAATTTTGATTTTGTGCACTTCTCTGTATGCATGTTACTTCCATTAAAAAGTTAAAAAAACTATGGGATGCAGCTAAAGCAATACTTAGCAATAAATGTATATATATTTAAAATGGGTATAATGCAGTAAACATGAAATATTAAAATTCATAGGCTAAACATTCAACTCAAGAAATTAGGAAAATGAGTCATTCACAATTTCTTAACAATAAGAAATTTCCTAGTGAAAATGACTGATATTGTAAAAAAGGTTAAAGGAGACAAGTTAGGATTGATGAACTGGTTTACAATACCCTATAGCAGATCCTTTTGCCATATTACCTAAGCGTATGGAAATAGGTTTTAACAATATATATTGTGTAAGTCCTGTGAAAACTGGAAGTGATTCCTCTAAGTCACAGCATGTGAACCACATGGGGGTAAGCAGCCAGGGAGCTTCAGGCTTAGGTGGGCGTTCCTGTATAAGAAAGAAAACAATAATGATTCACAAAGACAACCACAAAATAGGTTTTCACCTAGTCTAAGTGAAAAATCAAGCTGTAATAGCATGCTAAAAATAACCATTTACCTAGGACAAGTAATAAGATATGGTGAAATTGAAATGGTATGGAATCAATTCTATCTGTAGACCTTTGCTAAGAAGTGCAGATGATGTCTATTTCAGTGTCTTTGGTTATGTTTTGCTTGTTTGTTTGTTTTGTTGATTAGGCTGACAGTGACCAGAGCGGGGAGGGGAGGGAGTTTCAGGGGAAAAGGGGAAGGGTTCGCAGGAACAAGTATAAAGGACACATGGGGGTGGAAAATGGGAAGGAGGTGGGGAAGGCTGGGGTGGGTGGGTGGGGAGGGCTGGGGTGGGAGTAAAAGGCAGAAAACCGTACTTGAACGACAATTAAAATTAAAAAAAAAAGAAAAGAAGTGCAGCTGATGAAAGTTTTCTGGTAGACATTGCAGAAGGCAGTCGGCTGGTGAAGGGTTAACATTAAATCTGTTAAGTCTATTTCCAGCCTGTTCTACTCCATATATATATAATCTTTATTATATTTTCCCATTACCATTTAGTCCCCTAATATCCCCTCCCCCTTCAGCAATCACCACCCTGTTGTCCACATCCATGAGGCAGCCTGTTCATCACACCACACAAGTCTCTCTCCACCTCCAAGTATTCTTATAATGTTTTTCCCCCGCCCAGGATTTAGTCTCCAAATCAGATTTTCAGATGTTCTCACCTTTAGGGGATGGGGAAAGAGGGAAAGCTGAGTAGAAGACCACTGTCAATAGCAAGACAAGTGGCAATCTTGTTCTAGCAGGGTTGAGTGTGTGTCTAAGCATTTCATAGGTTCCTAGAAATTTGGGGGGAAAGTATTAAGCTATCTGGTAGTAGTCCATTAAGCACTTTCATGTGAGTAAACAGTTTCAAAAGAGACAGAAACAGCTGTGATTGTAGACTGAAACTCACTCTTCAAAAATTTGATGCATATTTGCCTGAGATAACATACATTTTAAAACAGCTTTAATGAGATAGAATTCACATGCCACTTCCATTGACCCATTTAAAGCATACAATGTAATGTATTTTAGTAAATTCACAGATGTGTACAATCATTACCACAGTCAATTTTAGAATGTTTTATATCTTCAATTCCCCATGTACCCTTTAGCTATTACCCTCCTATTTGTCTATGCCCACCTGGCCCTAAAAAATGGCTAAACTACTCTCTGTCTCTATGGATTTGTGTACTCTGGACACTTCATATAAATCAAATTTCATAATGTGGAATATTTTGTGAATGACTTCTTTTACTGAGCTTAATGCTTTCAAGGTTTATTCAATTTTTTAAAAATATTTTATTTATTTATCTTTTTAGAGGGGAAGGGAAGGAGAGAGGAAAGAAACATCAATGTATGGTTGCTTCTCATGCATCCCCTGCAGGGAACTGGCCCCTGCCGGAAACTGGCCTGCAACCCAAGCATGTGCCCTGACTGGGAATTGAACGGTGATCATCTGGTTCGCAGGCCTGTGCTCAATACACTGAGCTACACCAGCCAGGGCCAAGGTTTATTCAGTTTTTAAGGTTGCGGAATGTATTAGCACTTCATTCTTCTTCTTTTTAAAGTATATTTTATTGATTACACTATTATAGTTATCCCATTTTCTCCCCTTATCCATTTCCACTCTGCATCCCAGTGTGTCCAGCATTGCCCCCCAGTTCATGTCCATAGGTCATACATACAAGTTCTTTGGCTTCTCTATACCTATACCATTCTTAACCTCTGTCTATTTTGTACCTGCCAATTATGCTTCTTATTCCCTGTACCTTTCCCCCATTTTCTCCCCTTCCTTTCTCCGCTGAAAACCCTCCATATGATCTCCATTTCTGTGATCCTATTCCTGTTGTAGTCATTTGCTTAGTGTATTTTTGTTTTGAAGTTCAGTTGTTGATAGTCGTGAGTATGTTGTCATTTTACTGTTCATAGTTTTGATCTTTTTTTAAGATAACTCCCTTTAATATTTCATATAATAAAGGCTGAGTGATGATGAACTCCTTTAACTTGACCTTATCTGGGAAGCACTTTATCTGCCCTTCCATTCTAAATATTAGCTTTGCTGGATAGAGCAATCTTGGATGGAGGTCCTTGCCTTTCATGACTTTGAATACTTCTTCCCAGCCTGTTCTTGCCTGTGAGGTTTCTTTTGAGAAATTGGCTGATAGTCTAATGGGAACTCCTTTGTAGGTAACTGTCTCCTTCTGTCTTGCTGCTTTTAAGATTCTCTCCTTATCTTCCATCTTGAGTAATGTGCCTTGGTGTGTTCCTCCTTGGGTCCAACTTCTTTGGGATTCTCTGAGCTTCCTGGTCTTTCATGCCTATTTCCTTCACCAGATTGGGGAAGTTTTCATTCATTACATTTTCAATGTCTTGCTTTTTTTCTCCTTAGGGGTGCCTTCTGGTACCCCTATGATTCAGATGTTGGAATATTTAAAGTTGTCCCAGAGGTTTCTAAACCTCTCCACATTTTTTTCAAATTCTTGTTTCTTCATTCTGTTTCACTTGAATATTTATTTCTTCCGTTTGTTCCAAATTGTTGATTTGAATCCTGGTTTCCTTCTCTTCATTGTTGGTTCCCTGTATATTTTCCTTTATTTCACTTTGCATAGCCTTCACTTCTTCCTCTTTAGTATTTTGTGATCATACTCCGTCATTTCTGTGAGCATCCTGATTACCAGTGTTTTGAACTCTGTATCTGATAGGTTGGCTCTCCTGTTGTCACTTAGTTGTTTCTCTGGCTAGGTACTCCTGTTATGTTGTGAGGGGCAGAGCCCTAGGTATTTGCCAGGGCAGGGCAATCCATTTTCCTGAATTGTAGCGCTGTATGTAGGGGAGGGGTCAGAGAAGGAATAATGCTACTTTCAGACACTCCCCTCACTACCCACAAGTGAATTGGTCCCTTCTGGTGCTGATCCCCAGGTGGGTGGATTTGTGTACATTCCAAGACCCTGTGGGTCCCTTGAACAGACTCTCCCATGAGATTGGGAGTTTCTCTCACTGCTGCAACCCCATACAGGTATTTTTTTATTGAGAGAGGTAAAGGGAAGAAAGAAAGGGAAACATCAATGTGTGGTTTCCTCTTGCGCGCCTCTTGTTGGGGACCTGGCCCGCAACCAGTCATATGCCCTGACTGAGAATCGAACCAGCGACCCTTTGTTTTGCAGGCCCTTGCTCAATCCACTGAGCTACATCAGCCAGGGCACCCCCACAGGTTTTGACAGCCAGAGGTTTTGAGATTCCACTTCCCCTCACTGGAACCCTGGGTTTCACAGTCTGTCTCACTCCCCAGTTCTTCCTCCTGGTTTATCTGCACACTAATGTCAGACCACCTGGTCTGCCAGCCTCTGCCTTGCTAAGAATCTTCTCTGTCCCCACTGCCCATCTCTGTACCTCCTACTGGTCTGGATGAATGTTTCTTCTTTAACTCCTTGGTTGTTGGACTTCCAGACAGTTTGACTTTCTGGCAGTTTGGGCTGTTATTTGTTTTTAAATTGGTTGTTGTCCTTCTTTTGGTTGTGCGAGGAAGCAAAGCTTATCTACCTATGCCTCCATCTTGGCAGGAAGTCCACATTCTTCTTTATAATTAAATAATATTTCATTGTATGGATATAGCACATTTCACTTATCCACTCAACAGTGGATGGACACTTGGGTTGTTTCCATCTTTTGGCCATTATGAATAATGTTGCTATGAATATTCATATATAAGTTTTTGTGTGCACATATGTTTTCATTTCTCTTTGGTATGTATCTAGGAGTAGAATTGCTAAATCACATGGTACTTCCATGTTTAATTGCTTGAGAAGCTGCTATATTGTTTTCCAAAGAAGCTGCACCATTTTTGCTCTCACAAGCAGTTTATGAGGTTCTAATAGCCATTGTAGTGGGTGTGAAGTGGCATCTGCTTCTGGTTTTCATTTACATTTCCCTGATGAACAATAATGTTGACCATCTTTACATGTGCTTAGGCATATCTTCCTTGGAGGAATACCTCCTCAGGTCCTTTGTCTATTTTAAAGTTGGGTCACCTATGTTTTTAGTATTGAATTGTAAGAGTTCTTTATATAGTCTCAATCTAAATCCTTTACCAGATATGATTTGCAAATATTTTCTCTCATTCTGTGGCTTATTTTTTCATTTTCTTGATAGTGTTATTTGAAGCAAATATATGTTCATTTTAAAATTTTTAAATTTTTTAAAATTCTCACCTGAGGATGTTTTTATTGATTTTGGAGGGAGAGGAAGGCAGGGAGAGAGAGAAAGAGAGAGAGAGAAATACTGATATGACAGAGAAACATTGATCAGTTGCTTCCTATATGAACCTGGACCAGGGATTGAACCCATCACCCAGGTGTGTGCCCTGACTGGGGATCTAGCCTTCAATGTTTTTGGCCTATGGGATGATACTCCAACCAAATAAGCCACCCAGCCAGGGCAAAAACATGTTTATCATGTTTTTGTACTTCATTGTACAAATTATTTTTGAAGTACAATTTATTTTTTCTTTTGTTGTTCATGTTTTTGGTATCATATCTCAAGATCCATTATAAAACCTGTGGTCATGAAAATTTACTCCTATGTCTATTAAGAGTTTGGGTCTTATATTTAGACTTTTGGTCCATTTTAAGTTAAATGTGGTGTGATGTAAGGAACTAATTTCACTTTTGCATTTGGCTATCCAGTCATCCTAGCACTATTTGTTAATATGACTTCTATTTCAATAAATTTTCTTGGCACCATTTAAAAAAAACAGTTGACTACAATGATATGCTTTTATTTCTGGTTCCTCAAATTTGACTCCACTTATCTACGTATCTGTCCTAGTGCCAGATATGCTGCTTTGAAGTGAGATTCGGGTCTGGGTCCGCGCAGTTCCATGTGAGTTTTAGAATAAGCTTGTCAATTTCTACAAAGAAGTCAGGTGGGATTCTGACAGGGTTTGTACTGCATTTGTAGATCAGTTTGGGGGTATTGTCATCCTAACAATATTAAGTATCCAATCCATGGATGTGGGGCGTTTCTCCATTTATTTAGGTCTTCTTATGTCTTTCAACATGTTCAGAATATGAGAGGTGACCCCCCCAAAAGATAATTTATTCATAAAAAACTGTATTTATTCTTACATGTTTAAACTTCTGTCACCTTCAAAGTGCTCTCCATTTGATGCAATACACCTATCAAGACTTTTTTCCACTGCTGAAAATAGTTTTTGAACTCATTGATTTTTGATGCCTTTTAGCGTTTGTGCTGATATTTGCTTCACTTCTTCCACACCAGCAAAATCGTTCCTGTTGAGGGCTTTTTTCATCTGGGAAACAAAAAAAGTTGTTTGGGGCAAGATCAGGTGAATAGGGAGGGTAGAACATGGATGTCATGCCATTTTTGGTCAAAAACTGCTGAACATGCAGCGTGGTATGGACAGGTATGCTCACAAATCACCCACTGTGGAATGGGCAAATGCTGTGAAAGAGGCTTCAAAAGAATTCCCTGAAGCCTCCTGCAGCCTCTCACAACAATGCCAAGTGGTACACCAGATGGTACACCGATACAGACGGGTTTCTATAACACCCACCTAGTGGGTGAAACCTGCATTATGAGGGCCCAATCCTCCAGAAGAGAATTCTGTGTTTTGGGGAGGTCCCCCCTGAAGAAGTTAGAACTTCCTTTGTTAAATTTATTTCTAAGTATTTTAATTCTCTCTGATGCCATTGTAAGTGGAATTGTTTTCTTAATTTCATTTTCATCTTGTTCATTGTAAGTGTACAGCAGAAATACAAATTAATTTTGTACTTGCAATTTTGCTGAATTTTTAATGAATTCTAATAGTTTTTAAGTAGGTTCTTTAGTGTTTTCCATGCACAAAATGATGTCTTCTGCAAACAGAGATAGTTTTACTTCTTCCCCAAGTCGGATGCCTTTTCATTCTCTTGCCTAATTGACCTGAGAAGAATCTCCATAACAACGTTGAAAAGAGGTGGTTAGAGCAGGTGTCCTGTCTTGTTTGTGATTTTAGAAGGAAGGAATCCAGCCTTTTACCTTTAAGTATGATGTTAGCTGTGGGTTTTTGTACAAACCCTTTATCTAGTGGAGGAAATTCTCTTCTATTTCTAGTTTGTTGAATGTTTGTATGATGAAAGGACGTTGGGTCTTGTCGAATGCTTTCTGTGTCTACTAAGATGATCATGTGGTTTTTTTATTCTATTGGTTTATTGATCAATTGATATGGAACACTTACAATAAAAATGGAAAATACTAGCATTAAGATACTAGTAATTGAATAAGTAAAGTAACTAGATAAAAGATATCTCCCAAACACATTTCTAAAAAACAGATGGACTTGGGCTTTGGAAGTTTAGACACAGGTTTGAGTCAGACTCTGCCATGCATTAGTTATATGATTTTGGAAAGTTCTTTAAGTTCTCCAAGCCTTGGGAAGACTATACACCAGTCTGTTAACAAGAGACCTGTGAGGAAAGAAGGGCCTGACTGAGTCACCAACTAATAGCAGCAGAATGAGGTGGGTAAGAGGATAAGTGTACAGACTTCAAGGGTTCAAATCTCAGCTCCAAACTCTATTAAGTACAGGTTTGTGATCATGGTAAGTTCTCTAATCTCTCTGTGACTAATTATCAGCAGACTAGTGATAAAATTAGGAACTCACATAAGAAGACTAATGAGAGGAATAAATGGGTTGATATACTTCCATAGTAAGCTCTTTGTACATATTAACTGTGATTATGAAGCCAGCATTAAGCAAGGATTAATAGAATATGTGTACATGCAGGATGGGTGGTGGTTGGAGAGGCAGAAGAATCTGGTGGGAATGTCTTGCCTGGGCTTGACCTGAGAACATAGGGCACTGGGAGTCAAGCAAAAGCATAAAGTCCAACCTCCCAGTGAAACACTGAGGTTTGAATACTGGCAAACAGGTGCAGGTGTCATGTCTGCAGGGCCAAGGGTAGGGCTCAATATTGGCAGAATGGAGCCAAGAGTTTAGAATGGGACTAGGTGGGGATTGCAGGCAGTAGTTGAGGGGACAATGGCTTAATTCAAGCAACACCAGGTTGATGGGGCTGGAGCAAGTTAGATAAAAAGATGAACATGAAGGAAACTTGTAGCAGAACTTGTATACCAGTATTACAGACGGTGGCAGTCAAGTTATATTATTCCCATATTTTATAATGAAAAATGTATCCAGAAAGTAGAGGGTCATGATTTCACAAACATTGTTGCCAAGTCTGTTAATTATAACTTTTATTACACTTTAACTCCTCATATTTATAACATGGTCAACTTTCAAAAACATGTTCACATTCTTCTAGCTCACTGGCTACTCCCAACATCCTTTTTCATACATCCCTCTATGCATCCCACTGCTGCAGAAGAGAATAAATGCCACCACATTACACAGCACCCAGAGTCAGAGCTAAGCTGTAACCTGGGCCTGCTGGTCCCCCGTGCCCTCACACTGGGCCACACAGCTAAATGTATCATGGTGGTAGGTGCTTGTGGGCTCTAGCCAGAATAACATTTACCATCTAAACTTGAACCAGGTACCTTTTCTAGTCCTGCAGAACCTCGGAGAAAGAAATTCCATTCAGCATCAGTTAAGACTCCTTCCTGACGCAGGATCTCAACACAAAGCATAAAGCTGTAGATGAGTTTATGCTGTTCAAAAAGTCCTCTCGCAACATTGACATAGGCAGTTAGAAGGGTCTGTTCCAGTAGTATTTGCATGCGCTGCTTCAGATCATCTGCCTTCACAGAAGTTTCAATTGTCGTGTTGAACAACTATGGGAAGGAGAGCTCTGTCAATGTCTTGATTTCATTCAGTTTCCATAGAAGAAAAAAAAATCTCTGCTCCTCACCTCCCTCCCTCCCCTCATATTCAGTGAACAAATAGCAGCACAGGAAATGGATACTCTACTATGAGAAAGTCCAGAATTCACCCCAAATTGATGTGTGATACCTATTTTCTGCATTTCCCTGTCTTTCCCCATATTTCAGAAATAGACTGATGCCAGACTCCTGACAACACCCATAAGGCATCATCTTGATGAGAGACAGAATGTTGAGAATGGAGGTGGGCTGGCAGAACCAGTGTTTTCCTATCCTTGGCTCAGATGTGATAATCACTTTGGGGTGAGAGGTGAGGGCAAGGTGAGTCATACACTCTTACTGGCCCTTCTCCAAGATAATGTTTAGGGTGAGAGAAGAATGTGCCAGAATTTTCCTTGAGATTTAAGGAGGACCAGTTTTATAGGAGACTTCCTTCCTCCCTGTTTCCTCTCTGGAAATTTGAGAGCAGGCCTCCTGCCCCGGAGGTACCTCACATACTGAGGACACTGGGAAGGCAGCAGAGATGGTGGCATCGATGGCTTGGGCATGAGGTGCCATTTCCTGCAACCTACAAGTAGCATGTGAAGATCTAAAAACTTCCAAGCTACATTAGGAGGAGGCTTGAGCAGAGCCTGAGCTTGTGGGCTTGTCTGGAAGTCATGGTGAAAGGGGACCTTACAGCAGAGACTGAGAGGGTCTCATGAGGGCTTGGGGAGGTATGTGACTTCAGTCTCAAAAGATCCACAGCACAAAGTGAGATGAAGCACATTGCTTTGGGTGGTGGGCTTCTCTCTCCTGCTAGAGTCTGATTCCCAGAAGGCAGGATTGAAACCTTACCCACCCCTGTCTTTCCTCATGATGCTGAGAACCATTTAATACTTCATTAGTATTTCAGGAATAAAGAGTCTGTTTTTAACCCTCCATAGAAAAGCTGTTGAAACATTCAGTTTTTATTACTTTGGACCAAGTTTTTTCCTGCAGGCATCATCTTGTTGCTTACCCATATGAGGCATAGCAAATGTGTTGGGTACAAGACTGACACAAATTGTCAGCTACTCCTCCCACTGATGAGTGGAGTCTAAATCCCTTTCTCCTGAATCAAGCTAGCCTTGACTCAGCTGACCAAGAGATTGCAGTAGAAGTGATGATGTATCACCTCCAAGGCTAGGTCTGGGGAGACTTTGAAGCTTTCACCTCGGTTTCTTGGAATGTTTGCTTTGGGGAGGTGCCCCCTTGGAAACCAATTGCCTTGTTGTGAGAAGCCCGAGCCATGTGGAGCGACCAATGTAGGCCACTGTCAACAGCCCAGCCATGAGAGTCAGCCAGTGTGTATGTCCAACCTATTCAAACCTCCAGATGACTGTAGCCCCAGAAACAGAGTTCACTAGAGATGGTGGCATTTAAGCTGGGAGGGAGGGCATTCTGAACAGAGGGAGGGCCACAAACATAAAGTTCCCAGAGAGTCTGGGGAATGTAAATGGTCAATTTGGCTGCTGCAGGGGGTAATGGGAAGTGTGGCTCAAAAGACAGAACAGTCACAGGTTGAACATAACTTTGGTGTGTGAACTTTTTGATGGGTAATGGTAAAAATCCATTTAGGATCCCAGGTGTGTGGAGCAGTGTTTTGAAAACTATGTATAGACTGACCTGGCTTCCAATGTGAGAGCCAGCACCAGCTAAAGGTATCAGGGCCTCTATCAGGAAGCAAAGGTGTGCTGCAGGGAAACACAATACACCTCCACTGTTTTCTATTGTGAGTGGCATATGCAGAGAGGCCTTTGTCTGTTGAGTTGTGCTGTAGGTATGAGCACAGATGATTAGAGAAGCAAAAGAAAGCTAAACCACTCTGCATTGAAAAGACAACCATATAGACAAGAGGGGAGCAGGAGCTGGTAGATGGGAGAACTGAGACAGTGAGGCTGGATGTGGGTGGGCTGAGTCGGAGGGATCATGGTAGCTGAGAGAAATCCTGGAGGTAAACAGAGGGACCACGGCGGGTGGGCAGTGGGGTGCTTGCTAAGATTTGCTGTGTAATGAGCGATGCAAACTCTCTTTCTTCCCTGCAAATCTTCCAGTGAACTGACATTGCTTGTAAAAGATTTTTGACACTGAATTTGCTTTTGGGAGACCTGCAGTGCCGCCACAAAGAAGATGACAGCTGGAAATACCTTATTCACGACACCTCACATGAAACTTAACTGTGAGTATGAGATCAAGTAGGGAGACCATCGTAAGACAAGAAAGTTTTACAGTAATACGATGAATGTGGGAAAGGGACAAAGGAAAGCTTCCCCAAATTAAAGCCTGGGATGGGAAGATAGCCAGATGTATAAAAAGTTCTGGGGAAAAAAAAAAACCACGGACCAATTAATTTGCTTCAGTGTCAGTGCTGTCAGGGACTTGAGATAGGGCAGGATAAACACTAACAGTGGAAAATAAGCTGGATTCCTGTAGAGAAAGTAATAGCATGGAGCTGTGGCTCTTAAAAGAAGAAAAGAGGAAAGATAGGCAAGAAGGAAAACAAGCAAGCCAGTTAGTCGAGGAAGCCGAGAGGAAGTCTTCCTTTCTTCTTCCTTGTAGTGTTCTGAGCACACTGGGCACGCCCATCTTTAGGAAACATGGCAGGTAGAGCTGCTTTTGTGCAGGACATCTGAACCCAAACTCCCGGAGGACTGAACCCGACAAGCAGACTCATGATTATCTGAGACAAGAAGAAACTCAAAGGAAACTCAAAGGTAAACCCAAGAGATACATTTCACTAACAACAATCACACTACACTTACCTGTTTAAAATATTTTAATGAATACTGATACATGGGATCTATTTCTGAGAGGCTTGCAATGACAAAGTACATAACAGAGCCTTGAGTGGCTATTGGACGATACTTCTCACGAGCAATGTTTATCATAATTTCAGTGGACTCTGCTTCCTTCAGCCTGCTTTTAATGGCGCCAGATGTGATCTGAATAAACATAGGAAAACAAGTTCTTAAGGGTCTGTTTAAAAAAGATGGGACTTCTGGCCAAGATGGAGGTGTAATAGACACACTGTGCCTCCTCACACAACCAAAAGAAGGACAACAGCAAATGTGTCCTTCAGCAAACAGCAACAGCAAAGGACAGAAAATTGAATTATATGGAAGTCCGACTACATCTAACCATTCAATGGGGATGGTAAGAGGGGCAGAGCCAGCAGCGAGCAGGGTCGGGCAGGACAGATCCCCAGACCTAGGCATGCAAGTGGCCTGGACCCAGTCAGGGTGTGGGGCAGACTGACCGTGGTCGCACATTCGCACACAGTAAGAGGGACCATGCAGGCCCCAGGGGGCGAGGGCTGATGGCAGTGGCACACTCGCGTGCAGTGGGACAAAACGCGTGGACCCCGGTGACGGTGGCAGCTGCGGCACCTGTGGGGGCCGCAGCGGGAGGCAGCAGACAGGACGCCATTGTTCCTCTTTGACCCCACCCCCACATACAGCGTCACAACCCAGCGACTTAGTTGCCCTGCTCTAGTGAACACCTAGGGCTCCGACCCTGCTACGGAACAGGCATGAACAGCCCAAAAGATGGCGCAAGAAGAACTCAAAGCCCCAGGGCCAATAACTCTAAGTGACCAAGAAATTGCCAGCCTCTCAGAAGCACAATTCAAGACACTATTTATCAGGATGCTCACAGAACTGGTTGATTATAGTCACAAATTAGAGGAACATATGAAGGCTAAACTAATTGAAATGAAAGGAGATGTCCAGGAAACCAATAGCGATGGGAAGGAAACTGGGACTCAAATCAATGGAATGGACCAGAAGGAAGAACAAAACATCCAACCAGAAAGGAATGAAGAAATGAGAATTCAAAAAAATGAGGAGAGGCTTAGGAACCTCCCGGACATCTTTAAACGTTCCAACATCTGGATTATAGGGGTACCAGAAGAGGGAAAGAAACAGCCATGAGTGGAGCACTTATTTGAACAAATAATAAAGGAGAACTCCCCCAGTCTGGCAAAGGAAATAGACTTCCAGGAAATCCAGGAAGCTCAGAGAGTGCCAAAGAAGTTGGACCCAAGAAGGAACACACCAAGGCACATCAGAATTACATTAGCCAAGACTAAAATGAAGGAGAGAATCCTAGAAGCAGCAAGAGATAAGGGGACAGTCACCTACAAAGGAGTACCCATCAGACTGTCAGCGGATTTCTCAAAAGAGACCTTACAGGCAAGAAGGGGCTGGAAAGAAGTATTCCAAATCATGGAATCCAAAGACCTACATCCAAGATTGCTTTATCCAGCAAAACTTTCATTTAGAATGGAAGGACAGATAAAGTGCTTCTCAGATAAGATCAAGTTCAAGGAGTTCATCATCACCAAGCCCTTATTATATGAAATGCTAAAGGGACTTATCTAAGAAAAAGAAGATGAAAAATATTAACAGTGAAAGGACAGCAAACTCACAGTTATTAACAACTACACCTAAAACAAAAGCAAACCAATAGGACAGCTAGATCAGGAGTGGAACCATAGAAATGAAGAACACATGGAGGGTTAGCAACAGGGGAGTGGGAGGAGGAGAAGTGGGGAGAAGGTACAGAAAATAGCAGACAGTAGGTAGAAAATAGGTAGGGGGAGGGCAAGAATAGTGGGGGAAATATAGAATCTAAAGAAGTTGAGACGCGTCGTTATAAACTAAGGGGGGAGAATGGTGGGGGAGGGAGGGTGCGGGTGGAGGGGAATGAAGGGGGGAATAGAACAACTGTAATGGTATAATCAATAAAATATAATTAAAAATAAAAATAAAAATAAAAACTTCACGATAGGCTAAACAATGCGAAAAGGGCTGTTGACCACCTTGCTGCCTCCTGGGAGCGTAACGACGCACTGTTTGCAGAACATCGCTGCAGAAAACCCCACAAACCCGTTGAAGTCCAGGTGGAAAAAAAAAAAAGAACTTGAGACACGTGGTTATAAACTAAGGGGTGGGGAGAATAGTGGGGGAGGGAGTGTGCGGGTGGAGGGGAATGAAGGGGGGGAATAGAACAACTGTAATGTTATAATCAATAAAATATATTTAAAAAACAAAACAAAACAAAAAAAGGCTCAAACTCTCCCTGTATTGACCCCTTAGGGACCTTAAGGATAAGAAAGGGAAGAGTTGAGTGGGGAACCTCAATCTTAATATTGATCTCAACTGAAGCTTTTATATATGAGCAGAAAAAAAGGAAGTTGCTATGGGAGCAGATGGATCATGAAGACTGGCAAACAATTCTTTGTTCTTTAGGAAGCTTAAGGCCTTGACAGTGCAGAACCCAGGGTTAAAGTGAAAGCAAAGTGGGCACTTATTTCTTTTTACCAGGGAATATTAGAAGACTATATACCTCAGTTGAGTTTAGTAACTACTTATAGGTATTATGCCCTACAGACTTAAGGCTTCGGCAATGGTTAGGGAATATGATACATATTTTTAAATGAGGATTTGGGGAGTTTAGGGGAGTAAAAACTTTGGGCAGGAAGTGGCAGGAAATACAGCCCAGGGTCTGTCAGCCCTATCTCTGCCCTATAGAAAGGCCATCTCCCAGGCAACGCCTCAAAAACATAAAGAAACTAGCTTACAGATAAAGAAGGAGGTCAGAACACATGTATTAACCTTTATTCCCTGCTGAAACCACAATAAAATGATAGTAAAGGATTTTTAAAAAACAGTGCAAACCCACAAAGGAGAAATGGAAGAGGAAATGTCAATACAATTTTGAGAACTGGAAAGCAGACAGAAGAATGGTAATGTCTTCACAGACCCAGGAAAATGGATTCCTACACTGGCAAAGGGAGAGCCAAGAACTCACCCAGTTTATAAAACAGAATCCCCCTCAATGGCTGAGTACCACTGAATGTGGGAAGGGCCTAGAATGAGAATTGGCTGATCGACTCCCAGGTCATCTCCCTACACTACATAGCCAGGGGATTGTTCCTTCTCTACCCTGGCTGAAAAACAGAAGTTTCACCCTGAGGAAATTAAAAGAGAGGAATTTTTTTTTGATGGAAGAAAACGAGGCACAGTTGATGGCCAAATTGAGAAAACATATTGAGAACAGAAGGATTAGGTAAGTGTATGTATGCTGGGTGCTAAGACTGAGCTTTTCTCTTCTCAGCCTCCCAAAATACCTGCAGCCAGATCTTCACACTTCCAGGCAGTGTGAACATTGGGTGTTTAGCTACCATCGGGATATAACGAGAGGGAGGCTGGGGGATGGGAAGTATGTGTGTGTCAGAGGTTTAGATGACAGTTAATGTATAACAACAAAAACTCAACTTGTGGTCAAGATGATGGCATAGGTAAACATGGCTTGCTTCCTTTCACAACCAAATCAAAATTATCACTAAATTATAAAACAACCTCATTCAGAACCATCAGAAATCAAGCAGAATGGAAGTCCTAGAACTACAGAATTAAAGAAGATACCACATTGAGACTGGTATGAGGGGTGGAGGTGTGGAACAGCTGGTCCCACACCCATGTGTGGCAGACAAAAATTAGGACAGATATCTCAGGAGTGAGGGGTCCCAGCCCCACACCAAGCCTTTCAGCCCAGAGTTCCAGTGCCAATATGGCTCACACTGTTTTCCCCACCCTGGTGATTCCCTGAGGCCTGGCCCCACCCAGCTTTTGGGCCCATCTAAGCTGTTTCCAGTGGCTGTTCCATACAAATGGCTGGTCTTGGTCCATCTGTCAGATTTTTCTAAATTGTCTCAAACAAGCAGTGTCTGGCTTCAGCAAGCTCCATACTTCTCACAAAGTTGCCCTAGGGCCAGCACTAGCAGCAGCCAGCCTTGGTTCACAGCTTGGCCTCTCCTGGGCACCTCTAAGTCCAGCATAAGTAGCAGCCCTCTGTAGATCACTTTGTAGCTTATGCCGTGGAACTCCAAAAAACCATAGGCAGTGGCTGATCTTGGATGTGCCAACAGCAATCGAGGCTCAGCTACAGCAGGAGGGTGTACACAGACCACAGAGGGAGTGCACCTCAAGTACTCAGCTTGAGTAATAGGGGAGGCTGTGTTAGTGGACACTATAGGACATTTACTATATTAGGCCACTCTACCAAGCCTGGGAGATGTAGCAGTTCTACCTAATACATAGAAACAAACACAGGGAGGCAGGCCAAAATGAGGAGACAAAAAATAAAAACATGACCCAGAGCAAAACTCCATGAAAAGAACTAAACAAAATGAAGACAAACAGAGTTTAAAACACTGGTTTTAAGTATGCTCAATGAACATAGTGAGAAACTTAACAGCATAAAAAATATTCAGTCAGAAGTGAAGGATACACTAATGGAAATAAAGAACAATTTATAGGGAATCAACAGTAGAGGGGGTGAAGCCAAGAATCAAATCAGTGATTTGGCATATAAGGAAGCAAAAAACAAACAAACAAACAAATGAAAAAACCCACTCCAACCAATCAGAACAACAAGAAGAAAAAATAATCCAAAAATATGAGGATAGTGTGAGGAGCCTCTGGGACAACTTCAAGCATACCAACACTTGCATCATGGTGTTGCCAGAAGGAGAAGAGAGAGCAAGAAATTGAAAACCTATTTGAAAAAATAATGAAGGAAAACTTCCCTAACTTGGTGAAGGAAATAAACATGTAAGTCCAGGAAGCACTGAGAGTGCCAATCAATATCAACCCAGAGGCCCACACCAAGACACATCATAATTAAAATGCCAAAGTTTAAAGATAAAGAGAGAATCTTAAAAGCAGCAAGAAAAAAGCAGTTAGTCGTCTATAAGGGAGCTCCCATAAGGCTGTCAGCTGATTTCTCAAAAGAAACTTTGCCGGCTGGAAGAGATTGGCAAGAAATATTTAAAATGATGAAAAACAGAAACCTATGGCCAAGATTGTTCTACCCAGCAAAGATCTCATTTAGAATTGAAAGGCAGAAAAAGTGTTTCCAAGACAAGAAAAAGCTCAAGGAGTTCATCATCACCAAATCAGTATTATATGAAATGTTAAAGGGTCTTCTCTCAGAAGAGGAAGAAAATAAAAATATGAATAATAAAATAGCAATAAATACATATATATCAATAATGGAATCTAAAAAACAAAAATGAATAAACAAACAATAGAAACAGAATCATAGATACAGAGAACATTTTGATGGTTGCCAGATGGGAAGGGGGGATGGGTGAAAAAGGTGAAGGTATTAAGAAGTACAAATTGGTAGCTACAGAATAGTCATGGGGATGTAAAGTACAGCATATGGAAGAGAGTAGCCAAAAAACATATGC
This sequence comes from Sturnira hondurensis, assembly GCF_014824575.4. Classification (NCBI taxonomy): domain Eukaryota; kingdom Metazoa; phylum Chordata; class Mammalia; order Chiroptera; family Phyllostomidae; genus Sturnira; species Sturnira hondurensis. The sequence continues at coordinate 3,236,745 of NW_028074670.1, forward strand.
GCGCCCTATGGACATGGACAATGATGTGGGGATGGCCCGATGGAGTGGGTGGGGGGGTGGCTGGATGGAGGAGGTAGAGGGTGAAAAATTGGGGCAACTGGAATAGCGTAAATAATAAAATATAAATAAAAAATAAATGTGCCAGGCAGTAAAATAACAATAAAGCTTTTTTTACTTATTAAAAAATGGAAGAGAAAACTCAAGAAGTAGCAACATGAGTCTATTATTTAGAGAAAAGGTATAAAAACCCAAGTGACCAGGACATGAAGATGTAAAAACCCAAGTGACCAGGAGAGGAAGTAGTTGTCTTATGAAGAGAGTCATGGTGGGTGGTAGTGAAGGCAGGGAATGCTATTTTTTCATAACAAACTTTGTAGAAGTGTTTTATTCTTTAAGCAATTTTCATGTAAAACTTCAATGAAAAAATAACTGGGTTAACAGCCAACTACCAGAAATGAAAAACCCAAGGAAGAATGAATGAAAAGAGGATAAAGAGCCCTATGAACAAATAAGCAAAGAGAGGTAGGAATTGGAAGACCCGAGATTACTTTATTATTATTACTGAAATCTCCTGAGACTATATAATATAAAACATAACCGTTTCTGACATCAATAAAAGGCAAAGACCATAGGTATTTGTACTCCCCATCAAGGGATTTTTAAGAAATTATTTCATGTTTCTCATGAATAGAAAATCACTTTGTAAGTTGTATTACCAGTATACTTAAAATTATAATTTGAATTTTAGAAATAATTTAGTGTAGGATATACATTTTATGTAAAACTTTATCTTACTATCAATACAATTTTACTGAGCACCATTTATGGGCACTATGCTTAGTCCTTGGAGAAAGAAGATGATGAACTTTTCAGAGTCCGGTACATAGAAGTTAACTACCTAACAGAAGAGTTAAGCCATGTAATTAGGTACTAATGACATAAGATAAACAATGACACGTGGTGTAACAGAGGTTCAGATAAGGTGCTATAGATGTTCCAGGGAGGAAGAGATTTATTCCAGCTGGGAATATCAGGGAGGCTTCCTGGAGGGGGTGACATTGATATGAATATATAATTATGTCGTTCCTTTCAACTTATATCTTATTCCAGTTCTTTACATTACATGTTTCCTTTGGTGCCAGCCAGGCACACTTGTACTTACACCCCTGCCAGCCCAGGTGTGGCTGCCATTCTTGCTTTAAAAGACTTTGCAGAACTCTGTTGTAACTCGTTGTTGTAACTTTTGAAGTTACACACTTTTATAAATACTAAAAATCTTTTACTTGCCTTTGAATCCTGAAGTGTTTCAATAAGATCTTCATTGTCCAGAATATTTCCTTCAGACGTAAAGAGCATTTTCAAGATTTTCTCTTCGATAGCTTTCAGCTGGTTTTTATCAGTGTTGATCCTCACAATGAGCTTAATTCTTTGTTCTTCCAACTCAGGTTTCTCAAGTCGCACTACATCACTGGAAACAAAATTGGAATACCTATATTACAGCTTTGTCAGTGCCCTAAAGGTGCATATATATAATTACCTAGCTGAGAACTATTGCTACTGGACAAGTCCTAATGCACAAGGCCCCTCTTTCACTGGGTATATATAATGGTTATTCACTGAACTACATATTAATTCTGATTCTTTATATTGTATTTCAAAACCTACATCCTACCACAGTTTTTGCTCATGTTCTCTTAGGAAAACTTGCTCAGTCCTGGAACTCTCCAATCGGTCATTTTCTGTCTCTAATGCTTGCTCATGCTAGGCTGAAAACAGTGCCTGGAATATTCTTTGCATACGAACATGGGAGATTCTGAAATCCCATCACCTCCTGGAAATGATTTTTGATTGCGTGCAATAAAAGGGCCTTACTGATCGTTGTTCTCCCCCACTCCACCAGCCAAACATGTAAACTTGTGTCTCCCTTTACCTGCCCTCTCGTAATTTGCTTCCAGCCCTGTTTGCAGAAGCTAATGCTATTAAGCATCATGTTGTGTGAGGCATCCTGCTAAGAGTAATTTTATGTGCATTGTCTCTTCTAATCCTTTGAATGCCTCTGTGAAGTGGGCATGGTGGTTATCACCCCAGCTTGCAGATGAGTGACAGAAGCTAGGGTCATTTCCTGAGGTGCAGTGGCTTTGAGAGGCAGAGCTGGGCTTGTTCCTGGGTGGGCCACTCGAGGGCACATGCTATTACCCACTCGAACTGCCTCATGTAGTAGCCCCTTGTTTGTTTGTTATGTACGTGCTGAATTCCGAAATGTTAAAAATTATTATATGAAGACCATAGGACCATAAGAAATCATCACTGCAAATTCATTTGTTTAAATGAATTTGAAATTTAAACTCAGAAATTTTTCGGAAGAGTGGAGTACAAAAGACAGCCTGGGGAATCTGCACCCATGACTGAGTCTCAGGGCACTTGTCAGGGCGCTGGTCAGGGCGCTTCTGCTTCTTGCCCAGGCAGCCTAACATCCACAGTTTCGTGGCACAGCTAAACTCAGCTCTTTGTGGGAATAAACTGGTTTGCAAGATGTTCCTTTATGTCCTTATAACATATCCATAAATGTGGGGAAATACCCTTTGTCTGGGAGGGGGTTAGCCTAGCAGAATTCAAGCAAGGTAGCAGCCGGCAGAATAGATTCCTAAAACAAACAGGGAAAACGAGGCTTAAACTCATTAGCAATTACAGGAGAAAATCAAGATAACCTTAACTTGCACATAAAGGATTATACTGATTTTGAATATGAGTCTAAATTAGGTTTCCCTTTAAAGTTAATGAATACACATATATGTAATTAGTTTTTAAGTAACATCAATGTTATTTTAATAAATATTTAAAATTTTTTGCCTCCTAAACCTCTTGGCTAATTTGGATGATTAATATAAATAACCCATAATCTCATTTTTGAGAAATGGAGATTTAATCATATACAAAATATATTCAGGAAGGGTTTTTTTTTGAGGTAGACAATTGTAGGTAAAATGAAATACACTGAGAAAGCACCCAGAGACAAGTGAAACAGAAAAGGTATATTTGGGAGTAGCAGGTATTTTTTTTCTTCCCCATAGTAGGGAGCAGTGAGTCTCTAGAAATCATAGAATAACTGACTTCACTTAATTGCTCAGGACTGGAAACCCTACTTGAGAGGAAGAGGCAAGGCCAGGCTGCAGGCCTGGCCCAAAGAGTAGCCGAGAATTAAGAGCATGTCCCTGATCTCCTTGAGGAGACTGTGGACAGGGGTGGAGGTGTGGAACAGGTATGGGGGGTGGAGGTGTGGAACAGCTGGTCCTGGATCAACAGCTGTGAAAACTGATGAAAAAGGAAAGAAACTCAGCCATTTACTGTGTCTTTATGACTGAGGATTCACAAGTGATGATGTCTTTTCATGTATTAAATTTTTCTTCGTTAAAATTTCTTAACAAAATATTAGAAACCCCTGCCTTCTATTTTTACCTTAACAACTGATCCTCCAGGCCTGATTTGGTTACAGTGAAATTGATGATGGTAACTTTAATGCACACCTAGAAAAGAAGTATAGTGTCCATGAAAATGCTTACTTTCAGACAAATAAAATAAGTGCATCTTTATTAGAACATGGCTCCTTCTTACCCAGCTGGGTATATCTCAGGTTTAATTGTGAACATATGCACCCATGTCCAAACACACCAAGCATACTATGTTTTACAAAATCTTATCATAATTTTCTCTGCCAGTGTGGTGACAGTCTGTTCCTCAAATGTGACAGTTACAGGTGAGCCAGTGAAGGGTTAGAAAGAAGTAGGCCTATAGAATCAGTGGCTTGAGTTCAAGTTCCAGGTGCACCTTTTTGTAATGTATGATATTGCACAAGCTGTTCACTCAGCTGGGATTTAGTTCTTCATATTTGAAGATTGGGATGCAATAAAAACTCATTAGGTATTTGTGAGGACCGATTGAGGTAATAAAATCACTCAGTTACAGTAACTTTTACATAGTATGTCCTAGTTAATAAGAAGACATTATTGATAATAGAGCTTTACATATTTTGCCTATCATAATATTTTATGATTATTACTATATTATAATATTCTGGCATTGTTTGAATAAGTCAACAACAAAAAGAATAAATGTAGTAAGAGTAGGTGTTTGTCACGTGTTTTATAAGTTATTCCTATTTAATCTGCACAAGTCCCTGAAGTAATAGAATGACTGCCTACAGTCTCGAAGTTAGGGCTGGGTAAGGTGTGTGATGCTCCCTCTCAAAAGTTAACTGAGAAATCAGAGATTGTAAGTTGGCACGTTGGTCACTTTTCTAAACTCAGAAACAGAACTTTGGACATGCACTCTGGCAGCAGCTGCGCAATTTACCCCTTGGAGGCTGACACGGGAAACGCCAACCTTATTCAAGAAGCGTGTCTGTTTCATTCAACCTGAGCACATCTGTGAAGACAGGCTATGGGAAAGTCAGTAACTACACTGAAAACTACACGATTCAAAGGGACATATTTAAAGATATTTTTAAAAGTGTGTCTGGGTGGGGGGTGGGGGTTGGTGAGGAATCAAGTTCTGATCTGTGGAGTCCCATTAGAGAAGGGGAGCCCTGCTGGGCTGTGCCTGGAGCTGTGGGGTGGGGTTGGGGAGGGAGAGCCCCTCAGAGCCCCTTCTGGGTGAGGGGGAAGAAAGGAGTCCCAGCTGCCTGCATTGCTGTTGTGTCTGCCCTGGGCCCTGCAGCACAGGAGTGGAGGTTCTTCTGGGGCTACCATGGTGTGTATGGAAGTGGGGTTCACACAGCTCCCTCAAACAGTCTGAGAGCATGAGGAAGGGGACAAGACAACTTCTCCCCCTGAACTCCAAACCCAGACACTCTGGGCATTTGAACTGTGATTCTCCGATGCTGTCAGTCACCAGGGCTTTCAAGCAGACAACCTCTCTGTTCGGGGCTGGATGCCGTGGGTGTCTGTCCACTTAAACATCGACAGCCCCCTCTTCTGTACACTTTCATTAAACTCTGATTCACGTATCAGCCACATTAAGAGGATACAAATGGCCTTGTGCTGCAGGAGAGAGAAGAGTGATGAGAAGGGAGTGGTGCCCTGTGATGTAAGGAGCAGCTGGGGACCAGAGGGAGATGGTGAGAAGGGTGAAGCGGTGTGCATGGTAGTGAGGCATGGCCTGGGGACTGAGCCGGGAGCATCTGAGTCCCAACTAGATGGCCAGCAAGAGGGTGATTGGAATCTGAAACAGGACTCAGAAGAGGGGTAAGAGTGGAAGGTGATGGAGGGAAAGGGGCTTTGGAGGGGAGAAGGGAGCTGGGAGAAGGCTGCTCCCTTGGCTGGAATCCACCACACTTCAGAGACCCATCCACCATAATGGTCCATTTGACCTGGAATCCTAGACCCACAGCTCATACCTCAGGCAGATAGTGCGGATTCGGCAATTTGGTCGTCATATAGAACCTAAAACTTTTATCATAATCAATGTCTGAGTCTCCAAGGTGAATGAGCAGTCGTCCACCACTTACAAAGGTCTGTTTCAAAAGAATGGGTTCTAGAGCTGGATCCAAGGTTTCTCTAAGCTTAAAAATTAAAACAAAAGTACAAAGAATGAGGTATTAAAATGGATGACATCACAGTCTGCCAAAAGCTGCTGTGGTTTCCTGCTTTGCCAGTGCTTGGATGAGCCTGGAGCTCATCGCTCATCCCAGCCAGCCTCTCAATCCAGCCCTCCACCACCCCCTTACAGCACCCTGGGACACCCCAAGTCCCCGCCGCTGCTCCAGTGCCACATAGCCAGAACTACCCCCAGGACTCGGAGGCTGCCGTCAACCACCAGATCAACCTGGAGCTCTATGCTTCCCATGTCTACCCATCCACGTCTTACTACTTTGACCTCTGTGACGAGGCTTTGAATAAGTTTGCCAAGTATTTTCTTCACCAATGTCATGAAGGGAGGGAATATGCCGAGAAACTGATGAAGCTACAGAACCAATGAAGTGGCCAAATCTTCCCTCAGGATACCAAGGATTCAGACCATGATGACTGGGAGAATGGGCTGAATATAACAGAGCGTGCTTTACATTTGGAAAAAAGTGTGAATTAGTTACTACTGGGCTTGCACAGACTGGCACTGACAAAGATGACCCCAATATGTGTGATTTCATTGAGACTCGTGACCTGAATGAGCAGGTGACTCTCCTTTTGTACAGGTTGGTTACAAGTTCACCCAAATATTTGAGTGACTCCATCAAAGATTTGGGTGAACTTGTAGTCAATCTGTACAAGAGGAGGGCCCTGAATCTAGAATGGCAGGGTGTCTTTGACAAGTACTCCCTGGGAGCTCACCCTTAGGCTGGCTTCCCACAGCCACGGGGGTGACGTCCCTGGTCAGCAAATCTGTGCATACGTGTGGGAGTTGCCTTTACCTTTTCTATAACTTGTACCAAATCATCCACTTGCATGCTTTCATTTGTAGCATTCCTTCAAATAAAGTACTTTGGAATTCCCCCCATCAAATGGATGACATCAACTTCTCCAAATTCTTTAGGCCTCAATTTACTTTGAACAGGCAATTTTTAGTGATAGATATTTTGTAATGTCCACTCACTACTTCTAACAGTATACATTTTCCAGTGATTGTTTTATCAATAGTCTAAGGAAATAAGAACATGTGAAGGCAACACATTGTTCACCCCCAGGAGGAAGAGGCTAAGAAACGAGAGTCACTGCAGGGCGGCCATTTAACAGGCCCAGGCAGAAAAGACACGTCTGTTTTCTTGGTTGTCCAAGTCGTGACCTGGCAGTCTACTGCTCGCTGTCCAAGTCTGGCCCTCTGAGGCCTGTTTCTGCACAGCTCTTGAGCTAAGAATGGCTTTAACTTTTTTAAAGGGTGGTGAACACAAACAAACAAACAAACCTCCAAAATAAAATAAGAATATTTGTTCAGAGAGTATGTGTAAAGAGACTGTTTGGAGCCTGAAAAAACTAAAATTCCTAGCTCTTTACAGAAAACTTTGTGGACCTCTATTATATAGAGGTGTTAAAAAACAGCTATTTTTTCTCCTCAAAGCAAATCTGATTATTGGTAAGAACTTGAACATGCAGACAATGTCAACAGCCCCCCACCCCCCACCCGATGACGAACAGCGGTATGTCAGCATGCATGTGATGGGGCCATGGCTCAGGAGCTGTCAAAATTTAATTATAATTGATAGTTAACAGATTTATTTCACACTGTGACATGGTACCCAAGCATGTAAACTCTTAAAAGTTTATGAGATAAAATTTCCCTTACTACTCATGATACAATTTTGTGCTTTTAAAATTCTGTTCTATTTCATTAAAAAATATTGATTGAGTTTGACTAACTAGATTTCACACCCACAAATGTGTGGAGACAAAGCTTACAAAATGTATAAAGCAGCTGTATATATAATGCTAATGACTTCAAATCACAGGAGGCAGGAGAGGCCGGTCAGTCAGATGCCCTGTTCCTGGTGGGGGTCCTGAGCCCTCAGCTACAGTTAAAAGCCTCTGCTAGCCTGGGGCAGATCATCACAGGAAATATTCCATCCATGGCCACGGGCAAAGAAATTCCCTTAGGACCACCTGTGCTATGAACTAAACTGGGTTTAAGAATCTTGTATGGAGCTCACATTACTATGCCCAAGATTTTGAGAGACCTTACTGTCTCTTGTAACATCAGGGTTTGAATGGGGAGCTAGGACCTATTCCAGAACCTTACCTATGGTCAAGGCCAGAAGCCACACATGGAAGCTTCTCATGCTCTTTGCAGCTTGAGTTGGGAGCATGGTTATTTGCTGTGGATTTTGTGTACAAAGCTGCTCAGACAGTTTATTTAACTTCTCTGTGCCTCAGTTTCCTCATAGGTAAAATGAGATAATAGTAGTAACTACCTTTCAAGGCTGCAGTGAGGGTTAAAGAATTAGAATACATGGGGGGACTTCTGCCAGGATGGAGGTGTAGGTGGAAACACTGTACCTTCCCCCACAACCAAGTTTGAATACAGCAAAGGTTTAGTAAACAAAGACGCAGCCAGAGAACAGAAAATTGAACTATACGGAAGTCCAACAACTACGAACCGTTCAACCGGGACCACTAAGAGGGGTGGAGCCAGCAGCGGAGCAGGGTCGGGCAGAAAAGATCCCCTGGCCCAGGTGCACAGGTGGCCAGGGTAGCAGCTCGGACCCAGTGAGGGTGCGGGGCAGGCTGACCACGGCAGTCACACATTTGCGTGCAGATAAACCAGCAGAGGAGTGAGCAGTGAGACGGACCACGCAAGCCCCAGCAGGGGAACACAGTGAGTGCACAAAGGGCTGACTGTAGTCGCACATTTGCACACAGTGGGACAGACCCTATGGCCCCTGTGGCGGGAGGCAGCAGAGGGAACAGCCATTGTTTTCTTTTGACCCCGCCCTCACACAACCCAGCAACTGAGTGGCCCCACCCTGATGAACACTTAAGGCTCTGCCCCTCATACGTAACAGGCACAAACAGCCCAAAATATGACTCAAGAAGAACTCAAAGCCCCAGAGCCAATAACTCTAAGCAAAAAAGAAATAGCGAACCTCTCAGATGCACAGTTCAAAACACTGGTTATCAGGATGCTCACAGAACTGGTTGATTATAGTCACAAATTAGAGGAACAGATGAAGGCTAAACAAATTGAAATGAAGGGAGATGCACAGGAAACCAATAGTGATGAAAAGGATACTGGGACTCAAATCAATGGAGTGGACCAGAAGGAAGAATGAAACATCCAACCAGAAAAGAATGAAGAAACAAGAATTCAAAAAAAACGAGGAGAGGCTTAGGAACCTCCAGGACATCTTTAAACATTCCAACATCCAAATTATAGGGGTACTAGAAGGGGAAAAGAAACAGCCATGAGTGCAAAACATATTTGAACAAATAATAAAGGAGAACTTCCCCAGTCAGGCAAAGGAAATAGACTTCTAGGAAATCCAGGAAGCTCAGAGAGTCCCAAAGAAGTTGGACCCAAGAAGGAACACACCAAGGCACATCATAATTACACTAGCCAAGATTAAAATGAAGGAGAGAATTCTAGAAGCAGTAAGAGATAAGGGGACAGTCACCTACAAAGGAGTACCCATCAGACTGTCAGCTGATTTCTCAAAAGAGACCTTCCAGGCAAGAAGGGGCTGGAAAGAAGTATTCCAAGTCATGAAATCCAAAGACCTACATCCAAGATTGCTTTATCCAGCAATGCTTTCATTTAGAATGGAAGGACTGATAAAGTGCTTCTCAGATAAGGTCAAGTTCAAGGAGTTCATCATCACCAAGCCCTTATTATATGAAATGTTAAAGGGACTTATATAAGAAAAAGAAGATAAAAATATGAGCAGTGAAAGAACAGCAAACTCACAGTTATTAACAACCACACCTAAAACAAAAGCAAACTAAGAGGACAGCTAGATCAGGAGCGGAACTATAGAAATGAAGAACACATGGAGGGTTAGCAACAGGGGAGTGGGAGGAGGAGAAGGTGGGAGAAGGTACAGAAAATAGCATAGACAGTAGGTAGAAAAGAGATGGGGGGAGGGCAAGAATAGTAGGGGAAATATAGAATCTAAAGAACTTGAGACATACGGTCATAAACTAAAGGGGGGAATGGTGGGGGAAGGGATGTGCAGGGTGGAGGGGAATGAAGGGGGGAATAGAACAACCGTAATGGTATAATCAATAAAATATATTTTAAAAAAAGAATTAGTATATATGAAACACCAAGAACTGAGTCTGGCATCTAGTGAGCATACAGTCTGTGGTAGCTGAGGCCAACAGTGGTTGGTATTCCAGGCAGTATGCTGGTGCCTTGGCTCAGCTGCCCCAGTCAGTGGTCTTTGCTGAGCTCCTCACCACGCTGCAGCAGAGATAGTTCTAGCTGTGGTTAAACAGAGGCTCAGCTCACAGCCCATGCTTTCACCCACGCATTCTTTTCTAATACAAGTAGAATGGTTAATTAGGTAAGTAAACCACTACTACTGACCAAGTCTTTGCACACACTGTCCCCGTCACCTGGGAAGCCCTTTTCCCTCAGCTCTTCACATGGCTGAGCTTATCATTTGGTCACAGTTCACATGTTACCACCTGTAGCCATGCATCCAAGTTCATTTCCCCCATCTACCTTCACAGCTGCACTGGCATTTGGCTTGCCTCATTAAAGCCCTTACCACGAGTTCTCTTCTTCCCCTTCTCTCTCACTTGCTCTCTCTTTTCTCTGTCTTCATCCCCAGCTGGACTGTAAACAACTGGGCAACAACCACATCTGTATATGTTGCCATTCTTTCTCGAATAATGTATGTTGAATGACCAAGCAATTTCAATAGCATCCATTCTCAGAATGATTCTGAACAAATGGAGTACTTAGACTCAACAAACAAGTTCATTGTTACCACATCACTTTATCTACTTCTGACCTTATGTAAGTAGAGAGCAATGTATCTGCCATCGGGACTGTTTTGCTGGCTTCACTTGTGTGTGTGGACAGCTCCTGATGGCACTGCTGCTTGGCATTTTTGAGGCAGCTAACCACCCAGACCCTCGATGAGGCCTGAGAATCAGTGGGGTCAGAAAACAGCCCATTCCAACCTTTTTGATCAACAGATTGCTCCCAATGTGCAAGGGAGGGTATTGTTCAGGAAGCAAATCAATTGGTTTGACTAACTTGAACATGGACCTGACTGGTGTCTTTAGCGTGACACAGATATGGCGTGTATGGGATTTCAGATGCGATCTGAAAGTTGGGAACTGGCATGAGAAAAGAAGAGTGAAAAGCAAACCTCTTCCAGTAAGACAGGTAAACCAAGTCGGATTGAATTTTCAAGTGTGCGTAAGAAATTGCTATCCGTGAGCTTAATGATCTTTAAACCTCTTTTGCTTTCCTTGTTCCTTATCCAACGGTTTGCCTGTATGAGAAAAGCACAGAGCAGGGCATTTGATTTAGAGCTTTATAAATGGCTAGAAGGTGAAAGTTTTTAGAGTAAAGTTTAGAAATTTTGTTTAATCTAAAAACAATTTTGAGAGGTAAAAAAAAAGATAAAATAAAATAAAATACCACTCCCCACAAATAAAAACATGTTTTAGGCCTGTTTGGAATTTTCCCTTTTTATTCAAGTTTGGAACAAATAAAGAAAAGACCCACCCAGAATAAAAGCTCATATTTCTGCGATTCAAACTTGTCTTTCTGCTTTCACGACTGCTCCTTTTCCAAATCCCATTTAGTATAATCTGAACCATGGGTTTAGGAGTCAGCTAGTGAGGTTCTATAAATTGTAGGTAGGCTGGCCCTAAAATTCATCAGACCCTTACTTCATTTTGACTCCTTAGACCATATGGCAACAGGGACAATACAAGAATGAATTTCTGCTCACATAGGAAACAGAAAAGTAATGGTCGACCCCCTAAACAAATCAATCAAAACTAAGTATGCGAGCACTTGGACACTTCCCTTTTCAACAGCCACAAGATGAGGGACTTGGGCTAGAAGACTGTAAACTCCCTCTAGGTCTATGTCCCCCAGATCTCACTAGTCTGTTAAAGTCCACTCACAGAGTTTGTAATAGACAGCACACTGTTGGGCAGGGTTAACAGGTTGCTTTTTATCTGAAAGAGCATTTGTTACATACCTGATCTTGAGGATCAATCATCAACGGCCATCGTCTCCCTTGAGTAACCAAAATGCCATTTTCTGTTGATGTCATATCGCGGGGCAGCCCATCCGTGTTCCACTGCCATATTTCGTAGGGATCACCAAGAATGTTGATGAGACTGAAGGAAGGATTGATTGGGATTCCCAGAGACTGACAGTCCTGGATCCAACACTCTATCAGCTGCAAAGGGAGGGAAGCTCACTTGTGTAGAACAGGAACACTCAGTGCGTGAGGACACACACAAAATGTTGGTTAGCAGTGAGTCCTGTCAGGCTCCCCAAGCATCTTGGCATCAGATCATGGGACGCAAGAAGTGAACTAAAATCAGGAGGCCTGGGTTCTAGAACTAATACCATTAATGAGTTGGGGCTTTGGATGTGTCACCACCCCATCTGAACCTCAGTTTTCTCATGTGTAAATGACAAAGATTACCCCAGTAACCCTCAATGAGGGGTTATTGTCCTTCTTGGGAGAGATTGGAAGCACATGAAGAAGCTGGGTTATCACAACCACCGTGGGAGCTACCTGCAATTAGTGGGTGGGGAGAGGGATGCTAGCATGTCACCTCCTTCAGCGAGTGGTAGAGTTGTCCACCACAGAGAACTGTCTGTCCCCACTGGCACCACTGGCACCACTGCCTACATGGTGTCAGATGGTCGCTCAGCTCCTGTAGAGTCTATGGGTCCTACACCTACTAGGTTTTGTAATACAAAAGGTGAAACATTTTTAGGAAGGCCTTTCATTAAAATGACTTGAAAATAATTTCAGATAGTTTAGAGTCCTGCTCTGTCCTATTGACTGGCCCTTCCTACCATGTCAGAATTCTTCATCCTGGCTGACTTTTGATGCCACATCTGATCATAATAGTAGGGGATGCCCTGAGCCTTTTTCTTTCCCCAGGTTCTCGTGCTGTGGAAGTAAGTAAGGAATAACTTTCTAAGGTGGGAAAGGGAAAGGGGGATGTATTAAGGAAAAAGACTAGGAGTAGACCATCACTGGCTGATGAGAGCGGAGAACGACTGGGGCTGTATAAAAAATGTTCCTGATGGAGAACCTCCACAGTGACTCAGAAAAATGACCTCTCCTCCTTCTCCCGCAGGCACAGTTTCAGTGGCTTCTGACCACTCATTAGAGAAAGTGAGTTTACTCACCAGCTGCCTATAATGGGCCGTGAAGGCTCCATAATAAGCCACACAGGCTGCTGCTATGAACACATTCCCGATGATATTTGATATCTCCTCATTGAATTTCTGGATGGTTTCTTCCCATCGAACTTGCTCATCTCCTAAAGAAGCCGTCAGCTTCCCTGCACGCACCAGACGTGCCTTTGTCAGGGCCATGGTCTTTGCTAGAAAGTTTTAAGAAAATCAGGTTATATAATTTAATATTTTCCTAAAACATAAGATGTTTATTCACCTGCTTCTGCTTATGGCAGAATTAGCATTATTTAATTACTCTGGCTGAAGACAGCACTCTCTCTGCCCCTGTGGTATTTATTTTTGGTATAAAATTCATGTGTTGCTTTGTGCCACAATGCAACATGCCCCAGTGAGCTGTTTTCATATATAGGAGTTGAACATGTACAGTATTCCAGTTCTTTTCATTTTGTACTGGAAGGCACTTAATGCAACAGTGTAATGGAAATACATTCTACATCTTGAATGAAAGCTGAGATATGACTGACTGACTTGAAACTCTTTCTACTTGTGAATATATTTTGGACATTTCCTGACCAAAATATATTTTATGAGTTACTTACCCAGACTTTCTTTCTCATTCACACTTTTGTCATATTCATCTTGTAAGGCTTGTATTTGATCTTCCACTTGTTTCAGTAATGCTCGCTTTTCTTTTAGAGTAGCCATAGTAATGTCAAGTTCAGCCTAATAAAATAAAATGAAACAAATATCTATTAATAGGCCTAAAATAAGGTTAAATGTCCCATTTATAATGCATTTTTAAAAAGTAGGATTTATGTTTCCTTGTTAATGTGTTTAAAGAGTCTGATATAATATACAAAATTAAAGCGAATATAAACTTGAATAAACTAAGAGCAGAAGCAAAGTGATGAAAACAAAACAAAAACAAAGCCCAACAAAATAAATCATAGAAAGAACAGAGAAACAGATTTACCAAGCATTTGGGGTGAATTAGTTACTATATTTGATTATCAACTTTAAATGATGAAACAAATGAAATATTCATGGAATAGTGAAAACTGGTTTACCCTAACCAGTTCTCTGGAGCAGGGGTATGCGAACTATGGCCTGCAGAACAGCATCAACCTGCTGCCTGGGTTTGTGTGCTTTGGAGGCTAGTGGTTGGGAAAGAAGTCAAAAGAATAGTATTTCATTACACATGATAATTGCATGAAATTCAAGTTCCAGTGTCTATAAATACAGTTCTACTGGAACACAGCTATGCTCATTCTTGTATGAATTGCTGATGGCTGTTTCTATGCTGCAAGGGCAGACTTGAGTAACCCCAACAGAGACCTCACAGCCAGCAAAGCAGAAAATACTATCTTAATCTTTATAGAAAATGTTTGCCAATCCCTGCTCTACAGCCACAGCCCTTTCAGTAACCTGCTCCAATACATGACTGTTCTCTGTTCTGCTTGGGACCTCACTGCCAACTGCAGACTTGAGCAGGTTTTTATAATCTCAGGGCACCATCAAGGGTGGGAGCACTTAGAAAGTGGAAACATAAAGCATCAGATCCTAGAGCTAAAAGGGACCTCCAAGATACTAGGCAATAAGGATACGCTAAGAACTCATTTTCCTCTTATGCTGGAAGAGGGATGATTTTAGAGGTCATTTCTGAAAAAACAATTCTTGCCAGCAATTTTTTTTAAAACAAAAACTAATTATCAAGAGCATTGCTACTATTTATATTGCACAGGGTCACAGTGGCTGATAAAGGGAGCTTAAATGATGGATGATCATGGCCTGTAATTTTATAAAATATCACAATGCAGATAACACACCTGTGCAGCACGAAGTTTTTGTCTCTTTGGTTCAACTTCTTTGAGTACCCGAGAGTACAAATCCATCGCTCTTACCCACATGCACATGGATTTACATGCTTTGGACACTTTCTCTACTTTTTCAGGCACAAAATCAGGATTATTAATGTACTTTTGAAGCTTTGCCAATATTTGTGGCTTTATATTTTCCTTATCATATTCTAAAAGTCTCCTTAGAAAGTTAGAGTCACCAAGAAGTTGCTTTGCTGTTGACCAGTCAGGCCTGAAAGACAGACATGTAAGTTAGTAGCACTGTAGTAAAGTAATATGAGAACAAAAAATATATTACTTTGGGAACATTATGATATTATCCCCCAAAGTGGGTAGTTTTAATCTTAATACTATAAGCCTAGTAATTGGTTATGCACACCACAGTTTATGGGCAGACAGGTAATTAAATGACTAGTGACTCATACTACCCAGTTTTGAGAGAGAAAGAATTATAAAACCATAGTTTTAGAAATGTAAGCTATTATAGAAATAATAATTTTAGTTTTAGAATGCTCCAGGCACTCACATTTTAACCCCATTTTCCTTAGTTTAGATTATTAATCTCCTGCTAGGACAGTATATAATCGCCTTGTAACTGGTGTTCTGTTCCTCAGTTAACCTCACCTCCTGTGAACTTTTGCCAAATTGGTCTTTATCAATGAGAATCCGACTATGTTGAAAATGTTTCGTGGTTCTCAGTCCCCAGTGCCTCTCCCCTGTGCTTTGCAGAGCTCCCAGGCCCTGCCAAGGAGCTGACCAGAGAGCTAGTAGGGAAGCCTGGCATGGGGGTGCTCTCGGCCCTCCTCCCTTGCTTTGATCAGTTTTACATAGAATAGTTTCCTATAAAATAATTTTTATTAGGAAAAAAGATTGTATTACTAGAGAAAGTTTGAAAACTCCTATCTTCAAGAATCTCCAAGATGAAGTCTGAACTGCTTAGACCTTTCATAACGTAGTCACTGCCCTCCTGCCCAGCCCAGCCCAGCCCGGCCCATGAACATCAAAGGTCCCTGGGCTGTCCCCACAGTCCCACTCTCCACCTGAGCATCATCTTTCAAAGCACCTACTCACATCTCCCTGGGGCACTCTTATCTCATATTCCTAATACTACACAACTTTCTCATGTCTCGAAATTAAAAATTTTCATGTCTGTCTCCCCAGAAGACTGTATGTACCTTGTAAGGAGGAACTGTATACCAGCTATCATCTAGCACAAAACAGATGTTCAAAAAAATGCCTGTTTAGTCAATTTGTTGTATGACTGACCAAATCAATGAGAGGGAGGAGAAGAGAATGAAAACGGAGAAAAACAGCAAAGACATTCTATCAGGTGTTTTGGCAATAGATGATGCTGGATTACTCACTTGGCATTCAAGAGAATGGAAATTGCTTCCATAACAGTCATGACCAGATCTGGGGGTTTTGTGAAAACTCTAATTTCAGATATATCTGCTTTATCTAAGGAATCCAGGGCTTTGTTGGCAGCATCAAGTGCAGGCAGGGCTTCTTCAAGGTCTCTCTGAGCATCATCAGCTATTGCTTGGGTTTCTTCAGCTTTCACTTTTGCCATTGCTTCATCTTCTTGCACAATGTTACGGACCTAACCATTGAAACATGACTGCTTAAGTGGTCTCAACATTTGAATTTCAATTCTTAAAAACCAAGCCAGAAATAATGAGTCATATTTGCCCCTTAGATTAGACCAGCGACGAAAGAGGATTAGCTCTGCAGAATTTTACCCTCTCCTCTGTCTGTCTCATGCTACACTGATACAATGATGGAGAGAAAGTTATCAGAGTAAGCAGTTCCTTCTAGGAGAAGAATAGGTACTTTATATTGTTATACTTTTCTCACAACTCTGTGCTGCTCTTTGGGTTCACTCATTTTCAGGGAGAGAATCAAGACTGATTTATGGAAGGGAGATTGTTTACAACTTGGAAGCATTACTAACTTTATCAGTTATTTTAAAGATATAAAAAATTAAAAAATTCAATCATTTGTCTTTGTTTATAAGCAGTCAGTTGGTGACCAAAGCTTTCTCACCCACAATGCCAGGTTACTCTGTACCTGATCGGCATTCTCTTGATCCACGGCCAATTTGTCCATCAGGGCTTCAACATCTTGTGATTTTGTTAAAAGGACAGGTTCTAAAGCTGAAAGATCTAATTTCATTTTATCTACTAGTACATTTGTTTCCAGTAGCTTGGTGAGACCATTCTTCACCCGGTCACATGCCTAGATTACAATGAAAATATTTAGTATAATAAGTATCATAAACTGTAAGTTTACTGGCATCTCTTACTCATGTAGTATAATTTTACATCTGCAGACCAGGCATATTAGTTTGTAATACTAAAATTGTGAATGTAAAGAAATCTTCAGGTAACAAAATGCCAGGACATGACAGTGGTACATTCACCACAGTAGGTCTGGATCTGTGCTGCCTGGGCACTCACTGAGGACACACATTGTGTTATTTTTATTTTCTGTGGTAGCCTGGTAACATGTTGAGTGAATGAGAGACAAGTTCAGATAGAAATTCCTGGAGGTCACAGTTCTGAGAGCTGTGACAGGAGAAAAATCCTGAGATGTCCTAAATTAAATTACAGCAGGCTGGAGGGTGTGAGAAAGAGACAAGGAAATTAATCAGTTAGTAGCCATGGATCTTAACTAACAAAAGACTGCTCATATTTCTGAATATCTGTTGAAACTTTTACTCAACATCTATGTGGCTATTCAGTGATTATCTAGCTGGCCGCCAGGCACCAGCATATCTTGCTTATGTGTGAACCTTCTAAACTGTTGTCCACAACCAATCCAAAAGCATCAAATACTTCTTGATGTACAATTCACTTATCCCAGAACTCTTCCTGCTTCCCTTTCTCCAACCCCCTTATCTATAACCTGTGGGAGCCCGCCAGGCCGCAGGGGACCAAGGACAGAGCCCCCACTGTGAAAATGGTGGCGGGACTTGGTTTCTGGTCCCTGGAGCCGGCGGGTATCTTGACATCTTCCGGACCTTCTCCTTCTCAGCCTTGAAGGAAAGAACAAGATCTTGGCATATGCATCATGTTCCAAGGAAGTGATAGTCATGAGGACACTGTTATCTTTGGGCTCATGTTCTCAGGATATGAGAACATCTTGCCCTCTTGATAGCTTTCGGGAGTGTACAAACTTTTGTAAAACAACATTGTTCTCAGGCCACTGCAGTTCTGCATATAAGCCAGCAGTTCCTTGAATAAAGTTGCCATTTGCCAGCAGAGCTTATGGTCCTCTCCATTCTTTTAAGTCCCTCGCCTCACCTCGCGACCACCCTTGCTGCCGCGGGCGGCGGCAATAACCAATGTAAATTCTTTCAGAAAAACTTACATCTTTCTTCCCCAAACTCATTGTATGAAAGAGCCCTGTCAGGCTCAGGATGGTGGATGTACAGTTTTCTCCCTCCAGCCCTGCTGCTGGTGGTTGGTCTGCATGTCTCAGGACCTGATCCTTTTTTCTGGCTAGCATGTGGCTCAATAAACCCTTTCTTTCAAGACAACTTTCAGCCTCAAGTGTTTTTTAAAACACTTGTTTCCTCAGGATGGAGAGCAGGCTGAGAATCGCTAGAGAGATAGAGCACTTTGCTTTGGTTGGTGGATGTAAACCCTACTTCCCAGTGGTTGGAAACTTTTAACTGGGATCAGAGGGATAGTATCTGGTAGAGAAGGCACCTAGGAATAAAATTTTTGAAGGTGAGTCAGAAAACTTGATTCAAATTGTCAGGTTTCATAAATATCTGTCAACATTTTTTTACATGTACCAGGTAAAAATCCACTGAAAAATATTTAAAATATATAAATGGTAAATATTTCCATTTTTATTGTGTTAAAAAATTTAGGTCATGCTAATAGCCTGATGATGATGGTGGTGGTGGTAGTGATGGTGGGGGTAGGGAGGCAGCCATTATTGTCTGAGTATCTTGTATGCATCATATCATATACCAAGCACTTCACAAATAGTCTTGTTTAAATTCCACAAGAACCTAAGAGGTACACATAGATATTTTTAACCTGATTATCTACTAAGACTAGAATTTATAAAATGTGTTCAATATAGGAAGAGGCAGAGCATAGGTTGTACATAGTCTGCCTGACACTGAGGCCTTCACTCTTCATGGGAAAAAGGGGCTCATTAGATTACCAAAACCCCATCTCTATTGCTTAACAAGTTTTCCTTCTTATTAAATACAGCAGAGATGACTAGTTTTCTGTTTAACATCAGGATAGAGAGGTCTTCTGCAGGTAAAGTGGTACATAGATCTTCCACTCATTCTTGCAAAAGTTTTGAGTTCAAGCAATAAAAAAAGTTTTTATGGATAATATTAAACTTACTGACACCAGCTGCTTCCTTTTCTCACTGAGCATAGTCAGGTAGATATTGATGAGCTCCAAGTAGGAGGTGGGCGTGGTGTAGTACCGTCTCCGGAGCTCTGTGTAATAGCGTTCTGCCATATTGGAGACACTTAGGTGAACATTCACACACATGAGGGAAAGCTTTTCCTTCATTTCATCACTTCCAGTGTCAATATTTGAGAAAAATGTCTTTGATACAGAGAGAAGGGCTTCTCTGGGCCACTATAAATAAAGAAACAATTTGGAAAATCTGTTCCTCATTTCCACAACATATAATATCACAAATAAGAGAAATGTTTATCTCTGGAGGACTTCTGGCCAAGATGGTGGCATAGGTAGATACACTTTGCCTCCTCCCACAACCAAAAGAGGAACAATGACAAATTTAAAAACAAAAAATAACCAGAATTGCCAGAAAATCAAACTTTATGGAAGCCTGACAATGAAGGAGTTAAAAAGGAAATATTCGTCCAGACAGACAGGAGGGGAAGAAACAGGCAGCTAGGGTGGAGAGGATGTGTGGCAAGGCAGCTGCTGGAGGACTGGGCAGGGTGGGCGAGGCGGCAGTTGGTGGAGTAGGTGGTCCCACATTTGTGTGCAAATAAACCAGGAGGAACAACTGGGGATCCAGACAGACTGCGCAACACAGGGTTCCAAGAGGTGGGAAAAGAAAGCCTCACAGCCTCCGACTGAAAAAACCTATGGGGGTTGGGATGGCAGGAGAAACTCCCAGCCTCACAGGAGAGTTCATTGGAGAGACCCACGGGGTCCTAGAATGTATACAAATCCACATACCCAGGAATCAGCACCAGAGGGCCCAATTTGCTTGTGGGTGGGTAGTGGAGGAAGTGACTGTAAGCTGGTTGAGAGCTCAGCAAGTGGAATTTTTCCCTCTTGGACCCTTCCCCCACATACAGCACAACAGTGCAGAGATGTGAGTGGCCCCACCCTGAAAAATACCTAAATTTCTGCCCCTTACTCTGTAACAGGTGTGCTGAGACAAAAAAAAATATGGTCAAAATAAAAGAACAGATCAAAGATTCCAAAATAAAACTAAGTGAGGAAGAGATAGCCAACTTATCAGATACAGAGTTCAAAACATTGTTAATTAGGATGCTCACAGAAATGGTTGAATATGGTCACAAAATAGAGGAAAAAATGAAGGCTGTGAAAAGTGAATTAAAGGAAAATGTACAGGGAACCAACAGTAAAAGGACAGAAACTAGGACTCAACTCAACAATTTGGAACAAAAGGATGAAATAAACATTAAAATAGAACGGAATGAAGATAAATAGAACATAACTTCCACTTACATCTATGATGTTTAAGGAATGAACAGTTAAGCTCTGGGATAACTTTAAATGTTCCAATATTCAAATCACAGGGGTGCCAGAAGGAGAAGAAGAAAACCAAGAAATTTAAAACTTATCTGAAAAAAAATAATGAAGAACTTCCCCAAACTGGCAAAGGAAATAGATTTCCAGGAGGTCCAGGAAGCTCAGAGAGTCCCAAAGAAGTTGGACCCAAGGAAGCACACACTAATACACATCATAATGACATTAGCCAAGATTAAAGATAAGGAGAGAATCTTAAAAGCAGGAAGAGAAAAGGAGACAGTTTCCTGCAAAGGAGTCCCCATAAGACTATCAGCTGATTTCTCAAAAGAAACCTTGCAGGCAAGAAGGGGCTGGAAAGAAGTAGTCCAAGTAATGAAAGGCAAGGACCCACACATAAGATTACTCTATCCAGCAAAGCTATCATTTAGAATGGAAGGGCAGATAAAGTGCTTCCTGGATAAGGTAAAATTAAAGGACTTCATCATCACCAAGCCCTTATTATATGAAATGTTAAAGGGACTTATCTAAGAAAAAGAAGAAGATCAATAACTATGAACAGTAAAATGACAACATACTGACAACTATCAACAACCGAACCCCAAAAAGCAAAAGCAGAAACAAAACAAACTAAGCAAACAACTAGAACAGGAACAGATTCACAGACATGGAGATCACATGGAGGGTTATCAGTGGGGAAGGGGTGGGAGGAAGAATGGAAGAAAAGGTACAGGGAATAAGAAGCCTAAAATGATAGGTACAAAGTAGACAGCAGGAGGTTAAGAGTAGGATAGGATATGGAGGGGCGGAGAACTTATATGTATGACTCATGGACATGAACTAAGGTGGGGGAATGATGGTGGTGGGGGCAGGGAAGTGGAAAAAGGGAAATAAAGGGAAGAAAAAAATGGGACAACTATAATAGCATAATCAATAAAATATATTTAAAAAAGAAAAAAGTTGTAAAGCTCTGGAACTTTTTTTTAACTTATCCTGTCTTTCACCTAGTTAACTTCCACTTATGTCTATGGTGTTTAAGGAATGACTGGCTGTGTTCACTAGAGGGGGTCTGGGTCTGCATTTGCTGTCCTTGGCACAGGTCTGGCACATAGAAATTGTTTGATAATGATTTGTTGATTAACGAATAAATGGCTAGGTGTCTCTTGGATAATTCCATGAATAAAATCACATATATTATGAGGACCTCATGTGCTCACTCTGTTTATTATGCCATTTGGACTTCAGGTTCATCACTATTTTAATCACTGTCCTGCTCACCTCAACTCTCTTGTTCCTCCATTGTGTCTTTGAGCTCACCTGAACCTTAGTCAAATGCAACTTTTTGTTACTCTATGTGTGTGACTGTGCAGCTGAGCATGGCTGGAAAAAAACACAGCCATGCCGACTGACCTTACTTTACATTCATAGCAACTAGCTGGAGCGGGTTCTTAGTGCAGCCCACAAATCCTCCTACATGTTCTCATGCAGCCCTAATGTACTCTACTAAGTGAGCACTTTACACCCTATACTACTTTCTCAGACTGTTAACACTTCCTCTTTCCTCTTCATTCTCAGCTGATGACCTTGATTCTCACCTTCAGTGAGCTCCCACCCACTGAATCTTCTCATCTACCTGCATTGTGCTCATACACTCTGCCCTTCTTCCTGTCACTCTGGGGTAAGTTTTGCATGCTCTCTGCCCATGTCAGCCCCTGCAGTGATGACTGGATTCCATCCTTTCTTGTCTGTTCGAAGGCATTGGTCCAACAACACTTAACTCTGCCTGCTGCACCATCAATGTATTTCTTTTTTCTGGACCATTTCCATCAGCACACACACATGTGCTCTATGTGTTTCTCACTTAAAAATACTTTTTTCTTCACCCCCCCCCCCCGCCCCCAGCTGTTACCCACCTCCTGGTCTTCCTTTGGGAAAAAAACTTCTTAAAAGAGCTGGCAGTAGTCCCTCCTTGTCTGTGGTGGATACTTTCCAAGACCCCATTGGATGCCTATAACTGCAAATAGTATTGGACCTTATACATACTATGTTTTTTCCTTATACATACATACCTTTTCACTTATGGGAAGCACTTTAATGGCTTCTCTTTGGCATATCCAAACTGCCAACATCACTGTTATTGTGATTTGGGGCCATGATTAAGTAAAATAAGGCTTACTTGAACATAAGCACCGAGATATCTTGACAGTGGATCTGATAACTGGGATGGCTACTAAGTGACTAATGGGTGGGGAGCATATAGAGTGTGGATTTGCTGGACAGAGTGATGATTTATGTCTTGGGTAGGATAGAGCAGGGTGGTGGGAGATTTCATCATGCCACTTAGAATGGCATGCAATTTCAAACTTACAAATTATTTACTTCTGGAATTTTCCATTTAATATTTTTGGATTGAGATTGACCCCAGGTAACTGAAACTGTGGAGGATGACAAGCGACACGGTGAATAAGGGGGCACTACTGTACTCATTGTCTCTGATTCCACTTCCCTCTTCTCTTTTAAACCTTATCTCCTGTTATTCCACTGAAACAGCTCTTGTCAAGATCACTGTTAACTTCTACATTGCTAAATTCACTAGTCTCCTCTTTGTTTATGAATTTTGTTTTGCCTTTGTTTGATAATTTTCATTGCACCCCTTGCATATGAGTGAATTCCTAGAAGGCTTTAAAGCTAATGCAATTTTACTCCTTTAAAATCAAGCAAGCCCAACTTCTCAAAGAGATATCCTGAGAAGTCACCAACCTGGACAAACCAGTCAATGGTGCAGCAGTTCACAAGGGATGGGAACATCCTGCATCGGGCCCGAAAGGCCTCCCCAACAGGGCTCATGCAGAGAACAATATGCAGCTTCTGACGGATTCTGCTAATAAAGTATTGAAACACCTGACCAAAAAAAGAGATAATTTTTCTATTTGAAATAACAATGAAGCAACAATGAAAATAAGTGTTGGCTAATGCATCTGAGTCTACCAATCTCAATTAAAAATGTTAGTGAAGTAAGTGTGTGAATTATTTTGTTTAACATCCATTCCAACCCCTTTCTCTCATGCAGACGGAAAACGACATTTTGCAAACTTCTTTGTACCTAAGGTTCTGGATGTGATGAAGGTCCTCCTCATCAGTGTGCTTTTAGGGAGACCCCTTGAACAATTAAAGAAAAGCAGTTATACAAGGTTTTGCTCTGGAGTAGAGAACCATTGGGGGAGAGAGACAGCGTGTAGGGCGGCACCTTTTGCAGGTGCAGAGTCTGGAAGAAGTGGTATGGACCTGGAGCCACTATTTACGGATGTGGCTCCTGCTGGAGGAGGTCACTGAGAGGATGTAACTGCTGGTTGACCCAGGAGCTGGCCGCTTTCCCTTGTCCTTAGATTGTATGTTCTGCCCCATGGTGGAAGCCATTTCAAGGACAAATTCTTCAGAGAATGAACATGTTGAGACAATCTGGACAATATACATGACTAAAACCAGTTAAGAACTCTATATACACTTTTAAGATTACGGTGGGCAGGTATGGATATCTACTCATCTGGCAGATGCCCAGGACAAAACCTTGTATGTAAGCTTCCTTTCTCATTAAACCTGCTACCTACCAGTCAGGAGTGGTCTGTCTGCCTCTTTCTTCAGTCTCTCCTTGCTCTTTGTCTACAGGGGCCAATTTCAGATTTCCCCCCAGGGAACTCCAAGGTTGCAAACCAACAGCTCCTATTTCAGCTGCTTCCTGATGGAGTGAAAGGTGCATGACTTTGGAGCTGAAGTAGCAGCCTGCTGAGTGGTTTAGGGCTCCCTGGCTCAGCAGGAATGGTGCGGCAGAATCAGCAGGTTCCTTGACCATGGACTTCTACAGTGTGCATTTCATATTCATTCCAAGGAATTCAGCCTGGAATCCCTTTCTGTGGCCCTCCCAATGATTGTATGCTTTGGATAAAGCAATTTCTTCTTATATTGACTTCAAGCTGAAGTCAACCTTGATGTTTGTACCTATAAGCCCTGGCCCAGCTGTGGAGGAAATTCATGAAAGGACAACAGAAAACATGAGAAAGAATGGCCATAAAGTTAAAGAAGGTGTGGAAAGAAAAAAAAGTGGGGAAACAAATAACAGCATATGGAACCCAGAGAAGTGTTGGAGAAATGAAGTGGACAGCAGCTGTGTTGATAGATAGATAGATAGATAGATAGATAGATAGATAGATAGATACAGAGAGAGAGAAAGAGAGAGAGAGAGAGAGAGAATGAATGAATATGCATTTCTATATCAGTTGTGCCATAACCTTGCTGTTAAGCAAGGGAGGCAGGGAACTGAGAGCATGTGAAATAAATTTGTGTTTAAAGAAGGATAAGAGACCTGTCCAGTTTGTACAAGACTATGACCTCCATGGAGGCAATAGGGTCTCTGTGTTCCATGTACTTCTCTGGGAGTCTGGTGAACTGACGCTTTGAATGCAGGAAATAAAATATCAAGAATTACCAATGAAATCAATTATATTCAAAAATAAGTTCTATCCACAGACTCCTTAAGGAGATTTGTGCACTATTTTTAAAAAAGGCTAAAACAAGAACTTTTTGTTTCATAAAGCCATATAGCCATTCTCACATGTCTTACCTCATCCCTGTTGCCCTCGGAAATTCCAACTTCTTTTGCTTTTGGTCTGGTGGCTGCTAAAACCTGCTCCAGTTCATCCTTTTCAAATAAATTAGGCACTTCACCTGAGTTCAAGATGTTATTTATATCTTCTAGGAACTCTTCTACTACAATCTGTAGAAGAAAGCAGAGTGGTCATTGTAACTCATTCAACCTTCACCCTCTTCTACCTCCCCACCCCACCCTCTGTCCCTCTTGTAATCAATATAGTGTTGTCTGTGTCTATGAGTTTTCTCCTTGCTTAGTCCCTTCATCTTTTCCACTCAGCCTTCTACTCCTTTCTCTTATGACAGCTGTCAGTCTGTTCTCTGTATCTACGAGTCTTTCTATTTTGTTGTTAGTTTATTTTGTTCATTAGATTCCACATATAAGTGAGATCATATGGAATTATCTTTCTCTGAGTGGCTTATTTCACTTAGCATAATACTCATTAGGTCTATCCATGCTGTCATGAAAGGTAAGATTTCCTTCTTTTTAACAGTTCAGTAGTAGTTCGCTGTGTAAAGGTACCACTGCTTTTTATCCACTTATCTACTGAAGGGCACTTAGGATGCTTCCAAATCTTGGCTATTGTAAATAATGCTGCAATAAACATAGGGGTGTATATATTTTTTTGAATTACTGTTTTGGGTTTCTTTAGATATATTCCCAGAGAAACCCAATTTCTGGGTCATAAGGCAGTTCCATTTTTTTTTTTGAGGAAACTCCATACTCTTTTCCCCAGTAGCTGCACCAGTCTGCATTCCCACCCACAGTGCACTAGGGTTTCCTTATGTCCATATCCTTGCCATTGCTTGTTGTTTGCTGATTTATTGATGACAGACATGCTTACAGGTGTGAGGTGGTATCTCATTGTGGTTTTAATTTGTAGTCCTCTGATGATTAGTCTTATGTCTTTATAAATGTTCAGAAAAATTCACCAGTGAAACCATCTGGTCCTAGGCTTTTCTTCACTGGGAGATTTTTGATCACTGTTTCCCTCTCTTTACTAGTAATTTTTATGTTCAGGTTTTCTATTTCTTCCTGATTAAGTCTTGGTAGGTAGTATGCTTTGAAGAATTTTCCATTTCCATTTCTATAGGTTGTCTAGTTTGTTGGTGTATAGTTGTAGCTTCTTATTAATTTTTTGTATTTCTGTTATATCAGTTTTAATCTTTCACTTAAAATTTTCTTTTAAAAATATTTATGTATTTATGAAAGTATGTGTGTGTGTGTATTTATTTTAGGGAAAGAGGAAGGGAGGGAGAAAGAGTGGGAGAGAAACATCAATGTATAATTTTCTTTTAAAATATTTATGTATTTATGTATATATATTTGTGTGTGTATTTATTTTAGGGCAAGAGGAAGGGAAGGAGAAAGAGTGGAAGAGAAACATCAATGTGAAGGAGAAACATTGATTGGTTGCCTCTTGTAAGTACCTTGACAGGGGACCAAACTACCAACCTAGGTGTGTGCTCTGACTTTTAATTGAACTGGTAACTTTTGCTTTGTGGAATGATGCCCAACCAAATGAACCATACTGGTCAGGGCTCATTTATACTTTTCTTTTTCTTTTTTTAAAGATTTTATTTATCTTTAGAGGGGAAGGGAAGGAGAGAAGGAGAGAAACATCAATGTATGGCTGCCTCTTGTGAGTCCCTTGCTGGGAACTGGCCTGCAACCCAGGCATGTGCCCTGATTGGGAATCCAACTGTGATCGTGTGGTTTGCAGGCCCGTGCTCAATCCACTGAGCTAAACCAGCCAGGGCTCATTTATACTTTTCTTTGAGTTCTCTCTTTTTTTTTCTTGGTCGGTATAGCCAAAGGTTTGTTAATCTTTTCAAAGAATCAACTCTTAATTTGGTTAATTTCTTCTATTGTTTTCCTGCTGTCTATTTTATTTATTTTTACTCTAATCTTTATTTTCTTTCTTCAACTGACTTTGGGCTCAGTTTGTTCTTTTTCAAGTTCCTTGAAGTGTAGAGTTAGTGTATTTGAGTTTTTTTTTTTTGTTTCTTAGTATGTGTTTATTGCTATAAACTTCTTAGAACTGTTTTTGCTGCATCCCATGAATTTGCTATATTTTATTTCCATTTTGTTTGTCTCTATATTACAGTTGTCTCCATACTTCCCCTTTGGTCCCCCTCACCTGGTACCCCCATTTCCTCCAGCAATCCCCCCATATGTTCATGTCCATGGTACATGCATATAAGTTCTTTGGCTACACCATTTCCTATACTGTTCTTAACAACCCCCTGTCTATTTCGTACGTACCATTTATGCTTCTTATTCTCTGTACCTATTTCCCCATTCTATCACCTCCCCTCCCCACTGATAACCCTCCATGGGATCTCCATACCTATGATTCTGTTCCTGTTCTGTTTGTTTGCCTAGTTTGTTTTCTAGATTTAGTTGTTGATAGTTGTGAATTTCTTGCCATTTTAATGTTCATAATTTTGAACTTCTTTTTTTATTATATATTTCCTTTTAACATTTCATATAATAATGGCTTGGTGATGATGAACTCCCTTAGTCTTACCTTGTCTGGGAAGCACTTTATCTGCCCTTCAATTCTAAATGATAGCTTTTCTGGGTAGAGTAATCTAGGTTGTAGGTCCTTGCTTTTCATTACTTTAAATACTTCTGGCCAGTCCCTTCTAGCCTGCAAAGTTTCTTTTGAGAAATCAGCTGATATTCTTATGGGAACTTCTTTGTAGGTAACTCTTTGGTTTTATTTTGCTGCGTTTAAGAGTCTCTCTTTATCTTTTATCCTTTGCATTTTAGTTATGATGTGTTTTGGTGTGTTTCTCTTTGGGTCCAACTTGTTTAGGACTCTCTGTGCTTCCTGGACTTGTATGTCTATTTCTTTTATCCAATTAGGGATGTTTTCTTTCATTATTTTTTCAAATAAGTTTTCAGTTTCTTGCTCTTCTTCTCTTGCTGGTACTCAGTAGGGTGGCATCCAATACTCTATTAGTCAGGTGTTGGTACATTTGGAGATGTACCAGAGATTCTTTATATTATCCTCATTTCTTTGAATTCTTTTCCCTTTTTGCTGTTCTGATTGAATGCTTTTTTTCTTCCTTATGTACCAAATAGTTGATTTGATTCTTGGTTTTATCCCCTCCACTGTTGGTTCCCTGTCAATTTTTATTTATTTCACTTAATTTATTTTATTTTTTATTTTTTTTCCTTTTTTTAAATATATTTTATTGATTATACCATTACAGTTGTTCTATTCCCCCCCTTCAATCCCCTCCACCCACACACTCCCTCCCCCACCATTCTCCCCCCCTTAGTTTATAACCACGTGTCTCAAGTTCTTTGGATTCTATATTTCTCCCACTATTCTCGCCCTCCCCCCTATCTATTTTCTGCCTACCCTCTATGCTATTTTCTGTGCCTTCTCCCCTCTTCTCCCCCTCCCACCCCCCTGTTTCTAACCCTCCATGTGTTCTTCATTTCTATAGTTCCACTCCTGATCTAGCTGTCTTCTTGGTTTGCTTTTATTTTAGGTGTGGTTGCTAATAACTGTGTGTTTGCTGTCCTTTCACTGTTAATATTTTTCATCTTCTTTTTCTTATATAAGTCCCTTTAGCATTTCATATAATAAGGGCTTGGTGATGATGAACTCCTTGAACTTGACCTTATCTGAGAAGCACTTTATCTGTCCTTCCATTCTAAATGAAAGTTTTGCTGGATAAAGCAATCTTGGCTGTAGGTCTTTGGATTTCATGACTTGGAATACTTCTTTCCAGCCCCTTCTTGCCTGTAAGGTCTCTTTTGAGAAATCCGCTGACAGTCTGATGGGTACTCCTTTGTAGGTGACTGTCCCCTTATCCCTTGATGCTTCTAGGATTCTCTCCTTCATTTTGGTCTTGGCTAATGTAATTATGATGTGCCTTGGTGTGTTCCTTCTTGGGTCCAACTTCTTTGGCACTCTCTGAGCTTCCTGGATTTCCTGGAAGTCTATTTCCTTTGCCAGACTGGGGAAGTTCTCCTTTATTATTTGTTCAAATACGTTTTCCACTCGTGGCTGTTTCTTTCCCCCTTCTGGTACCCCTATAATTCGGATGTTGGAACGTTTAAAGATGTCCTGGAGGTTCCTAAGCCTCTCCTCATTTTTTTGAATTCTCATTTCTTCATTCCTTTCTGGTGGGATGTTTTGTTCTTCCTTCTGGTCCATTCCATTGATTTGAGTCCCCGTTTCCTTTCCATCACTATTGGTTTCCTGTGCATCTCCCTTCATTTCAATTAGTTTAGCCTTCATATGTTCCTCTAATTTGTGACTTTGTTCCTCTAATTTGTGACTATAATCTACCAGTTCTGTGAGCATCCTGATAAATAGTGTCCTGAATTGTGCTTCTGAGAGGCTGGCAATTTCTTGGTCGCTTAGAGTTATTGGCTCTGGGACTTTGAGTTCTTCTTGTGCCATCTTTCGGGTTGTTCGTGCCTGTTCCATAGCAGGATCAGAGCCCTAAAGTGTTCACTAGAACAGGGCAACTAAGTCGCTGGGTTGTGACGTTGTATGTGGGGGCGGGGTCAAAGAGGGACTCTGGCGTCCCGTCTGCCGCCTGCCGCCCCGGCCCTCACCGGTGCCCCAGTTGCTGCCGTCACTGGGCCCACGTGTTTCGTCCCACTGCACGCGAGTGTGCCACCGCCGTCAGCCCTGACCCCCTGGGGCCTGCGTGGTCTGTCTCACTGTGCGCGAATATGCGCCCGCGGTCTGCTCGGCACCCCAACTGGTTCCCGTCTGCCTGCGCGCCTGGGTCGGGGGCCCTGTCCTGCCCGACCCCGCTCACTGCTGGCTCCGCCCCTCTTACCGTCCCCGTTGAACGGTTAGATGTAGTCGGACTTCCGTATAATTCAATTTTCTGTCTTTTGGTTGTGTCTTTGTTTCTCCAAACCTTTGTTGTATTCAAACTTGGTTGTGGGAGAAGGCACAGTGTTTCCACCTATGCCTCCATCTTGGCGGAAGTCTCACTTAATTTATTTTAATTCACTTTATTTATGCCTGGGTCTTTTTTATACTGTTGAAGTACCCAGTGAGTTCCTTGATCATCCTAATAAGCAGTGTTTTGAACTCTGCATCTGATAGATTGCTTATCTCCATTTTGTTTATTTATTTTTTTTTCTGGAGTTTTGCTCTGTTCTATCATTTAGGCCATGTTTCTTCGTCTCCTCATTTTGGCAGCCTCTCTTGTATATTAGGTAGAGCTATTTTGACCCTCTTAGTATTATGTTCTATTGTAGAAAAGGCACCTGTAAGTTGTATGGGGTGGAGCCTTAAGTAATTATCAGGGGGTGTGCAACTCAAGTCACTGGTCTGTGGCTCTATGTGCAGAAGAGTTTAGAGTGGGGACAATGCTGCTTCTGGCCTCTCAACACCTGCCTGGGATGAAGCTGTCTCCGGACACTCACCCATTTGCCAGTCACTTCACTTCTTTTCCATATGGCACTGGTGCCCTTTCAGCTGTTGCCCTGCAGCTGAATCCCAGAGAGGGTGGGTCTATATAAGTCCTAAGACTGTCGAAGGCCCTTTAAGAGGAGTCTCCTGGGAATTCTTCAGTTTATTCTGATGCCTCAACCCCCAACCCCCACTTTTTAGTAAGAAGTTATGGAGACTTATCTTCCTGACACTGGAACCCTGGGCTGGATGGTCTGGTCTAGGGCTGGGATCCCTCACTACTGAGGTATCCCTCCCGATTTTTATCTACCACACAGGAATGTGGGACTGCCCACTCAGTCTCCATGCCTCTCTGTGCCACTCCCCATCTCCTTGCCTCTCCACCTCTCTGAGTGTTTCTACATATTCACACCTCCTGCCCATCTGGATGAATGTGGATTTTTAAAATACTTGGTTGTTGGACTTCCATACAGCTCAATTTTCTGATGAATCTGGGCGACACTTGTTTTGTAGTCCAGTTTAAATTTTGCTGTAGTTGTGTGAGGAGGCAAAGCATGTTTACCTATGTCTCCATGTTCTAGATACTTTTAAAATTACCCCTTAATTTCTTTGATTCATTGGCTGATCAGGAGAATGTTTTTTAATTTCCACGTATTGATGTATTTTTTAGTTTTCCTCTTGTTATTGATTTTCAGTTTTATGCCATTATGTCAGAGAAGATACTTCACATGATTTCAATTTTCTTGAACTTGCTGACTTGTTTTTTGGACTGCTATATGGTCTATCTTAGAAAATGTTCCATGTGTGTTTGAAAAGAATGTGTATTCTTTCCCTGTTGCATATAACATTCTGCATATGTATGCTAAATTCATTTGATCTATCAGTGGATAGATCCTTATTAATTCTCTTTCTGGATAATCTAGCCATTGTGAGAGTGGGGTATTAAAGTTCTCAATTATTACTGTATCACTGTTTATTTCTCTTTTAGCTATGCAATATTGATTTATATATTTTACTGGTTCATTTTTATATGTATAAATATGTATATTTACATAATCTTGATGGATTTACTCCTTTATCATGTAATGAGTTTTTTAAAACCATTTTTAGTTTAAAGACTACTTTGTCTAAGTATAGCTACTTTTTTTTTTTTGGATTCCATCACTTGAAATCTCTTTTCTATCCCTTCACCCTCAGTCTTTATGTGTCTTCAGGGCTAAAGTGAGTCTCTTGCAGGTAGCATATCTGAATCTTGTTTTTTTTTGTTGTTGTTGTTTTTAGTCCACTTAGCCATTCTATATCTATTGACTGGGGAATTTAAACCATTTATATTTAGGTAATTATTGCGAGATAAGAACCTACTATTTTTATTCTGTTAATTGTCTTCTGGATGCTTTGTAGGTACATTGTTCTTGTTTTGTATCCTACTGGTTTTTGTGTGTTTTGATGGCTTTTGACATCAGTATGCTTTGACTTCTTTATCATGTTCTTTTGTGTAATTACTATAGGTCATTCCCTTGTGGTTACCATGAGGCTTACATAAAATAATTTAAGTAATTATTAAATTAAATTAAATTAAATTATTTAATAATTTAATTAATAATTTAATCTGTTTTCAACTGATAACAACTTAACTTCTACAGCACTAATAAACGTTACCCTTTTAATTCTCCTCTTCTCACATTTTAGGTCATTGATGCTACAATTCACATTTGTTTTATTTATTTATTTATTTATTTACATTTTCCCAATGACCAATAATGTTGGACATCTTTTTAAAAAATATATTATATTGATCGTGCTATTACAGTTGTCCTATTTTCTTCCCGTCACTCCCCTCCACCCTGCACACCCCCTCCCATCAACATCCCCCCACTTTAGTTCATGTCTATGGGTCATACATATAAGTTGTTTGGCTTCTACATTTCCCATACTATTCTTACCCTCCCCCTATTTTCTACCTACCATCTATGCTACTTATTCTCTGCACCTTTTCCCCCTCTCTTCTTCTCCCACTCCCCTGTTGCTAACCCTCCATGTAATCTCTGTCTCTGTGGTTCTGTTCCTGTTCTAGTTGTTTGCTTAGTTTGTTTTTGTTTTTGTTTTAGGTGTGGTTGTTAGTAATTGTGTGTTTGCTGTCATTTTACTGTACATATTTTTAATCTTCTTTTTCTTAGATAAGTTTCTTTAACATTTCATATAATAGGGGCGTGGTGATGGTGAACTCCTTTAACTTGACCTTATCTGAAAAACACTTTATATGTCCTTCCATTCTAAATGATAGCTTTGCTGGATAGAGCAATCTTGGATATAGGTCCTTGCCTTTCATGACTTGGAATATTTCTTTCCAGACCCTTCTTGCCTGTAAGGTCTCTTTTGAGAAATCAGCTGACAGTCTGATGGGAACTCCTTTGTAGGTAACTCTCTCCTTTTCTCTTGTTGCTTCTAGGATTCTCTCCTTATCTTTTATCTTGGCTAATGTCATTATGATATGCCTTGGTGTGTTCCTTCTTGGGTCCAACTTCTTTGGGACTCTCTGAGCTTCCTGGACTTCCTGAAAGTCTATTTCCTTTGCCAGATTGGGGGAGTTCTTTATTATTTGTTCAAATAAGTTTTCCACTTGTTGCTCTTCCTCTTCCCCTTCTGGCACCCCTATGATTCAGATGTTGGAATGTTTAAAGATGTCCTGGAGGTTCCTAAACCTCTCCTCATTTTTTAAAATTCTTGTTTCTTCATTTTTTTTCTGACTGGATATTTCTTTCTTCCTTCTGGTCCGCACCATTGATGTGAGTCCCAGTTTCCTTCCTATCACTATTGATATCCTGTACATTTTCCTTTATTTCACTTAGTGTTGCCTTTATTTTTTCATCTAATTTGCAACCAAATTCAACCAATTCTGTGAGCATCCTGATTACCAGCATTTTGAACTGTGCATCTGATAGGTTGGCTATCTGTTCATCGCTTAGTTGTATTTTTTTTCTGGAGCTCTTTGATCTGGTCTTTCATTTGGGTCATTTTTTTTGTCTTAACATACCTGTTACACAGTGAGGGGCAGAGCCTTAGGTTGCCCCACCTGGGTGGGCCAACCCAGTCACTGGGTTGTGACACTGTATGTAGGGGAGGGGTCCAAGAGGGAACAATGGCACTTGCTCCACTCTCTGCTGGATTTCAGTCACTTCCCTTGCTTTCCCCAAGCAAATTTGGCCCTTCTGGTGCTGACTTCCGGGTGGGTGGGTCTGTATACATTCTAGGACCCTGTGGGTCTCTACAACGAACTCTCCTGTGAAGTTGGGAGTCTTTCCCTGTGCTTCAACACTCACAGGTGTTTTCAATCTGTGTTTTGAGGCTTTATTTCCCAGTGTTGGGACCCGGGTTGCACGGTCTGTCTGTGCCCCAGTTTCACCTGGTTTATCTGTGTGCAGATGTGGGACCACCTGGTCCGCCAGCTGCCTTGTGCACCACACCTCTACATGATCCGCTGCCTCACTGGTTCCGCCAGCTGCCGCCTTGCTGCAAGTCCTCTCTGCCTGGCCACCCGACTCCACCCCTCCTACCCGTCTGGATGAATGTGTCTACTTTAATCCCTTGGTTGTTGGACTTCCATACAGTTCAATTTTCTGTCAGTACTGGTTTTTTTATTTCTAAATTTTTGTTGTCCTAATTTTGGTTGTGTTAGTAGGCACAGTGTGTATACCTACACCTCTATCTTGGCCAGAAGTCCCCTATAAATCCTATTTTAAGTTTAAAGTTAATTTAACCCTAAAACATAGCTGTTATTTTTTTTCCTATTCTTGAGTAAATCCTATTTCCCTAATTAATTTCATTAAAAAATTACTCTTATATTTACCTCTACAGAAACAGTTTATTACCTTCTGCTATCTACATCCTTTCCCTCAAAGAAAAGTTAAAACCTTTCTCATTTCCTTAACTTTTGATCAGTATATACTTACTTAGAATTTAAAGGGTGAAACAGTAGTTGGCAAGATAAATAAAAATGTGTTATAAAAGTTTTTTTAAGGTCCAAGAAATTTGTTATCAGAGGTAGCAAGTGCCTAAACTGCATCATACAAACTATTTAAGCAGTTAGGTGATTGTAATGCTCATACTTTCTTGTTCTTACCCTTTGGTTACTGAATATGTACCTGTGTGTCCGTGAAGAGGAAAACCATATCCTTGTCTTCTACACCAGCCAGTCTGTACAACTTCCTCAGGTCTTCATGAAAACTGTCATAATTATATCCCCGACTCAGTTCAATCTGCATACATTTGTAACTGCATATATGAGCTGCAAGCCTTGTAAGAGACTGCTTTCCTGTGCCTCCTACTCCAACGAGCAGGGCATTGCCTCTTTCCTGACGGATCATGCGGGCAATTCTGCAAGAAGCAAAGCAGAGAAAGATTTATTTCAGGTACACAGATGTGTCTTCTTCTCAGAGGGCCTGCCCCAGTGGGGAAGGCTGGTGACCAGCCAAATGTCATTCCTGAGCAAAAGGCCACAAGAAAGAGCAGGGTATTTCTGAGGTTTACAGTTGGTTTTCCTTATAGCTATCGCTCTTCCATTTCCTTTAAGCTGTTAGCCTTGAAAATTTAAAGTAAATCTCTTCATCCTTCTTAGGTCATGAAAATTTAGAGTAAAGTAAATCTCTACATCCTTCTTCAAGACGTGAAAGAATTTGTCAGGAGCCCTGGATGATCTAGGCCATCACTTATGTTAACCATTACATTGGCAAGCTCAGATCTCCATTTATAAGGATGAGCATGAAAAAAAATCACTGGACCTAGGAAAAGGCATTGAAGTTCAGAAGGAGAGATCAACACTAAAAATCTAAAATGAATTTACTATAATATAGCAACAAAATTTTAGAGAATTTTCTGATTCATGTTAACAAGAATTTAAACAAAATTGAAATTATGATATTAAAGTGAGTACTTAGAAGGGGAATAAAATCCAAGTTTAGAAAAAATATTATATGGAGATGAAAAAAATATGATCACCAAATTGAAAACCTTAATAGATGAGCCTTGCAATTAGTATACTATAGAAAATTGAATAGGAAAAGTAAAAAACAAACTCAAGGAACTTACCCAGAACTCAGAGAAAAAGGGTTAATGATATTAAAATGACAAGAGAAAAATGGAAGATAAGGAGACTAGACCTGGGGGAAACAGGTGGGATACCAGCAAACAGACAATAGGAATTATAGAAGGAGAGACAAGAGAGCATAGAGCTGGATACTACAGTGACTGAAATGGAAAAAACCATCAGAGCTGAGTCCACACATCTGAAGATGTCATTGAGGGCAAGAAAAAAAAACATAAAAAAACAAAGAGGAGAGGGAAAACACAAAATATTTTGTAGGAGATACATAAGTAAAAAATAAAGTGTGTGTGTATATGTATATGTATGTATGTGTGCATATATGGATCTATTTCATATGTATAGACATTTCTACTTTCATATGCATATGTTAGACATAACTGAAAAGTTTGTGAACATTTAAAGAGCAGATATAATAGATTATTACCAAAGGGACAGGTGACTCCCCTGAGTGCTCACTTTAATACCACAATTTCATTTGTTTAAATTCTTGTTGTTAACATGAATCAGAAAATTTTCTAAAATTTTGTTGAGAGGCCTCAGGCATCTATTTTACAAGATGTCATTTTACAATGCAATAGTTACAGAAGGCAAGCTATTGCACAGAGAGTAAGCTATCTGCCAATCTGTCTTAAATGAGTCCTTGAAAATATATAGAGAGGTATGAATAAAATTTTAAAAATTCAAGAAAGAGGCCCTGGCTTCTGTAGCTCAGTGGATTGAGCACGGGCCTGTGAACTAAAGGATCACGGTTCGATTCCCAGTCAGGGCACATGCCTGGGTTGCAGGCCAGTTCGCAGCAGGGGATGCATGAGAGGCAGCCATGCATTGATATTTCTCTCCCTCTCTCTTTCTCTTCCCCTCTAAAAATAAATAAAATCTTTAAAAAAAATTCAAGAGAGGGGAAAAGATTTCAGCGTAAAAGTGAGCAGTATATATGAAAGTCAAGTCCATATACTATTATTAAGATGATAAAGTAATGATAATGTCAATACATTTTTCTTTAAAAAGGTACAAATGTAACACCAATTTCTGTTTTAAAAATTATTATTGTCATTATCTACAATCTCAGATTGAGTCATCAGAGAGTAAGAAATCTTTGGAGGAATAGGAAAGAGGTTTAATTTCTTTCTCTTTTATAGGAAGTTTATCTATCTAGTTTTATTCATGATGCTGATAATTAGAGAAAACAAGTTTCAATTATTTGAAAAGGATAAAGGCTCACTATATTTTTAAATTATGAAAGTAAAACGTGGTCACTGTAACTGGTGAGAGGAACCATTGCTGTCTCCCAACCAGCCATAAGCTCCATCATGAGGGCCTGAGTGCTATGCTGCTCTCTATGGGAACAGTGCATAGCACACAGTAGGGGCTTCATACATCTTTGTGAAATGAAGTGATGTCTGTTGACCTGTATGTGTATGTTTACAAAATGGAATTAAACAACACATTTTGTTTGCGATTGTTTTGCTAAGTGATGCATTACAGATAATCTCAAGCTAGGAAATACAGCAATAGGTATACTATAGCTTAACCAGTTACCTAGTGATGAACATTTAGGTTTTTAAAATGTTTTATTAATATATTAACAATATTAAAAAATACCTTATAACTGCAAATAGAATCCTTTTAGAGTGTGTACATGTGAGAGAGAGAGATAGAGATGGAGAGCATGAAACAAAGAAGTTGCATTAAAAGCAAACAGAAAATAAATTAGGATGGCACAAATGTGGCTGTTGAAGCCATGTTTTAAAAGAAGATTTAACTAATTACACAGGATTGTAGAGACAAATGTGTTAAAGGTGCAATGTTTAACTATATGTGCCATGATACAATTTGAAAAAATATATGTTTATGAACATATTTGGAAGCACCATACAATTTTAACAGTAGTTGTCTCTGGGTGAGGGGGTAGAATTGTAAATAAAGCTTTTCTAAATTTCTGTAATGAGTGTGTTTAGTGTATGTCCAGAAAAATAATTAATATTTTTTAAAAGAAAACAAAGTAGACATATGTAGGCCTTATGGAAACTATAAAAATGCCTTCTTTATGCAATAATAGCATCATTAAAAAGATCTTGGTAATATGAATGTTTAGAAATGAAATTACATTTATATGAAAAAAGGAGACCTGTCATTTCTTATTCTAAATATAAAATTCAGTATGCTTTTTACCAAATAATATGTACTGAAGTACTCAACTTCTAGGCACCTTAAAAACCGTGCCTTAGAGAACATGGGTTAAACAGTTCTGAGTGCCCTCACATGGGTGGCGGGGGATGGGATAGGAGCTGTGTAGCCTGAGCACAGAGCAGGGGTCTATATAGGGACTTATCAGAAAATGCTCCTCCAGCACAAAGCACAGACTCCTAGGTCATTATTCAAGATCTTCTCAAATAGAACCAAACATTCAAATTTGTCTCCACCCACTTCACACCCTCTCCTGCCCCTCAGGCGGCTGCTCTTTCTCTGCCCAGACTTGGTGACACTGCTTTGCGTAGAGCAGGTGTCTGTGAACACTGGCCTGTGGGCCAGACCCTGCCCACTGACTGTTGTTTTTTGTTTGGGGGCTTTTTCTTGGAATTTTTAACTATAAGCTAAAAGTGATTTTTAGATTTTTAACTGGCTGACAAAAAAGTAATTATTATACCTGAAAATCTTACGACATTATAATACTAGCGCCCATAAACAAAGTTTTATTGGAACATAGCCACGCTCATTCATTCACTTGTTGAAGATGGCTGCTTTGGTGTTAGAATGGCAGAGATGAGTAGTTGCAACAGGGACAGCATGACCTGCAGAGCCTAAAATATTTGTCATCTGGCTCTTTACAAAAGAGGGCCATGGGCTCCTTTCCCTTGTATCTTTTGCCAACCGCTCCCCCAGAGCAGCTAAGACCCAGAGACACTGTTTTCATCACTCCATGTCTATCACGACACACTGGTGTTCTACAGTGGAGGAAGTACTGAATATCACAGACATCTTGTAGTTCATGTTACTCTTTTATTGCTTAATTTGTTGTACATTATAGTAATTTGTTATTTTCAACTGAAATTATTGGAAACAAATGATTTGTCCATTGTGCTTCCCAGTTTTATTTTTTCTGTCAACTTACATGTATGAGTGGATAGCAAACTCCTTCCATTTGAGAGTCCTCTGAAGTCACATTTTCTCTACTGTAGGAGGAGGAGATGGCACTCCTATGCAGTGCCTCACATTTTCATTGAATTTATTGGTTTGCAAAACCATACAGGTTTCAAGTGTTCAACTCAGTAAAACATCATCTGCACATTGCGTTGTGCACCCATCGCCCCAAGCAAAGTCTCTTTCTGTCCCCATCCCCTCCTTGGCCCGACTCCACCTAGCCCCCAGTGCCTTGTATTTTAATAGAGAAATCTGTTTTATCATTCCTGTAATGTGGCGACACATTTGGGAGTGTGTGATGGGTAAACCACCTGGTGCAAATTGCCCTTTGAAAGCATAGGCCTGAAGTAAAAAAAATTATGTTTTCTCAGCTGAGAAAGGGGGTGGCAGAGAACTTAAACTAAAAGGTCATCAACAAATACAAATATAGTATTTGCTCAATCACTGAATATTTAGTAATTGCCCTAACACTCATGTTCATAATAAAGCCTTTCCATGGCTAGTCAGCAGTGGTGTTTAAAAGCCCTTACTTACGACAAATAGAAATTTATTTTCCCTAATTCCTAATTACTAATCCTCTCTAGAAAAATAGGAAACACATCTACATCATTATTCACAGGGCTGTCCTTTGTGTATCTGAAAACCAAACCTTCCCCATTCAACAAATGGCTTTAAATTTCCTTCTGTAATATTTTAAGCATATCTTGACTAACCTGGTGATTTTCTTTCACGAAAGAATGAAAGATTATAAATACAATTAAGATGACTTTGCCTATCATCTGGTCTGTTCTTCAGGAAGTTTCTCAGATCAGAGTGCTGCTGTTAATGTGTTTCGTTCAGGCTGAGGGCCTGTCTGAGCTATGATATAAAAGTTGTTAGGAGATGGCTGTAGGTACGTTGGGAGGGGGACAGATGGGAAGCAAGTGGTGTTTTGACAACCCAGGGACAAACTGTTGTAGAACACTGGAGCTGTGACAAACATGAATTCATGAATTAGACTTATTTAAACAGCAGAAATATAGGAAAAAGGTGAAAGACTCGGTTTGCTTATGGTTTATAAAAAAAATTCCTGGGGATTTAACTGTCAGTCTTAACAAGGTCCAACATTAAAATGTGGCTGACAGGGGGCAAAAACAAAGCCATTAAAGTCTTGCTGCAGCACTAGCCCCTGGGAAATCTTATCCTCACACGCATTTTACACTGCTTATTCCACAGCGTGTGCTATCAAATCAGGGTATGACATTCTGAGGGGAACAATGAAAAATGGAAAATTGCTCAGTATGTTGAAGGGTGGAAATAATCTCTCCCAGGCAATAGTGAAAGATGTGGGGTAATTATGCCTGGAGAAGATAAAGCTAACAGGAGACTGGTTATGATTTTCAAGCATTTGGAGGATGGTTATGGAAAAGGGTGGATTCCTTTTGGGTGGAGGCTCCTGTGGCAGAGTTAGGGTCGAAGCCCCTGGATGCAATCTCAAGCCTACCACTTGTTAGCTAGAGGACTTCTGAACGACTCCCTAATTTCTCTGTGGCGCACAGTATTGTCCAAATATGCCTGCGAAATGTTCCTAGTCCTAATTGGTTTTTGACCCCATCAAGAGATAGAGTCTCTGATCCTTTCTTGTGAAAGGACCTGTATGGTCCTGTATGACTCTGCTGACTAACAGAGCATGGTAGAAGTGAAGCCATGGGACTTCAAAAGGCAAGTTGTGAAAGGCCAGTTGGTGTCTGCCTGGTTTGCAGATATTTAGACTGGATACCTAGGTGTCAGAGATGTCCCTCAAAGCAGGGGTCCCCAACCCCCAGGCCACGGACCAGTACCAGTTCATGGCCCATTAGGAACGGGTTGCACAGCAGGAGGTAAGTGACAGGTGGGCGAGGGAGTGAAGCTGCATCTGTACTTACAGCTGCTCCCCATGGCTCACATTACTGCCTGAGCTTCGCCCCCTATCAGATCAGCTGTAGCATTAGATTCTCATAGGAGCACGAATCCTACTGGGAACTGTGCATGTGAGAGATCTAGGTTCTAGGTTGTGCGCACCTTGTGAGAATCTAATGCCTGATGATCTGAAGTGGAGCTGAGGCGGTGATGCTAGTGCTGGGGAGCGGCTGCAAATACAGACTATCATTAGCAGAGAGGTTTGGCCGCACAGAGACCATAGTAAAACAGCTGCTTGCAGACTCATATCAAAATCCTGTTAGTGAGTGGCAAGTGACAGGCTGCATCTGGTGGCAGGCTCTATAGTGGTAAGTGAGATGATGCACTTCAACTGCACAGCTGCATCTGGTGGCAGGCTTTGGGTCAGAATCTGACACTTATTTTAATCTGCATGTGGCCTGCCCATTATTTTATTTACCACGTCTGTCCACGCCTCTTTCCCACACTGCCCACTTGTCTCAGTCACAGTTTTGGTTAAGCCCACACGCTAACCCTAGCCAAAATGAATGAAAAACAAACATTGCTGGAAAGCTTACTTGAAAAGGTGGCAAGACACAGGAAT
Source organism: Sturnira hondurensis (assembly GCF_014824575.4). Taxonomy (NCBI): domain Eukaryota; kingdom Metazoa; phylum Chordata; class Mammalia; order Chiroptera; family Phyllostomidae; genus Sturnira; species Sturnira hondurensis. The sequence continues at coordinate 3,277,940 of NW_028074670.1, forward strand.
AAGACAACAGAAGACTCTAAGACTGCTAACAAAAAGAAAGCTGAGTTTAAAAGAAAATATGAAGTGTCCTGCTTAGATTATGGGTTCATTGCAACAGGTGACTCACATTCTCCAAGCCTACTTTGTGTAATATGTGGTGCTGGCTACCCAACAAAGCCATGGGACCTTCAAGAATGCTTCACCACATGGAGACCAAGCACCCTGCATCAAAAGACAGGCCTTTGGAGTTTTTCAAAAGAAAAAAAAACATGAACATAAAGAACAGAAGCTATTATTGAAGGCCACCACTTCATCAAGTGTGTCTGCACTGAGAGCATTATTCTCAGTGGCTAAACACATTGCTAAAGCGAAGAAACCCTTCACTGTTGGTGGAGAGCTGGTCCTGCCTGCTGCTAAGGACATTTGTCAGGACCTGTCAGGAGAGGCTGCAGTTCAAAGGTGGCACATGTTCCTCTTTTGGCTCACACCATAATTAGATGAACTGATGAAATAGCAGAGGATATTGAGGCACAATTGTTAGAGAGGATTAATGGGTCACCATGGTATGCAATCCAGGTATGTTGACAGCAAGACAAGAATACTTGTTTCATGTGATATATTTTTCAGGAGGATGTGCATGAGGACATGTTATGTGCATTTTTGTTGCCAGCCAACACCACAGCTGCAGCACTATTCAAGTCTTCAACATCATGAAAACTGAACTGGTCTATGCACAGATGAAGAAGCTGCCATGACTGGATGGCTTTCTGGTTTCACTCCTCGGGTCAAAGAGGTCACTTCTGAATGGGAGTCTATGCACTGTGTCATCCATAGAGAAATAGTGGCTAGCTGAAAAATGTCACCTGAACTTACTGTTTTGCAGGGTGTAACTTAAATTATCAACCACATTAAAAGACATGCCCTTAACTCACATTTGTGCACACAGCTCTATGAGGAGATGGATGCAGAGCACACATGTCTTCTCTCACACACAGAAGTGAGATGGCTTTCTAAAGGTAGATCACTGGCCAGAGTTGCTTTTTTTCCCATAGCAGCATTATTTTATTTTTAATGTATTTTATTGATTATGCCATCATAGCTGTCCCATTTCCCCCTTCATTCCCCTCCCCCTGCACATCCCCTCCCCCCACATTCCCCCCTTAATGTCCATTTGTCACAAGTTCTTTAGATTCTACAATTCCCATACTAATCTTACTCTCCCCCTGTCTATTTTCTACCCACCATCTATGCTACTTATTCTCTGTATCTTCTCCCCCCTTCTCCTCCTCCCACTCTCCTGTTGCTAACCCTCCATGTGATCTTCATTTCTATGGTTCCACTCCTGATCTAGCTGTCCTCTTAGTTTGCTTTTGTTTTAGGTGTGGTTGTGAGTATAACTGTGAGTTTGCTGTCCTTTCACTGTTCATATTTTTTATCTTCTTTTTCTTAGATAAGTCCCTTTAACATTTCATATAATAAGGGCTTGGTGATGATGAACTCCTTGAACTTGACCTTATCTGAGAAGCACTTTATCTGCCCTTCCATTCTAAACCAAAGCTTTGCTGGACAGAGCAATCTTGGATGTAGGTCTTTGGATTTCATGACTTGGAATACTTCTTTCCAGCCCCTTCTTGCCTGTAAGGTCTGTTTTGAGAAATCAGCTGACAGTCTGTCAGGAACTTCTATGTAGGTGACTGTCCCCTTATCTCTTGCTGCTTCTAGGATTCTCTCCCTCATTTTAATCTTGGCTAATGTAATTATGACATGCTAGAAGAGGACCAGCTGCTTGAGATCACAAATGACAGTGGCCTTAAAAGTATGTTTGAGACAACTTCAAATCTCCATACATTTTGGGTTAAAGTCAGGGTGGAATATACCGAGATTGCCACAAAAGCACTGAAAAGCCTGCTTCCATTTCCAACATTCTATCTTTGTGAAGCAGGGTTTTCTGCAGTGACAGCAACTGAAATGAGATTACGGAGTAGACTGGACACAAGAAACATGCTTTGGGTTACACTGTCTCCTATCACTCCCAGAAGGGACTGCCTAGTTGCAGGAGAACAAGCTCAGGGCTCCTACTGATTCTGCATTATGGTGAGTTGCATAATTATTTCACTATGTGTTACAATGTAATAATAATAGAAATAAAATGCATAATAAATGTAATGCGCTTGAATCATCCCCAAACCATGCTCCCCACCCTTAGTCCATGGAAGAATTGTCTTCCACAAAACTGGTCCTGGGTGACAAAGTTGGGGACCACTGCCTTAAAGGATACTTGCAATGGATAAAAGTCCGACTCATAAGCAGACGGAATGTATGATCCTGCCTTCAACTTGTTTTTCTATAATGTTGAACACTTCCTTCTGTAGGCATGCATGTAATCAGCCTTGTTACACTGTACGTGTATCTCTGTGAATGTCTTAGACCCTTTCTTGTAATGATCCTGGGCATTTAAAATAGGCAGAAAACAATCTGCTAAAATTTAGCAAACACAGTAACCCTGAGGGGATTCCACAGGAAGTTCATGCATTTAGATTTAAAATATATAAAAAATAAATTTAGCAAGATTTGGTATAAAACTTTGTCTATCTAGTAATCTATGTAAAGGGTTTTGTACAACTTAATCTTACCTTTTAATATAAAAGAAATTAGATCAATGAATTATTGGGCATCTTACAGCACTATACCTTGAAACGTGTTCTATAGCATCCTGGAAGAACACCAACTTTACTTCTTTGGGATTTGTAAGGTTATAATCATCAAGATAGTCCTGTAGAACATTTGCAATTTTCTCCATATCAGGCATGTCCTCATAAATCCGATCAGACTTATCTGCTCCAAACTATGAAATAATTTATGGGAGAAGAAACAAGTTGAATCAATTCTGAGATTTTATGTATGTCTCTCTCTCTCTATATATATATGTATATATATCAACATAAATATATATTTCATATATATATGGAACACACACATATATAAATAATATGAAACATACCTGACCTTAGGAGGGAACATTATTTTATCTACATTGCTATTTAGTCACTGCTTACATATATGCTGGGAGGGTTTTCAAAACAAGGGAATTGGGACAAATGAAGCACAGATTTTCATGGATAAGTGAAAGTCCACTTCATCTAACTTCTTTAAGTGGTACATTTTAATTTCAATTTTGTTTGCAATAAAATTTACATAGGAGCCCAGAAGTAGGTTTTATATTGTTCTTATTTACCTTGCTCTGGTTTCATAATTTTGCTCTTAGGCTGTTGACATCAGTAAAACTAAATGGGTTCAAAGTCATGCATGCAGACTGCTATGGTTATAAAAAATCATGTCAGAATTACACGTAGTTTTTACACAGCAGTCATCTAATTAAACCCATCATTGAGAATGAAATGTAGTATAGACCATAGGGGACTGAGGTCTTGTTTGGACCTATTGATGATGCCTTTTCTTTGCCATAGCAACCACCCTGGGGGAATTTTTATTTGGGAACTCTGATTACAATGCATGTAGGCAATGCAAGAAGAGCCCTTTGCTTTATTCCCCCATTTGATAATAATGTCACTGGAAACACACAGGAAACATAATCACCACCTGAAAGCAAATTTTGAACATTGTGTTTAATAAAATAAAAATTAAAAAAATTATTTTATTATTTATGTTTAGAGAGAGGGGAGGGAAGGAGAAGGAGTGGGAGAGAAACATGAATGTGTGGTTGCCTCTCATGTGTCCCCTACTGGGGACCTGGCCTGCAACCCAGGCATGTGCCCTGACTGGGAGTTGAACCAGCGACCCTTTGCTTCACAGGCCCATGCTCAATCCACTGAGCTACACCAGGCAGGGCAATAAAATAAATTGTTTATGTTTTTCATCTGTCACTGTTTAGTAGAGGGGTGAGGCATCACATACATATAGTATGAAGATGAGGCCATTCCTGTGTTTTATCAGCATTGATGGAGAGCCTGTTTTGTATCCAGCTCTGCTCGGGGATTTAGGGTGAACAAAGCAGACATGGCTCTTCCCTCTCACAGACACTAGGAATGTTGAATTAAAACAAGATATCTGTCTGTCAACAAAGATAGGGTGGTTAGATGAGAGACTTATTCTAGGCAGGTCGAGAGTGTGAAATTAGGGCCCAGGTGTGGATGCTATTGGAGTGACAGATGAGGAACTGAATACAGGAAAATTTTCCTGCTAATTAGAGCTACTCTGAAATGAAGAGGGCAGCACTGCTAACAAATGAGCTTCCCATCACTGGAAGCATCAGAGCGGAGGCTGCACAGGCACATGCGCTATGGTACGTGGCAGTCCAGTGCTGAGTTTAGAGACTAAACCTCCTCACAAATTGAATACCCGATGGGTCTCGGATTCAAACTGTTATCAAAATGAATGTAGCTAGATCAGCAGTCAGCAATATTTTTCCTTAAAGGGCATATAGTAAATATTTTAGGCTTTGCAGACCTTACAATCTGTACTCTGCCTTGGAATGTGAAAGCAACCATGTAAATAGTGCACTGTCCAGTGGAATTTCAAGGCTGTGTTCGTACAGAACTTTACAGAAATGGGCAGAAGGCAGATTTGGATGATGGGCCACAGTTTGCCGATCCCTCATCTAGATCTTTGATCTCCACACGTGCGAAGTTCTTGTAGAACGCGAACCTGATCTTTGTGATATTCAAATTATAAGGATTATAATAATAATGTTCATATCATTACAATCTCAAATGCAGTCATTAGAACATACTTGCCTTAATGAAATCTCCAAATATGATGGGCTTAGTCAAAAAATATTCCAAGTCAATTACAATTCCAAAATGTTTGTCTGTTCAAAAACCAAAATTAATTTTAATATAATGAAAAGATTAAATCCAGTATTTTAATAATAAATATACAGGATAATATTAGCTTTTACTTTACTTGAAGCCTTAAGTATTATAAATAAAACAGAGAAAGCCATGTTAATGTTGTAGCACTTTAGTTTGGTTGATAGTCTGTCAGATTTAAAATTAAGCACACTTAATATTAACAAGCATTTTATTAATAGATATTGAATACATATTAATAAGAAATGCTTTAGAAATATCCTGGCTTCTTATAAGACAAAATGCTGTTTCTCCTATGTTTTCTCCTCTACTTAAAATTCTATTGAATTCTATACTGAATTTGAAATATTAACCCTTCCTGAATTTCAATACAATGAATTTTATAATACTTCATGTATTTATATATTTGAATCATTGAAGACAAAACTTTTACTTAGGAGAGTCTAAAATCCACTTTGCTTTCTCCTGCATGAGCTCATTCTAATTGTTCTTTATAGAAACCAAATTACTTTTCAACTAAAAAAAAGGAGCTAAATAAAGATTGATATTTACTGGCCATTTCTGTCAAAATAGCATGGAAATAGTGCTTATCTTCATTATTAATCAGGCGATCATGGAAGACCCTTTGACATTCATGGCAGAAGAGTCTAAATATCTGCATTTCTTCTCTTATTGTCCCTGGGTCACACTGGAGTATACCTGTTTTTGAGAAAAAAGAAAAAGAAAATCCTACATTTGCGGAATATATAGTATTAATTTTATGAACTAGAAGACCCTTAGGCCCAATGTTATCCCCATACTACCAGAAATGAGTGTATCCCCAGTGGATACGCACATAGAATAATAGAGACCTCATTTTTGAAAGCAAAACTGATTACCTGACAGCATGTTTTTTTCTTGCTGTGTGATGTTCCTTTACTTGAGCACGTGACATGGCAGACTTCAGAGTGTAAGCAATGTTCATGTTGTTACTACATTTCATTGTAGTGTGTTAAGTGAAGAGTGCCATCTTTAACACACATATTTTCATCTAGCAGCTTCCTCTCCACCCCTGACCTGTAAACTGTTTTCAAAATATAAATTTCCTCTCTTAACCTTCTTCTATGTTCAGTCCTTGTCAAATGCCGCTGGTCCTTTGGGCTTCTGCTCAATTTTTTTCCGAGTGTTCTTTGTATTTATATAAATTATAACTGCAAACACAGTTTTAATAATCTCAAGTTACAATGAAAACAATGATGTAAAGAAATCCAGGAAGTGTTCATTCTCCACAGGGACCCTTCACATGGGACTCCCCGCAGTGCGCAGAGGAGGATGGGTGATCCCTCCCATGTGCCCGGTACACACAGCTGGCAGAGGGTACTATACGACATAGCTGGTGCCATTCATGCTGCTTTGGCTAATAGGGGATCTCTGTAGATAATGTTACACTGTTTTTTGCAGCTCACATGTGTGCATGTGTATATATGTGATATATTTTCCTTGAAATGGTTAAAGATTTAATTATTCTCAGCTAATATTTGTAAAGTAAGAGCATTTTCAGGACATTTTAATAAAATGTGAGGACAGGGAAAAGATATTCAAAATTGTAATTATTTTGATACTTCTTGGATACTTTATGATTTTGTTGGAGATAAAATACACCCTGGACTTTGAGGCTCAGAAATTACCTAAAAAATAGGAATCGAAAGACAATGGGGAAGAATGATAAATAAATGACTAGGTTAGACTGTCTGAGCACCAGGAAGTGAGTCCAAAGCAATTCACTACAGAAACAAAGCCATACTCCAATGTTTTCTAGAAAAAAATAGTTCCTGAATTCAAGGACTAAGCTGCTAATATAGAAGGTTAAATTTTAGTGGAGGAGAAATACAAGTCACTGTGTTGTTCTGTAGCAAGGATCGTGTGCCAACTTTGAGAGCCCTGGGGGAGGAGGAAGGTTACAGGCAGGAAAGGGAAAAGAGAGGTTTGGAGTCATCAGAATGGGAATTGGAAGGTAATGGACCTGTGGCAAGAATTGAGCACCAGGGAGGGCCAACAGAGTGGTCAGTGATCTTAAAGCCAAGCTTCAGCTCCTACTATCGGCCATTATCTCCGAATTCATTCCCTGTCTTTTAAATATACAATAGATCTCATCTGTGTTTGGATGTGAATGAGATTTTGATGAGGACAGAAAAGGAAGCAGGGTTTTGGAGAGCCCAGTCATTGTTTTCCATGGAAGTGCTAGAGAGCTTTCACTCATGTTACTTCACAGACGCTTAAAACGTACTCACGTAATTCAGTTTGTTTGAATCGTTGTGAGAATAAAATGTTGAATGGTATATAGAAACAAGGGAATTGAATAGGGACTCAGCACTGGGTGGGAGGAGAGAAGATCACTGAACAGCTAAGAGTTGATGCCCTTATGCACAAAATAAGATGAGGACTTGGTCTAGGTACTGTAAAAAGAATTCTTTCATTTCTGACATTCTGTGACATCCATCCATCCATCCATTCATTCAATGCCAGACATGATTCTAGGCACTGGGTGAACTGAAAAAACAGTCCTCATGGAGCTGACATTCTTTTGGGAGAGACATAGACACAAACATATATGCAGAGAAATATCTAGGGTATATTTTCAAATAGTCAGTGCTATAAAGGGATCTAGAGAGGAAGAGGAGGAGGTGACATTTGAACAGGGAAAGTGAGTCATGTGAATATTTGAGGTAAGAACATTCCAAGGGGTGTATAGAGGCTCCTGGGCAGGCCCTATTTCAGGAGCAGCAAGGAGAGGGTAGCAGCCGGGAGAAAAGTGGTAGGCAATGAAGGCAGAAAGCTGCTGGTTCCAGACCTGACAGAGCCTCAGTCCCAAGGCAGGTTATGGGGAAGCAGCCTTGGGAGTCTGACTGCTGTGTGTAGGGCAGAGCTTGGTTTTAGGCTGGGTAAGCGGGCAGCCTGGAAGTGGAGGCCAGAGACAGACAGGAGGCCTTCTCTGTTAGATATCCTGATGAGACATGACAGTAGTTTGGGCTAGAATGGTAGTGGGTGGAGTGCTAAGCAATGGTAAGATCTGGAATATATTTTGAAATTAAAGCCATTGGGGATGTTGATGGATTAGATGGGAATCGTTAAGGAATGAGAGCAAACAAGGATGCCCCAAAGCTGATGGCCAGAGAGGCTAATGGTAGCCCCCTCATCTAGGTCAGGGCACACTCGGCTGGGAAGGAGGCAAAAAGCAGGGATTTGGACCTGCCAAGTTTAAGAACTGCAACTGGATTTCTAAGTGAGGTTGTTGAGAAGGGAGTTGCATATACAAATCAGACACTGAGAGGAGACGGGAAGCTGGAGGCAGACAGTCAAGCATCATCATTGAGTAGATGCATTTAACACTGTGGAGATGACTGAGATTACCTAGGCAGTAAGTGTAGCCAAAAAGAAGGCTGAAGTAAGAGCTCTGGGGCATCCAAACATTCTGAGGTAGGGAAGAAGAGGGACAGCTATTAAAGGAGACTAAGCAGCAGCAACCAGTGAGAGGAAGGAATCCAGGAGAGCGTGTGCCCTAGTAGGTCAGAGAATGAAGGGTTTCAGGAGGGGGGTTGTTGTGACTGATAGTATGGAGAGGTTAAGGTTCAAACTGAGGACTGATGGATTTGCAAAATAGAGAGGTGGGGAAGAGTAGCTCAGTGCAGTGTCAGGTACAAAAGCTTAATTGGAATACACTAAAGAGTGGAACTGGAGGAAATAAGGAGACATTGAGGCAAGCCCATTCTTTAAGGGGTCTTTTTTGAAAGGGCAGAGAAAATGAAGAGGTAGCAGCAGGGGATACGATGCCTAAAGAGAATTATTTATTAAGATGGGAGGTATTGTGGCAGGTTTTTATGCTGTTAGGAATGATCCAATAGAAGAGGAAACATCAACGATGCTGAAGAGAAACAGGAATGATAAAAGCAAAATCCTTGCCTAGGCAGGAGGGGCTGGGATTCAGTATCTGAGGGGTTACTGAGAGGGGCAGAAACATCTCAGCTACTGCAGGAGGGGAGGCGGATGCAGGTTGTCTGAGAGATTTGGAAGATGAGGCAGCTCTGGTGTGATTGCTTCTATGTTTTTCAGCGAAGTAAGAAGAAAGGTCTGTGGATCCTCTGTATGTCCTCCTTGGAGAAGTGTCCATTCAGGTCCTTTGCCCATTTTTTAACTGGATTGTTTGTCTTCCTGCTGTTGAGTCATATGAGTCCCTTCTATATTTTGGAGATCAAACCCTTGTCTAATGTATCATTGACAAATATGTTCTCCCATACAGTGAGTTCCCTTTTCATTTTGCTGATGGTTTCTTTAGCTGTGCAGAAGCTTTTTAATTTGATGTAGTCCCACTTGTTTATTTTTTCTTTTGTTTCCCTTGCCCTAGCAGATATATCAGCAAAAGTATTTCTTACGTGAGACAACTGAAATTTTATTGCCTATGTTTTCCTCTAGGATTTTTACGGTATCACAACTTGTATTTAAGTCTTTTATTCATTTTGAGTTTATTCTAGGGTATGGTGTAAGTTTGGTTGTCTAGTTTCATTTTTTTTGCAAGTACCAGTCCAGGTCTCCCAACACCATTTATTGAAGAGAATGCCAACCTCAACAGCACTAGCCATCAGAGAGTTGCAAATTAAAACCACAATGAGATATTACCTCACACCTGCCAAAACAGCTATCACTAATAAATCAACAAACAACAAGTGCTGGCAAAGATGTGGAAAAAAGGGGACCCTAGTGCACTGTTGGTGGGAATGCAGACTGGGTACAACCACTCTGGAAAACAATGTGGAATTTCTTCAAAAAATTAAAAATGGAACTGCCTTTTGACCCAGTGATTCCACCTCTGGGAATATACCCAAAGAATCCTGAAATACCAATTCAAAAGAATATATGTACCCAGTATAGCAGTGTTATTTGCAATAGCCAAGATTTGGAAAAAACCTAAGTGCCCATCAGTACATGAGTAGATAAAAAACTTGTGGTACATTTACACAGTGGAATACTACTCAGCAGTAAAAAGGAAGGAATTTTTACTCTTTGTGACTGCAAGGATGGAACTGAACACTATTAGACTAAATAAAATAGGCCAATCAATGAAAGACAAGTAGCGTATGATCTCGCTTATAACTGGAACCTAATGAACAAAATAAACTAGTAAGCAGACTAGAATCAGAGGCATAGAAACATGGAACAGACTGACAGCTGTAGGAGAGGAGGGAGAAGTGGGGACTGGTTGAAAGAAGGCGAAGTGATTAGATGAAGAACATATATGCATGACCCATGGACATGAATAACACTGTGGGGATTGACTGTGGAAATGGGGGGTGGGCAGGGGAGGGGGACAAAGGGGGGAAATTGAGACAGCTGTAACAGCATGAACAATAAAAAAATGTTTAACTTTCAAAAAAAAAAAGAAAGAAAGAAAGGTCCCTGGCTGGGTGTGAAAAATGAGAGGAAATGTTGGCGGTTTGAGGGAAGCTGTGAAGTAGTCAGCCTGGGGTTGGGGTAGAGGGTGACTTGGACAGGGACAAGTATGGAGATTTCCAACAAGTCACAGACATATACATACACATTCTATCCAGAGATTTGGGGCGACTAGAAATGAAGGGAGTGTGAAGGTCATAGAATCAGGGGTCCGCACGCTACCTTGCACACATTTGGATAGATCCCTCAAGTTAAAGACATAATGGGACTTGGTTGGTGTTGGCAGAAGATCGACACTCATTCTGCTATAGATCTCAACTGAGGCTTCGACTATGTTGTGTGCGGTTTGCTTGACAGCTGGTGGGAAGTCACTCAGGAAGCCATTTAAGATAGCCTAGAACCAGAAACATACAGAAGGTTAGAATTTTTTCCTGCCAAAAATTTACCTTTCAAATGCTGCAGATTTGATGGTGACTTTTCTAATAACATCTAGAAAGCGGAATTCCAACGCAAGGACGTCTGAGGGTCAAACTCTTCCATTCGTTTCAGAATATGTTCTCAAGAAGGGGCCTACTCCTGTCTTCTGTGATTGTCTGCGGATGCCTGCACAGCCAGCATTCATACCTGACTAGTGAATTCACCGTAACTTCCTCTCAAGTAACAGAGACAGTTGCAGAGACAGTGGCTCCAGAGGGTCTTCACAGGGTGCCCAGACTCATCGGGAAATAAACCCAAGTCCTCCTTGATTTTCACCCGTGAATGACCAGCAATTCCATAGACTTCCTTAAAAGGCAACTTCCTTGTGATGACTGTCACAAGATCCCCTGGCTCAGGTTACAGCCGCTCCCTGCTCAGATCAGGGACTTGGAAGTCTCCCTGGACATCTCTCATTCTCTGTCTCACAGTCGATTGTGAATACATTTGTTGAACCTGCCTCTTTCCCTTGACACTATCCCATTCCAGCCCCAGTTCTTTTTTATCTCGGCTTCTTCACTCCCTCCCTTATTCACTGTTCTCCATTTCTACTCTCGTCTCCTTTCAGTTACTCTAATTATACAAATCAGGCCCTGCACCCCGTGTGTCCGTGCTCTGCCCCTGCCCAGTCCCCTCACCTTACCTTCTCTCCCTGCTGGTTACTCTGTCCCAGCCACCCTGGCCTTACCACCCGAGCTCCCTCCTCCCTCAGGGACTCTGCCCATGGACCCTCCTCCCTCCCTCTCATGTCTGTCTGCTTGGGAGGGACTTTCTCATCTTTTGTGTTTTAGGATACATGTCATCTCTTCAGAGAGGCCTCCCCTGACTACCCCATTTAAAGGAAGTCCTCCATCAGTCTCTCACGGCTCTGTGATCTTCTCGTATAAAACTTGCCACACTCTGAAAATACATGTTTATTAGCTAGCCTCCTGCCCCCAGTTGCTTGGGAAAATCATTACGGGTTTGTATAGATAAATTCTCCTCACTATGAACCTTGGAGTTGCTCACTCGAAAAGCCACCAGAATGGGCATCAATGCTTGTCAGTCAGTCCTTGTGATTTTAAATTTAGGGCTCATATATGAGATTTTTTTTTAGATTTGTATTTATTTATCTTTAGAGGGGAAGGGAAGGAGAGGGAGATATCAATGTATGGTTGCTTCTCATGCATCCCCTGCTGGGAACTGGCCTGCAACCCAGGCATGTGCCCCGAGTGGGAATTGAACTGCGATTGTCTGGTTCACAGGCTCGTGCTCAATCCACTGAGTTACACCAGCCAGGGCTGAGATTTTTTTGAAATAAACAGAAGTATTTGTTTTCAGTGGGCCTCCTGTGGGACATTATTGTTTACAGTTTATGACGACTATCTTTTGAGGCATTTGCTCTCCTGGGCTCCTAATGTGAGTTTAACATTATTCATATGGCCCACATTTTAAGTAGGACTCTTCTGATATATATAAAATAAAAATTTTACCATATGTATTATATATACATTATATATAAACTGTCCAGCTTGTTCTCCATAACACAAATACAATTATATACAACTAATACATAACATATTTTACATGTTATATATAAAATGCAGTTTAACATATATATAACAAACATGTTATCTGTTATAGATTAGTTAATCTGTTTGCTATCGGTCTCTATGGTGGAAGCCCCACAAAGACAAGGATGAAATCTGTTTTGTTTAAAATGATATACCAATGTCTGGAGCACAGTCAGTACTCAGTGAATACTTCTTTAAACTGATATTCACAAATTGAAGTAAGCACCTCATGCTAGAATTTAGTGAGGACTGCAGCTTGGTATTCCATTTAAAGGTCTGGCTTACATAACATGTTTCGCACCTGGGAAGCTTCCCCTGAGAATATACATGCCAGGTAAATCCTGGATTCCCACCATTTAGGGGAAGGATGCTTTGGCCTGAGGATATAGTATTCTCTGGAGTTGATCATAGTTTTCAATTATTGTTATAAGCTATAAGTAAAAATTACATCTAATTTAGTGACATTATCAATTTAATTTGTTGTTTGTGATTTAGTTTACCCTTATACATATTTCTGGCATATAAATTTCTGATGAACAAACACTGAGGTATTAATTGTGGATTAAGTGTGAATCACTCATAACCATACAAATCCAATCTGTGCAAACTGTAAACTGTAATTAGTGATGTGTTTCCTGCATATATCTCTGCTGTTTAAGTAACTTGCAACAGACTAGCAAAGAAAGTACAGAGATGTTACTGATGGTTTTAGAATTAATATTTAGAACATTGTATATACACTAGAGCATTAGAAATGCATGTAGAAATATTAGAACATTATATGTACACTAGAAATAAATATATACTATTTAGACTCCTAGGCTTCTTTACACAGTAAAATTAAATTGATATATATATGGTGTTAACAAATGCACTTTAACTTACAGATTTTGCTTTTCTTTAACTCTTGGTTATACCTTGATTATTTCCCCTCCATAAATGACAAAGGACAGGGAAGGTAGGCTATGAATGCTTGGACCCTGCTTATATGAGTTGTGATAAAAGTGAAGTTTGGGATGCATGGATATAGAGCAAGATTTTTTCCTACTACAGGTTACATATCCTGTTCTGATAATGAGGAAAATGTACCTCCCCACTTGAATGCAGTGCAACCTGGTACCCCCCTCACCCCCAGTCTCTCAGCTTTGCTGCATTTCATTTCCATGGTCACCCACAGCTAGTAAAGTTTTAAATATAAGCCTCTAAGTTGCAGTAGGAAGAAGCACTTCCTGCTTTCAGTGTGACAGCTGTGACATACTTGCTCAATGACATTCCTGTTGAGTGACATATTTCCACGGACATGACAATCTAATAGGCAGAGGGAGAAGGCTAATGGTTGGAGGCCATTTCATTTCCAGGACCCCAGATTCTACCTTTTCCTTCTACCCAGTAAAGCATTTTAGAATGATTAAAAATGATGAGTGCTGACTGATAGCTCAGTGGATTGGGAGTTGTCCTGCAAGGTGAAAGGTCATGGGTTCGATTCCCAGTCAGGGCACATTCCTGGGTTGTGGGCACATGAGGGCAACCGACTGATGTTTCTCTCACACATTGATGTTTCTCTCTCCCCCTTTCTCCCTCCCTTCCTGCCTCTCTAAAAATAAGTAAACAAAATCTGTAAACAAATGATGCTTTTGTTGGAATAACCTTGAATTTGCTTTATGAATTATGAAATAATTTGCAAACTTAGCACTTCATCATCAGGCGTAAATTCCTTGGTGCACCTCTCACCACTGATCATATCAAAAAATGTGTCAGGATAGCACAGCTGGGAATCATTTCAAACTTCTAAACATATATGTAAGGGTTCTCAACATAAAAGGAGGGAACTTAATAAAAGTCTTCTAATACATGTCTAATACATGTCTAATAAAAGTCTAATACATAAGACTACCCACTTCATGTCTGTTCTACAATTGGTGCTTATAAGAGCTCCCATCCTTTCATATTCTGAAGTACTCTCCAAAAATTTCAAAATGTGGCAGTTCTTATATTCTATTTTGGCATTAGCTTCTACACAACTTATTGGAACTACTTCAAACTGATTAAAAATAATTTCCTATGTATGTAAGCTATTTCAATATGAAAACCGCTTCCACGTCCTCACGGTTATGTTTCCTGGCTCTGCTCCTTTCTGTTCTCTGCTCCTTTCTGTTCCCATTGGCAGGAGAGGCTGATGCTGCAAACACAGAGGCTCACTTGCGCCTGCCTCCCTGGCCCTCTGTGGCTCCTAGGTGGTTACCACCAAAGTCAGCTTCTCCAGACCTAACTGTCCCCTAACTGTCTCATTCTACCTGTACACCCCACATCACTTCCTGCTTCTGAGAATGCATTCACCCATGTACCTTGTCCCCAGGATCTCTTCCTCCTGTCCACTCCTATCAGCCAGGACTCAGCTCACAGACTATCTTCTCCGAGCAGCTTTTGCTAGTTGGTCATGGCGTGCTTGCTTTAGCCATGTTGTTTCATTTCCCCCTATCATTCTATTGAAAATAATGCCTTCTCCCGTTTGTGGAACCCTTCTGCTGAGCACTCACAGGACAGACACAGTTCTTCACCCCAACTAAAGGATGAGGAAATAGCTCTTAGGAAGGTTGTACAGGTGGGAGAAGTATGTGTGGAAGCAGTGGTGGTCCTGGAGGTGATGAATTCTGAGTTGTGCTGAGCTTGGGCTTGTGATGGGTACCGGGGTTGCGTCTGGTGGGTGTGTGGACACATTGACTTGGTGGTCAGGCAGGAGATAAACTCAGAGGCGGGGGGCTGGGCAGTGGATAAGATCTGCTGAGAACTCTGTGCAGAGTACTAAAACACAAGGGCCCAGGGTACAGCCTTCTTTAAAGGTAGGGGCTGCATTTTGACAACCTTTCTGCATTCCTAAAACTACCTCTGAAACCACAAACACAGCAGGCAGTGATGTAAATGCCTGTCAGCTACTGCCCAGAGGCCCTGTGTTTACCCAGCTTCTGCTCAGGAAAGGGACAGATAGGCTCACTAGAAACACACGGTTTTGATTGTGGGGGTTGGGAACAAATATGTTTTCTTTTTCCCTCTTGCCTAAGTTTAAATCCACACTCACCTGAAAAATGTGTTTCAGACTGTGCTCTGAGGGCATGGGGAGACACAGCATGCTGAAGTGTCGGATGAAGCGTGGGGTGACAGGGTTGCGGCCACCACCCGGAGGTGCACATGCTGATACAATAGTTACATCCTGTCAGGGAAAAAGCCACGTGGGTCACTCAGCAAAGGAAGAGGTGGGATCTGTCCATTCTAATGGCAGGGCTCAGAACCAATAAGTTTTGAGGACCTGGCCCCTTCCCTGCATTGCATTACATTTTCCTACACATTAACTGACTTGATCTTCACCACCACCCCAGGAGATCATGATTGTTACCCCTATTTTTATAGATAAAAAAGAAAGCCCTAGATAGTTAAGTTGCTCAAGGTCACTCAGGTAACTCATCTGCCTCAGCTAACTCATCTTATACAAATACTCCTACTTACAAATTTAATCTTAAAAAATTATAAGACCTTTTATCTTAAGTTAAACTATATTCACTGAACAAATACTAAGTATAGTCAATTCTCATTATTTGTGGTAGCTGTGTTCTATAAAGTTGCCGGGAACACTGAATTAGCATGCATTGAATAATTGCTTCTTTGGGGAAATACACGATTAGGTTCCTTGAAGTCTCTGGTCACATTTTCATCAACAGAGCAACACACGACATTGCAGTTGCCTCTGGTCATGCCTCCTCCCTAGTCCACTCCTCCCTGCAGCCAAGCAGATCTTTCCATAGCATTTCCTTCAGTGGCTCCCTGTCACTCAGAGGATAAGCCCACACTTCTCATCGTTGGGACCATGGCCCCTTGGCGGACCTCTGTATCTCCTGCTGCTTTGGTGCTCACATTCCACACCACTGTGGTGTCCCACATCCCCTGCCTCTGAGCTGCAAGATGCTCTCTTTCCTTGTTTTGCCCGTTCTGCCTGCAAAAACACCTGTTCTGATCTCACTTCCTCTGGGAAGGCTTCTCTCATCCTCCCCAGCCTCCATCCCTGCTTCCTTCCCATCTCTCTCCATTTATCACCCTTTCTTATAAATATATGTCCATCTACCCTCCGAAGCTGAGGCCTATGGGAGGCAGGGGCTGTCTCACCTGTCCATGAATCTCCCAAAAACAAATGTGGCAAGAACTCAATGTGCGCTGATGAACTGAATTACACATACAAAACACTGAAGCCATAGGTTGTAGGCTAAATTGTGCCTTTCTTTCCCTCCTCCTGGCTAATTGTGTGTTGAAGCCTTAATGGGCCTGAATTTGGAGATGGGATCTTTAAAGAAGTAATTAATTTACAATGAAGTCATAAGGGTGGGCCCTAACCCAGTGTGATCAGTGTCCTTATAAGAAGAGGAGATTTGAACACAGATGAGTACGGGGGGGAAGATTATGAGAAGACATAAGGAGTAGACAGCCAATTGTAAAAGAGAGAGGTCTCAGAATAATCCAACCCTGATGACATCTTGATCTCAAACTTCTAACCCTTGGAATTGTGAGAAAATACAATTTTGTTGTTTGAGTTACTTTGTTATGGCAACCAAAGCAAACTAACACACCAGTGGCTTTCAATTGGGCGCCGCAAGAATTTTTTAAACGTGCAATATCCGATCGTTTAGTCAGGAGCGCTGACCTCTTTTCCCTTAGATTGTCAAATAAAAAAATGACAGCTGCCAACACAACAATAGCCATCTGTGTGAAAGCTCTGTCTTGAACCACAAATATGTAGGTCGTACAATAGGGTTGCATTTTCTTGATCACACCGCATAATAAATTTTAATTCTTTGTACCAGAAATCCTTATACACAAGTATAGGCACCAGATTTTTTAAAAAGTCACTATGGAGCAAAAAGTGTAGGCAATTACTATTATTATCATTATTTTTTGTAAATCAATTAAAATTATACCTATTTCTTTTCAGACTGAAAACATATTTTTGGTGTGCTGCAGAATTTCCGTGATTAGTTTATGTGTGCTATGAGATGAAAAAGGTGAAAAATCGCTGTAACATACCATATTTCCTTGCTGTTTAAATGTAAACAAATTTAAAACCTAAAGTAACCTGTATGTCTTTCCAAAAGAGTTTGTTTCTGTCATAAAATCCACCAAAATCTTGATACTGCCGAAGTAATTCAATTGGAGGCTGAGAGCCATAGCGATCCAGTCTGGGCATATTTAAATCATCAACAAAAATCACAACATGCTTGTTTCCTGGTGCTCCTGGGGAATTAAGATGAATTTAATTTAAGAATCAAGATTTGCCTTTGGCAAACATAAAACTAACTTTAGTTAAGGCTTGGACTCAATGAGCACCCTACAGGTCATGAGAAGCTCAGTCCTGTCACGAGTGAGGAGGACCCCAACAGAGTCCTGCCTGGGGAGGAGAGACCTCTCTCTGGCTTCACCCAGGACCTTGTAGAGAAATATGGACTAGCTGGGTGTCCACATTGTCCCAGGGTCCCTAACCCTCATTCTTAGAGGTGTACAATGATGCCCACCCTCTAGGTAGGTCTTGACCTTTCTCAATCCTAGCTACTCCCACTGAGCATGGGGTTAGGAAGGTCATTTTCTTTTCATAGTAGGAAGCAGCAGATCTCCAAAATCTTCTTTATATAAATGCTATCTCACCACAGTCTACGGGAAATATAGGGCTAGATATTCAAAAACATCTTTATTACATCAACGTGAAATCCAGTACAGTGGAGCTGGACCATGCCATATCTTCCTTAAAGGGAATCAGTATACACACTTTTCAGGGGAAAAAACAGAGTAATAACAGAAACAGGAGAACAGTGAGCAGAGATGACTCAACCCACACTGTCATCAAATGCTTGACAATTCCAAGGTAACTGAGCCAAACCCCATGTCCCACACCATTCTCCAGTCTCTGAAAACCAAGAAGCAGGACAGAAGGTATGGAGAGGTTCTGAGAAAGGCTGGCATCCATTGCTCTGTGCCCAGCTAGCAGGAAGAATGGGACAGAGAGGTTTCAGTGAAGCAGCAGGTATCCCCACAGCTTAGCATAGCAGGGCCTATTAGATGACGGACAACGTGGAAGGCAGTTAGTTGAGTTGAGCCCTGGCTAGTACTCCACCCAGGAGGGCTTGAGTGGGAGAGTGGGCCCCAGAAGGAGAAGGCTGCAGGATGTACTGCTGGAGGGTGGGATCAAGGGAGCTGAGACCCTGATTCCCAGCATTAGGGAATCTTCCAATGGGGAGGTCTTTCAGAAGTCCCTCAGAGAGCCAGCTACTGGAAGCCCACCACACAGACAGCGTGGACAGTCATTTAAGCGCCAGCCAGAGAAGCAGGGACGATCCACCCAGAGGCCCACTAAACACCTGGCAGGGAGAGGACACTTGTCCTTCCCTCTCCTCCTTCCATCCCAACACACTAGAGCCTCCTGGGTCAGGGGCAGGCCAGGTGAGTGAGCAGCCATGCCCCTCCCCACCTCCAGCAGCTGCAGCCATAAGCCTGGCTTGTGACACAAGAGAGGAAGAGCTTTCAGATGGGTTTGGGATTGAAGCTTTGCATTGAGCCAGCCTCAAAATAATAGGAAGTGACCAGAAAGTGATGCTATTTACCTAAGCAGTTAATAAGGAGGGGCGAGGGAGACATCACTAAGCCTGGCTGAAAATGCTGACCTAAGAAACGCTGAGTTGAAGATGATGGTAGAAGTAAAGTATTTGCTTGCTAACAGGAAGATATCTAGATGTATAGCACAGGAAAGAGTGCTGGTAATGAAATCACCTTTACAATTAAATTAGGTGAAGAAAATATCCAACTGTAATTTTGTTACATACACTATTTTTTTGTGAATTAATTTGTGTGAGGCAGATGAAAATAGTTCTTACCTAGAATATTTTTTCTTTTCTTTTCCAGTTTTGACTCAATGATTTCTTGTGTTCTTGCAGATGAAGTTTGAGCAGAAAAATTTAGATAAACAGGAACATAGCCAGCTGATTCTTGAATTTTACTTAGAAGTCCTTTTGCAATAACAGACTTTAAATTTAAACAAATGTTAATGATTTCACATTCAATATAATATCTTTCAATAGTCCTCATCAGTCATAACTTGGTACAATGAATAAGAAATAAGATAAAAGGAGAGGGGTTAAAGTCAGATTTAAATGTCTGTCTTTTTCTTCTTGGAGATTCCACTCAATTATATTGGAGCCAAAGAACTATTCTAATCAGCTATCCCAGCAAAAAGTTTTTATTTTAGCTTGAAGCCAACCTTGGTTACTATCCAAGTCAATTTAAAAGCAAAAATCATCCAAAGGACCCAAACTTTTTGTAAAATGAATTTAGAAAGGAAGCTTTGAATCTCCATTTATGTGGACACCCCTTAATACCAACAGGACCTTAAAACCAATCAGCATTCTCCTCTGTACTCTATCTAGACACTATTGCTATGTTAGGCAGAAGGAAATGGGCAGGGGGCAGGCCTTTTACGGACACAAACTGCTTTGGCCAGTGCCTACCAGGGATGCGACATAAAAGTGCCAAACTACCAAATATTAGCCCCCCAGGATCCTCTGGTTCACACAGTATTGGCACCAAGAATTTATTCAGAAACTAACAAATTTTGTTAGTATTCCCAAGATCACTATAGAGTCAGTATAGTGACATTCTTCTTGCAGAAAAATAATCAAAATTCAAAAGAATTTTTCTTTAGAAATAATGTGTTATTTTGGGGGCTTACAACTCTAAGTCCACCACCCTCATTCTGGGAGAGAGCTTCTTGCCTGAGGAAGGTCTCCCACCTTGCCAACTCCAGTTGTTCCAGTAAATAATACCGAATGCCTGACCGCCAGTAGTTTTTCCATTAGGTACCCAAAGCGCACTGTGTCGACGGTGGGCACAAGCATTTCAAAAAACGGAACATTTCGGTTGTACTTGAAGGTGGGTATGATTCTTTCCCAGGGGTCCAGTCGTTTGGTGTCCAAGTCCATGTGAACGCTCCACAGGTCTCCAGAAGTGGGAAGCTAAAGTATGGAATTAAGCACCTTTTTCAAAAAGATTGGCACACGGCAATAGAAATATTCATGCAAAAATGAAAGCAGTCAAAAACCTGAATGGATTTGGATTTTTTTTTGTAGGGAAGTAGTTGTTTCAGTATGAGAGTTTAATTCTTTAAACATAATCATACAACATAATGCATGAAAAAATCTAATATATTGAATATATTAAAATTCCATATTAGAATTGTAAAGCATTTTCAATTCAATTCAACATTCGGGTGTTTACTTGTGACACATACTGTGCTTGGTGCTGGGGTCAAGTGCTGGATGAGACCAGGACTCTGCCTGAAACTCACATGGGGGACACAAGGACACTACTGAATACCCATGGAGAAAAAAGTTCTAACGGACTTTAGTACATACACAGAGGAGGCATGGCCCATTTCTACTTGCCAGGTGGTTGAAGGCTTCTAGGAGACGGTAATGCTATAGCTCCAACTTGAAGGACAAGCAAGAATCAGATGGTCAAAGAAGGAATGGGATGGGGATGCGGAAGCAAGGGTCAGGGGTCAGGGGTCAGGTTAGAGAACAGGTCAGGAGGCTGAAGCCATTGGAAGTATTCTGGGAACTATGAGGGCACTACACACAGTGAGAGGAGAGTCAGGGAATGCATACAGGGTCCAGGTTATGAAAAGCCTCACTTGTTAGAGTTTGGAGCAAGAGTTCCACAAAGGATTCTAAGTAGGTGGATAATGTGATTAGATTGCATTTCAGAAGGTTCATTCTGGTAGCTGTGTAAAGCAGTGGTGTTTCACAATCATTTGACTGACTCAGGGAGAAATCCATGTGAAAAGGTGACCTAGTAATACATATGTATGTGTGTACAAATATGTATGATGTTTACCCCTACTATCTGCAATTCACTCTATTTCGTATTTTAATCTATTTTTTTGAAAAGACGTTTGATGTATAACATCCTTTGTCAGATTTTAAGAATCTAGTTCAAAGAGCTTTACATATGTAAATTTCAATGTAACCAGCCCCAGATCTCAATGTAGAACATGCCCAGCACCTCAGAAAGCTCCTTTCCTCCCTTTCCCTGTCAGTATCAGCCACACCTGCATCCTCCTCCCCTGAGGTAAGTCACTAGTTTATCCATCTGAGCTACTTGCTTACCCTGGTACTAATATTACACTTTGATTATTGTTGCTTTATATCAGGAGTCCCCAGCCCCCAGGGTCGTGGACTGGTACCGATCCGTGGCCTGTTAGGAACTGGGCTGCGCAGCAGGAGGTGAGCAGTGGTCAAGTGAGTGAAACTTCACCAGCATTGCTGCTTGAGCTCTGCCTCCTGTCTCCCCTCCTGTCCCCACCCTCCACCCCCCAATGTCCATGGGAAAGTTGTCTTCTGCAAAGCCAGTTCCTGGTGCCAAAAAGGTTGGGGAATACAGAAAACCTTTCTCTTTGTGGGACAATGATCAACCAACTGAGATACCGGTCAGGATATAGGGCTGAGACCCTTGATGTAGGGAGTTTTTTTTCTGGTAACTTTTAATTTTGATATAACTTAAAACTTACATAAAAGTTAAAAGAATAGTACAAAGAAATTTCATATATTCTTTATCTAGATTAACTGAGTATTCACATTTTGCCCCATTTGCTTTATTATCTTGCTCTCATACTGTGAGAGTTGGTTGTATATACTATTTCACATTTTAAATACTTGGTTGTCTATTTCCTAAAGAACAGGAATTTTTTTATATGACCACAGAAAAATGGTCAAAATTAGGAAACTGAGTACTGATATGTTATTTACCTTACATTCCAAATACTGCCAATAGTCTTTTTTTTTTAATTAAAAACATTTAATTGATTTTTAGAGAGAGGAGAAGGGAGGGAGAGAAACATTGATAAGACAGCCCTACCAGGGACAGAACCTGAAACCTAGGCATGTGTCCTGACCAGGAATCAAACCTGTGACTTGATTTATGGGACGACACTCTAACCAACTAAGCCACATCAGCCAGGGCTGCTAATAGGTTTAATAATGTCAGTTATAGCTCTATTTTTTCACGTCTAGGATCCAATCCAGGATAATGTGTTGCATTTAGTCATATCTCTTTGGTCTTTTCCCCTGGAAAAGTTCTCCAGCTTTCTTTGTCTCCCATGTCAGACATTTTTGACGAATATAGCCGTTTATTTTATAGAATGTTTATGTGTTTGGGTATTCCAGGTATATCCTCACCAGCAGATTCAGGTTATGCATTTTTGAAAGGACTACTTCAGAAGCAATATTTCCTCATCTGTGTGTCACACCAGGTGCCATAGGTTAGTCCCGATACTGATAACATTAAATGGATGACTTAGTTAGGTGGTATCTTCAAGGAATTTTACTGCAATGATACTATTTTCTCTTATCTGGACTGCAACTAAGCAGTGATTTGTAGGAGATACTTTGAAACTATGTATATTTTTAATCAAACCATCACCCACTAGTTTTAGTATACATTGACAACTAAACCAATTATTACTGTAATAGTTGCATATAATGATTTTCTGACTCCATATTTTCTCTTCTACACGTTTCTTGGAATTCTACTATAAGGAAGAGCTCTTCCTTCTCCTCCATGTATTTATTTCTTCATGTATATTTTATTATCAGTATGGACTCACAGGTTTTTATTGCTTTCAAAGCCTTGTAACCCCATACCATTGTTTATTTTGATGTTCATATCTGCCCAGATTGGGCTAGTGGGAGCCTCTTCAAACTGGCTCCTGTGTTCTTTTGACATGTCCCATCATTCTTTGAGCACTTCTTTAGTATCTGACAGAAGAAAATGTTCTAGTCTCACTTTGCACTTGCCCTGCCCCAGTCTTGGAATTAGCTGTTCCACTAAGGAGGCTTAGTCCCCTTTTGTGGAGAAGAGTATTTAGAAATCACCAGGTTTGCATGTTGTTGTTGAGGTGCCATGGCTTCTAGTTCTCCTCAGCACACAGAACTATGAAATTTGTATACGTGCAAATACACATGATGGAATCAGTGAGTACCAATATTTCCAGTTCTAATCTAATAACAAAGTGCATTCAAATCTTTCTCCTTCCATATTTATAAATCCCTTCTCTAACAGTGAGAAAGCTGTTTGCCATTATCCTCAATTTATTTATTTATTTGCTCAATCTTAGAATCTATAGAAAGTAGTTTCAGAATTGCTAAACCATAACACTGTGAAGAATAAGTTTACTAACTCAAATTCAATACTCATTTCTTAGCATGAGAATTTTTTTTTAATAGTTTTATACCTTAATTCCTTCCTATGGCTAGGAGAGGACTCCTAAAAAAATTAATACAAGAAATTTTATCTATAGTAAAAAAGAATGAATGATTTTAGAAACTCTTTTAGTGAAGAATTTATATTCGCAGTAGAACTAAGACTTTTAAAAAAGTTTCAGCCTTGCAGTTTAGTGTTAAGAATTTAGAGCTAATATGTTAGAATTAACTGTATTGAGCTCTTACCCTGGCATCAGGATTGTCATCGAACTGTGTTCTAATAAATGTATCAAAAGAATCCAAGTAGCTTTCAGTTAGATTTCCACCCAAAGACCATAAATAACAGAATACGAAAGTCTGACATAGTACCGTGTTCAGTTTTGCTTGCTCCTAAAAGAACAAAGGGAAAGAACTTTAATGTTTTAGGTTAACACAAAAATAACCCTAAATTGCAAAGTCAAAAGACTGTGTTTTTTTTCCTGTTGACTCATGCATTTTTAAAAGGGCAGAGTGTATGTTTCTTATATTTCATTGGATAGTTCACAAAGTGATGTTTTATAGTAGTACGAATTTAAATGCTCTGGTGAGAAAGTGGATGGCAAGGAGTGTCCAAAAAAAAATTTCAAGGCTGTTTTTTAACTGACCAATGTAACTCTGTTTGTGCCTGCATGAAGGTATTCAAGCAGCTGCCCACAGACACATATTAGAAATATGTTGTAGACTGTTAGAGAATTTAAACATTGAGTATAAGAGTAAACTGTAGGCTCTCTAACATTCTTTCTAACTTTTAGATTCTGTCAATCTATTCACAGTCATTAGTCCCCAGAAAAATTAGCTTGAAAATTAAATAATCATATTGCAGAAAATTTGGAGCTATTTATTTTCAAAGGAGCTATACAATAATCTCATTTTCTAGCTTTGCAGCAGTAGTAAAACCCTTCATACCATTGTCAAATTAATTCCATCTTTCCCAAATATCAAAGACTCCAATAAGCAACAGAGTGTAGTAACTTTGCTAATGTCTACTTGAGGGATCGCTTGGCCACATTTTTTGTTGATAAAATTTAAACCATCATCAATATAACGCTGGAAAAGGTTCAATATATATTCTTGGGTTTCCTCATTCAGCTGAAAATAAAACAAATAACATTTTAGTGAGACCAGATGAAATGTGTAATTAAGTTTAGAAATGGGTTGGTTCACATTTTTATATTGCAATATATGTTGTGATTTTTAGACTAAAGGGTATACATATAATAAGACAAAAATAAATAACATTTAAAAAAACCTCCTATGACTTGGGACACATGGGAAGATTTTGGGTGGTGGATGATGTCTTACATCTTGATCTGGTAATGGGTACACAGGTGTTTATTCTGTAATCATTTGTTGAACTGTCAATGTGTATTTCATCTAGTCTGCTATATTGATATCTCTAACAATTAGAACCAATGAAAAAGAAGAACGATAAAAGGAGACATTAAAAATATCTATGTAAGGTAGTAGAAATAACTTCCAAGGATTGTAAGAAGAATGCATTCCCTCACATTCCTATTCAACATTGTACTGCAAGTCTGAGCTACTGCAGTAGGACCATAAAAGGATATAAATGGTGTTCAGACTGGGAAGGAAGAAATAAAGTTGCCTTTGTTCACAAATGATGTGATTGTCTATGTCAATCCCAAAGAACTGACCAAACAATCCTGCAACTAATAAGCAGGTTTAGTGAGTTGGCAGTATACAAGGTTAACATATGAAAATCAATTGCTTTCTTATACACCAGCAGTGAGTAATTTTAAATGAAAAACAAAACATAATTTATATTACCTCCAAAAATAAAATAGGATAACTCTAACAAAATACATACAAGATCTAGATGAGAAAAAACTGTAAGACCCTGATAAAAGAAACCAAAGAAGATCTAAATAAATGGAGAGCTATCCCATGTGCATGTATAAGAAGTCCTGTTGTTAAGATGTCAGTTTGTTCTAACTTGATTTAGATAGATTCAGTGCAATCTATATCAAAAGCCCAGCCAATTACTTTGTGGATATTAAACTGATTCCAAAGTTTATATGGAGAGGCAAAAGGACCAAAATAGTGAACATCATATTAAAGAAGAAAACTGGAGAATTGACACTACTCAACTTAAAGACTTACTGCAGGAATCAACACAGTCCACACTGGCAAAATAATAGACAAAAAGGTCAACAGAACAGACTAGAGACCCCAGAAATAGACCCATACAAATACGTCAGTTAATTTTTGACAAAGGAATAAAGGCAGTAAAAAGAGAAAGAATAGAGTTTTCAATAAATGGTGCTAGAAAAACTGGACATCCACTTGCAAAAAACCTGAATCTAGACAATGATATTACACTTTTCACAAAAATGAAAGTAGATCATAGACCTAAATGTAAAACTATATAGCAAAACTATAAAATTTATAGAAGATAACAGAATGGAAAATTTAGGTGACCTTAGGTTTAGAAATGAGTTTTTAGATACTATACCAAAAACACAGTCCATGAAAGAAAAATTGACAAGCTGGACTTCAATAGAACTAAAAATTTGTGCTCTGTGAAAGATGTTGATTGTTAAGAATGAAAAGACAAGCAAAACTGGAAGAAAAATCTTTGCAAAACACTTATCTGAAAAAGGACTTATATCCAAAATTTTAAAAAAATTCTTCAAACTTAGCAATAGAAAACAATCACCCAATAAGAAATGGGCAAAAGGTCTGGCCAAGATGGAGGTGTAGGTAGATAGACTTTGCTACCTTCCCACATCTAAAAGAAGGATAACAACCAGTTTAAAAACAAAGAATGAGAACTGCCAGAAAATCAAACTGTATGGAAGTCCAACAACCAAGGAATTAAATAAGAAACATTTGTCCAGACTGTTAGAAGGGGTGGAGAGGGGAAGCTGGAGCAGAGAGGATGTGTGGCAAGGCAGTGGATGATGGATGGGGATACCCCACATTTGCACATGGATAAACTGGGACAAACAACTGAGGAGAAAGACAAACCATGAAACACATGGTTCCAGTGTGGGGAAATAAAGCCTCAAAACCTGACTGTAAAAACGTGTGGGGTTGTGGTGGTGGGAGAAACTCCAAGCATCACAGGAGAGTTTGTTGGAGAGGTCCATGGGATCCTCGAACACATACAAGCCCACCCACCTGGGAATCAGCACCCTAAAGGACACAATCCACTCATGGGTAGCAAGGGAAGTGGCTGAAAGTGCAGCAAGACCCAAGGAAACAGCATTGTTCCCTCTCTGACCCTTCCCCACATACAGCACCACTATGCTGAGAAGTGGATTGTCCCACCTTGGAGAATACTTAAAGCTCCACCCCTTACAACATAATGGGTATGCCAAGACAAAGAAATATGGCCCAAATGAAAGAACAGATCCAAACTCCAGAAAAACAAGTAAGTGACAAAGAGATAGCCAACCTATGAGCTGCAGAGTTAAAAAATACTGGTAATCAGGATGCTCACAGAAATGGTTGAGTATGGTTACAAAATAAAGGAAGAAGTGAAGGCTATACAAAGTGAAATAAAGAAAAATACACATGGAACCAACAGTGAAGGGAAGGAAACTAGGACTCAAATCAACAATTTGGAACAAAAGGAAGATATAAACATTTGACCAGAACCAAATGAAGAACAAGAATTAAAATAAATGAGGAGAGGCTTAGGAACATTTGGGACAACAATAAACATTCTAACATCTGAATCATAGGGGTACCAGAAGAAGAAAAGAAAGAGCAAGAACTTGAAAACTTACTTGTAAAACTAATGAAAGAGAACTTCCCCAGTCTGGTGAAGGAACTAGACATGTGAGCCCAGGCAGCTCAGAGAGTCCCAAAGAAGTTGAATCCAAGGAGAAACACACCAAGATACATTATAATTACATTAGCCAAAGTGAAAGATAAGGAGAGCATCTTAAAAGCAGAAAGACAAAAGGAGACATTGATGTACTAAGGAGTTCCCATAAGACTATCAGCTGATTTCTCAAAAGAAACCTTGCAATAAGGGGCTGGAAAGAAGTATTTAAAGTTGTGAAGGAAAGGATCTAAATCCAAGATCACTCTATCCAGCAAAGCTATCATTTAGAATGGAAGGGCAGATAAGATGCTTCTCAGATAAGGTTAAGTTAAAGGAGTTCATTATCACCAAGCACTTACCATATGAAATGTTAAAGGGACTTATCTAAGAAAAAGAAGATAATCCAAAATATGAACAGTAAATGACAACAAACTCACAACTATCAACAACTGAACCTAAATATAAACAAAAATAAAAAACTAAGCAAACAACTAGAATAGGAACAGAATCACAGAAATGGAGGTCACACGGAGGGATATCAGAAGGGAGGGGAAGGGCAGAGAATGGGGGAAGAGGTACGGGGAATAAGAAGCATAAATGGTAGGTACAAAATAGACAGGGGGAGGTTAAGAATAGTATAAGAAATGTAGAAGCCAAAGAACTTATATGTATGACCCATGGACATGAACTAGAGCAGGGGATGCTGGAAGTCGGGGGCATGGGGCAGAGGGAGATAAAGGAGAAAAAAATTGGGGCAAGTATAATAGCATAATCAATAAAATGTACTTGAAAAAAAAGAAATGGGCAAAAGATTTGAACAGATGCCTCACCAAGGAAGATATATAAATGACAAATAAGCATTTGAAAAGATGCTCAACATCATATATTAGAAAATTGCACATTAAAATACTGAGATATGGTTGCCCACCTATTTAACACCTACTAAAACACCGATACCCCCACACACTCATGAGGATGTGGAGCAACAAGAATGATCATTCATTTGTTGGTGG
The DNA here is from genome assembly GCF_014824575.4 of Sturnira hondurensis. NCBI lineage: Eukaryota > Metazoa > Chordata > Mammalia > Chiroptera > Phyllostomidae > Sturnira > Sturnira hondurensis. Next base: position 3,306,326 of record NW_028074670.1, read on the forward strand.
GAAAACAAAATTGGAAGACAGCCTGGCAGTTTCTTACAAAGCTAAATATAGTTTTACCGTATGATTTAGAAATCACACTTCTACTATTTACTCAATGAGTTGAAAAAAAGTCCACAGAAAAGCCTGAATATAGATGTTTATAGGAACTTTTTCTGATTTTAATCTGTTTCCAGTTTATTGAAAAATAATTGGCATACATCACTGTATTCATTTAAGGTATACAGCATGATGGCTTTGATTCATATATACAGTTGAGCCTTGAACAACATGGGGTTTGGGGTGCCAATGCCCACACAGCTGAAGATTCACATATTGCTTTTGACTATAGAGTTGACCCTTTGCATCCATGAATTCAACCAACTGTGTGTCAAAAGCAGTATTTTCAACTGGTGGTTGGGAATCTACAGTTGGGAATGGGAAAATAATGTTACTGATCTACATTTGGTTGAATTTCCCAAATGCAAAACCCATGGATACAAAGGGTTGACCTGCATTTATTGAGAAAAAAATCCATTTACAATGTATAAGTGGACTTGCACAGTTCAAACCTTGTGTTGTTAAAGGGCCAACTGTACCACGAAATGATGACCATGATAGGATTAGTTAACATCTATCATTTCATGTAGATACAGTAAGAAATAAGACAACTCTTAGGATCTACTCTCCTAATACTTTTCCGTATGTCTACAGGGTTGTAAACTATAGTCATTCATAATCACCAAAACTTGGACACAATCAAGATGTCCTTCAGGAGGTGAATGAATAAACTTGGTAAATCTATACAACATAATATTATTCCATGATAAAAAGAAATGAGCTATCAAGCCACAGAAAGACATGGAAGAAAGTTAAATACATATTACTAACTGAAAAAACTACATACTATATGATTCCAACTACATGATATTCTGGAAAAGGCAAAACTATGGAAATAGCAAGAGATAAATAGTTTTGGGGAGTTGAAGGAGAGTGAATAGGTGAAGAAGTGGAGCACAGATTATATAGGCAGTGATGCTACTCCATCTGATAACTATAGTGGTTAACACATGACACTACATATTTGTAAAACCCACAGAATTATACAACACAAAGAGTAAACCTTAATGCAAACTATAGACTTGAGTTAAAGTATCAATGCATCATTATTGATAACATATTAACAATGTATTAACATTGACACACCAATAATGTATCAATATCAATGATGTACTGATGATATTGATTGATCAATTTTAACAAATGTACCACAGCAATGCAAGATGTTAATAACAGGTGCAACTCTCTTTGAAAGAGAGGGAGAATATGAGAATCCTCTGTATTTTGTTAAAATTTCCCATACACCTAAAACTGTTCTAACTAATAAGTCTATACAATTCTAAAGAATGAATTTGGGAGGTTTAAAATCTTATGGTAGTAGCCATGATAAATTCTCAATTCTGTACTTTCTTTAATAAGGTACTCTGAGACTAGACCACAATATTGTTAAAATGTTGATGTCTAAGAATAAGGAAAATGATAGTTTTCTGATTCATTTTTAGACAAGGAGAGACGAAAAGAAGAAGGCTTTTTGGAGAGGGGGCTGGGATGGGGCAAAATACTTCAAAAGATGGCTTGTTAAACTAAGGTAAAGAGAAATCCTATTTTAGAATGGAGAGGGTAGAGAAGTTAATATGGAACTGAGCTGTCGTGAGTAATAATGTAATGGCTTTCCCTCACTAGAGGTAGAATGGTGCTTCTGAGGTTAGAATGTGTCTGGGGTCATGAACCTACAACTGAGTGGGAGGTAAACTGTTTTTCTCTTCTTTCTGGCTGTCAGAGGTGTGAAGGGTTTGTAAAGTCTAAAAATTGTGACAGTTATGGATGAAATGTCTTTTTTTTTCACTGTGATCTCTCTCACCATCCCAAGCCTTCTGTAGTCGTTTAAAATGCCCCACCCAGTTCTAGGTGTGTTTTGAAGAGTCAAGGAAGTGGTTTGTGGTTGTCCTTGAGAGGAACCAGTCTGGGGAGAAACCAGGCAGAATAGGCAGGAACCAGAGTGAATGCGCAGACTAGCAGGCTGAGGTAATAAGTAACCAGGACAGATTTGGGGGGCACATAAACATTTCTGGAGAATTCCCTCCACCAAGAACAGTGAAGCCTAATCTTATTGCAATGTGAGTACTCAAGGGAAGTGTGAGTCCTGACAAATTGAGACATTGGGGAGCATCTGGTTACACTTACATTTTTAGAAATACCATTCATCCAGGTTTTAACATAAGGCATCCACTTCAGTTCCTCGGGATCCACAAACACCATTCCACAGCGACTGACAGTTGCAGGAGAGGCAACCTTCAGGTCCTGCACCTGTGATTGAAGAAAGTTGAACACTGAAGGAGCAGTAATAAGGAAGACAGTGGGAGAACTACAAGTAATCAGAAATGGAGACGAAAAGTTACGTGAAGCATGAGTTTAAAAAAAAACCCATTAGTAGGATACTGCCAGCCTCTAATGGGAGGGATTAGGTATTTCTTTTTCCTTCTCTTTTCTCTTCTTTCCTGTTTTATTCTTGTACCAACACCTAATCTAATACTCAGCATACAGCAGGCATTCAATCAATGCTTGATGAATGAATACAATAAAGATATTATCTTCCATAGAATTTTGTCAGTGTATTTGGTCCACATTACTCTTTCAATCCCTCCACCAGATATGCCTACTACACTGGGTTAATTTACTTACTTTAAGTATAATAATTTTTTTAACTTAGAAAACATTTAAAATTATGTGAATTCATTTATATATACTCAATACTCCAAAGGAAAATAAATTAGTTCTGGGGGAGCCAGAATTTATTGTATTTTTTGTTTATAGAGAGACAGGAATGTTTGAGGACTGTGGTTGTCAGGATGGACAATACAGTACAAACAGGCAATTTATTAAGTATTTAGTACATAAACAAAATACCATGGTATGCCTTTCAGGTAGTAATAATACATCAGTGTGAGAAAAAATAATTATGGTGGTATGCCAATCTAACAAATGATTTCTTTGCTCCATAGTGCGACATAAATATTTACCTCAAAAAGCATGTGGATTTGAGGTGTGAGTTTAATCCTCTCACTGTTAGCCAGGCAAAGCATCTTGTTATCATCCAACACTGTGTTCATATTCTCAATCCAAAGAGCATCCACTGGCCCATCACTGATGATCCACTTATGGTCTTCTGAAGGATCGCTCGCAGCTGCTCGGACACTTAATGCCATCAAACCATCTTTCCACTCCAAGGTTATGTTATTTACTTCACCATATAATTCACCCATTGTAATGGATTTAGGATTAAGAATGTATGTTTTAACTGGTTGGTAAAAGGGATGGTCTACACCAAGTTTTTGCAAATTCCCTAAGGTTTCTGCTAGTATTCGGTAGACTGTGGTCTTGCCACCTCCAGTTGGCCCAACTAACATGACACCATGCCTTACTAGCATAGTCTCATAGAATTGTATCACTTTTTTAACCATACATGTCTCTGGCTGAAGATTCTGTCTCTTCATGACATCTATAATTGTTGACTGCAATATACCATAATCATGTTCTGGAATTTGAACTCCAGGAAAAAGGTCAGATATGATTCCACTGAAATAATAAAAATAAAATCAATTAAGAGCCACTGGTCACTGAGTTTTATTCATATTTTTATAAATAATTGATTAAACATTAAAATAACTTTTTCTCATTGGTTTTTTTCTAAACATGCACAGTACTAGTATATCCTACTTGTTATACCAGAATCCATCATTTCCCTATTATTGTGTTTGATTTTATTTGTTTCATAACTGTAGACCAGTGTTCTTAAGTATACTAGAAGCTTTCTGAGGTGAGAAACATATCTCATGTGTTTTTGTATTGTCCACAGTACATAGCATAGTGCCAAGGTGATGAATCAATTGGTTTATTTTTAATATTACATGTGCATTTTGAATATTTTATTTACTGATTTTTAGAGAGGGGAAAGGAGGGAGAAAGATAGGAAGAGAAATATCAATGTGTGGTTGCCTCTCATGCGCCCCCAGTCGAGACCCGGCTTTCAACCCAGGCATGTATCATAAGACTGGGAATCGAAAGCAACCCTTTGATTCACTCACAGGTCAGGTAAGGCACTCAATCCACTGAGCCACAGAAGCCAGTGATAATATCATATTTTTAACTCAACTTTTCCCAGATGCATTTATATGTGTTTATTACTATATGTAGATATGCAGAAAACTAAGATGAAAATAAAAATAAAAAACTAGTAGGAGGTAAAAATGTGAGTAAAGGAAAAATCAACTTTCTGTGAGAAACGGTTAATATGAAGCATTCCTATGGGTAAAAAATAAACTAAATCCCTACTTCACATGAGACATGCAAATGCATTTGAGATACAGTAAAGAGCTTCACATAAAATGACAACAAAGGCACTGGATGAAAATGTAAGAGTTGAATTTGGCATCGTGTGGTAAAAAGATCCTTCTAAGAAAAACAAGAAATCTACAACTGTAGAAAGATGTCAACAAAGTGAAAAACTAAAAACAAGTAAAAGACCCCCAAACTTCTGTGAGATAAAAGATTTTATATACAAACTTAAAGAATGAATGATGGAGAAATATTTCCAACTTTTACACCAGACAGAGTTTATGAGTTCCTACAAATCAATAAGTAAAAGAGCAAAATAAAAAAAATGCTCTTAGAATAATAAATATACATGACTAATGATGACAAGAAATGACACTAATAATTAAGAAATGTGTGCATTAAAGACTTTTGTTTCCTCTTTAAAACATTCAAAGGGAAATGGGTAATTTTACAAAACCACTTCTATAAATATAAAATGTCTGTGGAGGACATCTTGATAGGATATTTAAATTAAAAATGCCCATTACCCTATGGCCTAGCAAATTTACTTCCTGGAATCTCAATTATACAAATATCATAGTGTGCAAAGATAACTGTATGGGAATTTTCATCAGTGTGTCCTACCCAAAGGGAGTAAATGCATATTCTGGGGACACAGGCATGATGGAAGACAAAGGCAAAGGGAATCCCCAGCTGAGTTGTAAATGGAAATCCCTGATGGCAGATGAGTACCAGGGCTCATAGATAACCAAAGCAGAGCCGAGCATAGAGCTCCAGAGAGAAAAATTCAATAGAACATTTTGTTTAATTGAAGTTTTTTGTTTGTTTGTTTGTTTTTAGGAGGCTTACACTCTGGGAAACTTGGAGACAAATTAATGTTAGATTTATAGGAAAGTGGGTAAAGCATTAAAAAATGAGAACTAAAATAATAAATGTAGGGAAAATAAGAAGCTAGATAGCTTAATAACCCGGGAAATATTGCTCAGCCATGGATAACATTTATGTAGCTAAGATAAGTTATTGAAATCCTAGACATTAAGCTCATTATATTGCAATACACAGAGAGAGTGGGTCATGAAGGAGAAGAGCTTCATTTCCCTGTTAATAATTTAATAGACGATATCTAAAACTGAAAAAAAAATGGACGGGACATGGTACTAGAAAATGGAGGGAAATAGTAAAGTGAATGAATGAATGAATGAATGAACGAACGAACAAACCAAGGAAAATGATTTGCCTTTAGAAAGCTGGTGAAGGGCAGGGAACTGTTGTTTTTCATGAGACTAATTTATGACACTTCTATTTTTAAAACTACTGCGTGTATATGTCTTAGATAAACATAAAAATAAATAATAAAAGTAGAAATAAACTGATAAAAGCAATCACATTTATGTTAAGCCCAAATCTGTTTTTTGGTGGGTGGGAAATTTCTTAGATCAGGAACTTTATAACTAAATGCTAATTTGTATAGCACTCAGCCTGATGATCAATATTTTGAGGAAAAAAACCCAAATAACTGGATGGATGTGAAAATTTTAGTGCCTTTATTTTAAACTTGTGTATTTTAAAATGCAGTAAGTAACTCTAAAGATGAGAAAGTCATTGTCTTGTTGGAGGCAGACATATGTGCAGATAAGACTATCCTTTACCTCTGCACGGTAGCTGTGCTTCATTCTGGAACAGCTGGGAACTTACCTGAACAGAAGAGCATCATCTGTTAGGAATTTGGGCAGGTTGGAGTCCCGTAAAGCTCTTATCAACACCACATCTTCATTTAGGTCTGGGTTCTCTCTTTTTAAAGACCTAAATTTAAAAGATTAATTCAGATAACATTGTGAGAACATATTATTGAATGTGATTTTCCAAACCCATGGATCAGGGATTCCACGTGCAGAAAGCTGTGTGGGCGGAGCCCACGGCAGTTCCTGCTGGGAGAGGAGGATCCTGCTCCCTTCATCCTGAGCGGCTGTCTCCATCAGAGCATGCGCAGAAGTCAGGTATTGCCTACATAGCTTTAAGGAGAATGACAGGGACATTTTTTCAACCTCCCGCATCAATCCTCTCTGAATTTACAGGCACCCCTGAAGCCATCATGCTGATGTGCATCCCTGTGACTTTCTTTTATCTCAACCCAGAACGCCCTGCCTTTCTCCTTTGCTGGCTCTTATTTCCCCTTCAGAACCCAACCCAATCTCTTGCTCCTCCAGAAAGTCCCTCCATCTCTCAGGGCAAACCTTGGGCACAGCCCTTTGGTCACCCTCACTACTCATAGATAGGATGAGTACCTATCATCCAGTACCCTGGATGATTGCTCATTTGTCTGCCCCACCCACTGGGCTGTGGGAGTGTTCTTTAAGTGCAAGTGGATCTGAACTCCATATTCCTTCTCCGAATGTGGTAATCCTGTGAAGAGAAGAAATACTGTATCTGGAGGTTAAAAAAAGGAGATAGTCTATAGTAGGGCAGAGATATTTGTGCAAAACCCAGGGATAGGGAAACCAGCCTGAAGGGGCCCTCAGTGTGCAGAGCCCAGACCAGCAAGTCATGGCCTGTGAGGAAGACTGAAGAAAAGGTGCATTCCCTCAGAGATTGTGGACATGCCCAGGATTCCAGAGGCAGGAGTTAAACGTAAAGGTAAAGGCCTGGACTGAAGGTAAAGGACAGAGGTAAAGGCCTTGGATACAGTGAAGACACTTGGATAAAGGCCTGGACTGAAGACGATGATGAAACTGGTTTCCAAATGCTTCAGGCTTTGTCAGGTGACATGCTTGACTTAATTGTCAGATATGCACAGCAAACTATATGTCTTTTAAGTCTGTATTTCATTGATCTTATGTTGGTAAAGACTTCTGTTCACCAAAACCCAATGTTTGTGATAAGTTCAAGGGAAATGAAGGTTAGCCAAAGCCTGGTCTAGAGTCAGGGTGGGGGGCAACTAGGTTGGGCCTCACAGCAGAGAACTGACACACAGTAGAATGAAGAGAGATGCCCCCTTTCACTGTGGAATGGGATGGCAAGATAGGAATGCTGACAATAGCTACAGCTAACAGTTAATAATCACCTAGCTTATGACTTTGAGAGTGGTTTGTGAATTACCCACGTAACACATTTGATTCCATGTTTTGAAATTTCACTGTTGACCATCTCGGTTTCTTTTCTTTTTTTTTAAAGATTTTATTTATTTATCTTTAGAGAGGAAGGGAAGGAGAGAAGGAGAGAAATATCAATGTATGGTTGCCTCTTGTGGCAATTGTATGGTTGGAACTGGCCTGCAACCCGGGAATGTGCCCTGGCTGGGAATCGAACCACAATTGTGTGGTTCACAGGCCCGCGCTCAATCCACTGAGCTACACCAGCCAGGGCCATCTCGGTTTCTTACCCGGCCATGACCAGCACAGACTTCACAGCTCTCATGCCGAAGTCATAGTGATCTTGCTGGGAGAGCTGCTCGCTGCAGAGCTTGTACATCTGAGTCATTTTCCTTGCCAGTGTTTTACTAGACTCAAATCCTTCGGAGTAGAGAATTACCTAGAAAAAGTATAATTCAATGCTTATTAGTATATTGAAAAAATGTATTAGCATAATACCAATGTATTCAAAATCTACTTTAGGCATTAGAGCTCTCCAAGTTGTTATATCATTTAACAGAGAAATGTGAAGACTGAAGGGGAAAGGGATTTCTGTGCCACAAGGAGTTGGAGGGCCGGATATTATTTGGAAGGCCTGAGCATGGGTTCTGCTTTCTTTCTGTAGTGACATCTGATTCAAAACATAGAGAGGCCACTGCTTGAAAATGTTCACATCTTGGAGGCTGGATGGTGTTATAAGGCCCGAGTACAAAAGCAAGACTTGAGCTGCTCACTTGATGGCGTCGTTGATGGCAGGGCGCTCCCTGTAGGCTCGCTTGGAGTCAAACTGCACGAGGGTTTGCAGCCTCTCCCCTGCCCTGGAGGCTACCTCGCCTCTGACAAAGCTCTGCACCCTCAGTTAATAATCATCAATAATAGCGGAGGTGGGTGTGGACCTTTTGTCCAATCCATAGCCTACTCGAATCACTGCAGCTGACTTCAGAATTGGGACTTGAAATGATGCGGAGATTTCTTACTGCTGTCTAGATTTCTTACTTGCTCTGTCACTACCTGTTAGCACAGAGTTCTGCACACTGCAGGTGATTGAGAACATTCACTGATGACAGACCCTGACACACTCAGTCTGTAACAGTGGGAATAGCACTCAGTAGGCCAGATTTTTAAATTACTGAGTAATATAACAAAACAATGAAATATGAGATATGAACCCAGTGATGGACTGAGTTCTAAACCTGTTCTTCTTCTTACCAGCTTTGGACAATGGTCACAAGACATTCATTGTCCCTGTCCACAGAGGGTCTAGAATGGAGACACCACCTGCCTTAACTGCCTTTCGCCCCACCTTGACCATGGGAGGTGCTGGAGGACCTGTAACATGATATAAGCATTGCACTAACAAAAGTTGTACTTTTTCTAATGGTAGGTTTCGGCATGGTTCATTCTGTTCTTAGGTAATTACTTTAACTTTGCATAAAGGAATATTTTAAAGTAGCTGTTAGCAAAGGAATTATTAGCCACAGGAATATTCTGTGCTTTGGAAAATTCATTCTAAAAGGGGTAGTGTTCCTTGTTATAAAATGCAGTGCTGAGCACAAGAGGCCTTCTAGAGTCTTGAAAATGTCCTCTGTTTTGGTCTTGATGGTCACACGGGTGCTCGACTGGCTGTCCTCCAATCCATGTCAGTGTAAGTGGGTCTGCTACTAGTAATCAGAACAGGTGCTGGCTAAGAAGGCAGAATATCTTGCTTCATTGTTTAGAGGTGTGGAGTAACCATGTATAAGAATTCCCTGAGTTGAACTCCTATGATCTGCAGACTTTACTGTATATAAATTATATTCCTTTGTAAAAAGTGCCAAGAAACAACAATAAAAAAACAGTTAAAAAATTCCTAGGTAGACACAGAAAGGACAAATAAATGATGACTTTTTTTGCTAAGCTGATGCAGACTTACAAACCAAGCCCCACCTTCCATTATAGTGATTAGCATTGCTGCGACTCAACAACCCTTGACTCTAATAAAAAATAATGCACAAAGAGCAATGAGAATAATACAGTATTTTTAGAATGGATCCAGACATTTTAATTTCTAGAGATGAACTGATATACCTCAATGAACTGCTTAATTAAACTCATTGATTCATTCCAGTGTTAAGGATGAATTACATTCCAGATACCATTCTAAGCATCAGGATACAACATTTACACAGACACACAGAGGGAGAGAGAACAAAACATTATAAACAAAAACAATTTTATCTACTCTTAATGAGCAAACGATGTATGACCTTTGCCAGGATGCATTCATAAAGGAAACTTTCTACTTCAATAGGTTCAACTGGCAAATAAAAGAAACAAGTTTAATTTTTTTCTGCTTTATAATGTGAAGCTCACCTCTGCAATCAAGGCATAATTTGGAACCATCATTGCAAAAGGTCTAAACAGGGCTTTCAAATTATCTGGCAACTCGGTTCTGCCTGCATATCCAGGATTCATCGTGATAAAGGCTGCACAAGTCATAACCAACTTTATTTCCCGTCCCTCAAACATGAATCTAGAGAGCTGTTTAAAGGAAAGAAAAAGTATAAGTTAACACTTCTCTAGACATTTGTAAATTCTTTCATGTGATTGCTACTGGGTCAGAATTTGTGTAATGGAGCAGTGAGGCAGAGATCTGCATCCCGCTGTTGGACAACAGGGGACATTTCTCTCCTGGTTCTACCCACTCCCAATCTCTTCTGGGCTCAGTGTTTCCTGCTCTCTGCCTCTCTGCCCCCGCCTTGCCCAACTGTCTCATCCTGCCTAGTCCTACAATCTTCTAGGTCTCAATACCTTTTGTTGAGCCTCCTTAATTCAACTTAAGACTTAACGGACAATAAACCTCTTCACCCCCACTTCCTGGTTTTCCCCAAGAAATTCTAATCTGATCTTAGTCCTTGGGTGATTGAGGCCCAGGTGTGTCACTGGAATTAGCCCTTTAGTTTTATTCAACAGCAAACACCCCATAAACATCTGTTGCAGCTGAGGCAATGGGTTATTCATGGATGTAGAGAGCCAAAGAAGACTCACTCTGAGCCCTCCAGAAGCTCGTGGGCTTGCTGAGTGAGACCTGGAAACCATGACCAAGCCATGCATTAGATGCTGGAATGAAGGTGTGTGCGAAGCCAACAGGGAGCAAGGCCCACAGGAGGGGCAGGGAAGCCTGCCGGAGAGCTGAAAAATGAGGAGGGCCATCTCACATGGGCAAGCAGGTCAGTGACTTCAGTCAAAGGAAGCAGAAGCAGAAAACTACACTGCATGTTCAGGGAATTACCAGCTATACACTGTGCTCAAGGGTAAACTTCTAGGAGGAATGTGTAAGTAGGCCAGGGCCTGAGCATCAGGAATATTGTGTGCTAGACTAAGGGATTTAGATTTTGTCCTCTGTGTGTGTGATGGGGGAGCAGAGAAAAATTTTGAGTAGAGTGATAGGGTCAAAGATGGCAGCAGAGATGTTGGATGGGGGCCCAGTAAGGAATTGCTGTTGGGGGGGATGAGAGCCAGAATCACGGGGTTATCATTGGGGACATGCAGCATCTAGCAGATAACAGTAAATGGACTTAGTGGGTTAGATTCTGGGTTTGATAGCAATGGGGGAAATGCAAGGTGAATTCCAGGTCTAGTGGGACCACTGGGTGAAGGCACTGTGAAGAACATGAAGTGTACAGGGGAAGATGGGGAAGAAGTACAGGGAAGAAGTACAGGAGCAGTACAGAGCTGGGAGATGTGTCATATCCAGGAGGAGAAGATGCTGGAAGGTACAACTGGAGATTGTCCTGCTGCCACTAAATTCCTGTTTGTGTTGTTCAAACCTGTAAACTTCTGTGCTTTAGTTTTTTTCACCTCATTTCAACTATCTCATCTGGCCATTGGCAAAACTGAGGATGAAATTTGGTTACCCTCAAAAGTCTTCCTTTTGAGGACTTTTTTTTTGAGGGGGTTACATATTTGGCTTTATTTTTAATTTTTTAAAATATATTTTATTGATTGTGCTATTACAGTTGTCCCATTTTTCTCTCCCTTTTATCTCTCTCTGCCCTGCACTTACCCCCTCTCACTAGCATCCTCTGCCTTTAGTTTATGCCCATGGGTCATACATATAAGTTCTTTGGCTTTCCCATTTCCCATACTGTTCTTAACCTCCACCTGTCTATTTTGTACCTACCATTTATGCTTATTATTTCCTGTACCTTTCCCCCATTCTTTCCCCTCCCCCTCTTCACTGATAACCCTCCGTATGATCTCCATTTCTGTGATTCTGTTTTTGTTCTAGAAGTTTGCTTAGTTTGTTTCTGTTTTTGTTTATTTTTAGGTTTGGTTGCTAATAGTTGTGAGTTTGTTGTCATTTTACTGTTCACAGTATTGATTTTTTTCCTTAGGTAAGTCCCTTTAACATTTCATATAATAAGGGTTTAATGATGATGAACTCCTTGAACTTAAGCTTATCTGGGAAGCACTCTATCTGTTCTTCCATTCTAAATGATAGCTTTGCTGGATAGAGCAATATTAGATATAGGTCCTTGCTTTTCACGAGTTGGAATACTTTCCAGCCCCTTCTTGCCTGTAAGCTGTCTTTTGAGAAACCAGCTGATAGCCTTATGGGAACTTCTTTGTAGGTTACTATCTCCTTTTGTCTTGCTGCTTTTGAGATTCTCTCCTTATCTTTAATCCTTAGTAATATAATTAGGATGTGCCTTAGTGTGTTCCTTCTTGGGTCCAATTTATTTGGGACTCTCTGAGCTTCCTGCATTTCCTGGAAGTCTATTTCCTTGGCCAGATTGGGGAAGTTCTCCTTCATTATTTGTTCAAATAGGTTTTCAAGTTCTTGCTCTTCCTTTTCTCCTTCTGGAACACCTATGATTTGGATGTGGGAACATTTAACATTGTCCCAGAGGTTCCTAAGTCTTTCCTCATTTTTCTCAATTCTTGTTTCTTCATTGAGTTCTGGCTGAATGTTTATTTCTTCCTTCTGCTCCAAATCATTGATTTGAGTCCTGGGTTCCTTCCATTCACTGGACATATTTTCTTTATTTTATTGATTTGAGTCCTGGGTTCCCTGCACATTTTTCTTTATTTCCCTTTCACAGCCTTCACTTTTTCCTCTATTTTGCAACCATACTCAACCATTTCTGTGAATGTTGTGATGACCAGTGTTTTGAACTCTGCATCTGATAGGTTGGCTACCTCTTCTTGCTTAGTTCTGTTTTTGGAGCTTTGATCTGTTCTTTTATTTGGGTCATATTTTTTTTGTCTCAGTGCACGCATTATGTTTTAAGGGGTGGAGCTTTAGGTAATCACCAGGGTGGGGCAGCCCAGTCCTCAGTGTAGTGGCACTATATGTGGCAGAGGGGTCAGAAACGGAATAATGCCAATGCTCGGCTCTTGACCGGTTTTTAGTCACTTCCCCCACTATTCACAAGCAAATTGGGCCATTCTAGTGCTGATTCCCAGCTGTGTGGGTCTGTGTATATTCTAGGACCCTGTGGGTCTCTCCAATGAACACTCCTGTGAGGCTGGGAGTTTCTCCAGCTGCTGCTACCCCCACAGATTTTTTATAGCCAGGGGTTTTGAGGCTTTATTTCCCCATGTTGAAACCCTGGGTTGCACAGTCAGTCTTGCTCCCCAGTTGTTCCTCCTGGTTTACCCACATGCAAATGTGGGACTGCCTGCTCCACCAGCTGCCACCTCACCCATCCAATCCTCCAGCTGGCTTCTTGCCATGCATCCTCTCCACCCCGGCTGCCCATCTTTGGCCCTCCTACCAGTCTGCATGAATATTTCTTCTTTAACTCCTTGGTTGTCAGATTTCCATGCAGTTCAACTTTCTGGCAGTTCTGGTTATTTTTTGTTTTTAAATTTGTTGTTGTCCTTCTTTTGGTTGTGGGAAGAGGTACAGTATATCTACCTATATCTCCGTCTTGGCCCAAAGTCTCCTTCTACTTTCTTTGACCTCATATGGTCAAAGAAAATTGCTCTCCAATTGGCAAGGCTTTGATTCCTCCTCCCTTCTCTTCGGTCTTCTTTCCCTGCACCCCCTAAACTTTGCTCTTAGCTAATTGCTCAGCAGGTGAAAATGACTTACGAGTTGTGCTACATCTGGAGGCCCCTGCATTTAATACAGGCCTCCCAAGAGGATCTGGGAGGCAGGGGAGTGTGTAGTTGAGAAATACAGACTTTAGGGCCACATAGATTTAGGTCTATAGTGTTCCAAGAAATGTTTTAAAATTTCTTTGAATACTTTTCACCTGTAAGTAATCTTTGGAAATGCTATTTACTTCACATAGATTTGGTGTGAAGATAAAATAAGTGTAAAGTACTACTTGTACAGTTTAGCAGCTCATTAAATTACAATTTCTGCTTTGTTTTCACTTGTTTTATAATTTGTGTTTCTGCAGAGGTGATAATTAAAATATTTAACAACTCTTTAGCAGGGCACATTCTAATAAGAATGGCCCATGTCCCTGGAGCTAGAGTTGGATCTGAAGGCCCTTTTTGCTATGTCACCATAAACCCTATCCCTTGATCCTGGGGAGGTCAGGAGCTCTTTAGGAAGGGGCCAAGTGAGTGGTGGGGGACCCTTCAGGGGTTTGGGGCAGTGGCTATTTAAATATTATGCAACTGGAGACTTACGGCCAAGATGGAAGCATAGGTGGAAACGCTGTGCCTCCTCGCACAACCAAGTTTAAAGACAACAAAGTTTCAGTAACAAAAACGCAACCAAAACACAGAAAATTGAACTGTACGGAAGTCTGACAACAATGAACTGTTCAGCCAGACCAATAAACCAGGTGAAGGAGCGAGCAGTGAGACAGACTGGGGCAGGCCCCAGTGGCTTGCAGGAAGCAGCAGGGGGGACCACCATTACCCGTCTTTGACCCCACCCCCACATACAGCATCACAACCCAGCAACTGAGTTGCCCCACCCTGGTGAACACCTAGGGCTCCACCCCTCATACATAACAGGCACAAACAGACCAAAACATTATGGCTCAAGAACAGCTCAAAGCCTCAGAGCCAATAATTCTAAGCAACCAAGAGATAGCCAACCTATCAGATGCACAGTTCAAAACACTGGTGATCAGGATGCTTACAGAGGTGGTTGATTTTAGTCACAAACTAGAGGAACAAATGAAGGCTAAACTAATTGAAATGAAGGGAAATGCACAGGAAACCAATAGTGATGGAAAGGAAACTGGAACTCAAATCAAGGGAGTGGACCAGAAGGAAGAAAAAAATGATCAAACAGAAAAGTATGAAGAAGCAAGAATTCAAAACAATGAGGAGAGGCTTAGGAACTTCCAGGACATATTTAAATGTTCCAACATTCGAATTATAAGGGTACCAGAAGGGGAAGAGGAATGGCCACGAGTGGAAACTTATTTGAACAAATAATAAAGGAGAACTTCCCCAATCTGGCAAAGGCAATAGACTTCTAGGAAATCCAGGAAGCTCAGAGAGTGCCAAAGAAGTTGGACCCAAGAAGGAACACACCAAGGCACATCATCATTACATTAGCCAAGACTAAAATGAAGGAGAGAATCCTAGAAGCAGCAAGAGATAAGGGGACAGTCACCTACAAAGGAGTTCCCATCAGACTGTTAGCTGGTTTCTCAAGAGACCTTACAGGCAAGAAGGAGCTGGAAAGAAGTATTCCAAGTCATGAAATCCAAAGACCTACAACCAAGATTGCTTTATCCAGCAAAGCTTTCATTTAGAATGGAAGGACAGATAAAGTGCTTCTCAGATAAGGTCAAATTCAAGGAGTTCATCATCACTAAGCCCTTATTATGTGAAATGTTGAAGGGATTTATCTAGGAAAAAGAAGATAAAAAATATGAACAGTGAAATGACAACAAACTCACAGTTATTAACAACGACACCTAAAACAAAAGCAAACTAAGAGGTTAGCTAGATCAGGAGCGGAAACATAGAAATGGAGATCACATGGAGGGTTAGGAACAGGGGAGTGGGAGGAGGAGAAGGGGGAGAAGGTACAGAGAATAAGTAGCATAGATGGTATGTAGAAAATAGACAGGGGGAGGGCAAGAATAGTATGGGAAATATAGAATCTAAAAAACTTGTGACATGTGGACATAAACTAAAGGTGGGAATGGCGGGGGAGGGGGTGTGCAGGGTGGAGGGGAATGAGGGGGGAAACATGACAACTGTAATGCCATAATCAATAAAATATATTTTAAAAAATAAATAAATATTATGCAACTCACAAGGCTGTTCTGGCTTATACAGTCTGAATATCAGTCTGCCCTCTGGTGGTCTTGTGACCATATCTCAGAAGTTCCACACAGGGTGCTAGGACTTGGTCCATCCTTACTGCACTCAGTGTCCTGATATGAATCCCTTCTCCAGGAACATGCTCACATGGACTATAACATTTTCTAAATCATGGGGCCACATTCATATCTTCATCTGATTCTACACTCCTTGGCTTTTCCTGTCCAGTGGATTCTGGATTCCCCAGGACTCCTCTCCCATCTCTTCACCAGTACTAGGCTCAGCCAGGGGCCACTGTGAAGGCAGTGCAGCCCAGAAGCAGCAGCAACATTAGAGAAACATAGCAGAGAAGTAAATGTCAATGTCAAGAACAGAAAAGGTGAAGAAGAAAATGGGAGGGGTGTGTGTGTGTGTGTGTGTGTGTGTGTGTTGGGGTTGGAAGAACAGTTTCACAGGAGTGGCAGCTTAGTTTGGCCAACTCTATGCCCCCAGGTCCCAGCACAGCATCTGATATACAGTTGTTTCTATGTTGCCTGGACGAGGAATTAATTCTCCCATGTAAGTGGTGTTGCTGTAGTACTCACTGATTACAATGGAAATGAGTAATAGGCTAAAGTTAGCTCTGTCTTTCCTAAAACACAACATGCTGCAAGTTAATTACAAACTGAAGAAATGCTACCTGTATAGATGGTTGCCCCACGTCTTACCTTTGCAGCTTTGGCATTCCTAATGGTAATGAGTTGCTGCGCAATCACTGACAAAACTTCTATGTCAATCCGATTAAATTCATCAAAGCAGCACCAGGCCCCTGACTGTGCCAGACCGCTAAAGAAGCGCCCCATCATCTGAAATCAAAATGATGCCATTCAACTTGGTATGACACAGTGGAACTCCTTTAAAAGTTAAATTATGAAATATTAAAGAGAATACAGGCAACATGTGTGAATAAGCAATCATTTCATGTGAATACTGGGCTGTGTCAGAAGTTAGCATCTTTCTATTAGAGTAAACATCTTTTTGTTTCTCTCTAAATAATTTGAAGCTGATTTTTACTTTTAAATACCATGATAATACTAATTTTCCTGCTTTTTGATAACCTTCACTGACCTATGTACATTCTTGACAGGTTCTCAAAGAAACATATGGAATAAGCACACTTAAGGACTTAAAAACACCTTGAAGAATTTTACTAAAGAGAGTTTTCTTGGTCTTTTTTTTTAACGTACAACTATTATTACTTTATTTTGTTTTAACACTGAGAGAATTTTGACACTCCATTTTGAAATGATAGTATCCATTGGTTCCCAGTCCTAAGTTCTAAACGTATTATTACATATTTTGAAATATTTGAAATGTTTTCTATTTTCTTTAATTTTAATTGTTGTTCAAGTACAGTTTTCTGCCTTTTACCCCCATCCCAGCCCACCCACCCAGCTCTCCCCACCTCCCTCCTGTTTCCACCTTGCCTTGTTTTTCTCCATGTGTCCTTTATAGTTGTTCCTACAAACCTTTTCCCTTTTCCCCTGAAATTCCCTCCCCTCACCCTTCTGGACACTGTGAGCCTGTTCTCAGTTTCAGTGCCTTTGGTTATATTTTGCTTGTTTGTTTGTTTTGTTTAGGTTCCTGTTAAAGGTGAGATCATACGATATTTGTCTTTCACTGCCTGGCTTATTTCACTTAGCATAATGCTCTCCAGTTCCATCCATGCTGTCGAAGAGGGTAGGAGCTCCTTCTTTCTTTCTGCTGTGTAGAATTCCATTGTGTAAATGGACCTGAGTTTTTTGATCCATTCATTTACTGATGGGCACCTAGGTTGCTTCCAGCACTTGGCTATTGTGAATTGTGCTGCTATGAACATTGGGGTGCATAGGTTCTTTTGGATTAGTGTTTCAAAAGAATCTATGCACCCCAATGTTCCTGGTCTTGACGACCTACTGCAGAGGCCAGACCACACAGGAACCACTGAGCAAAGCTGAGCCATGCACGTGAGGGTGGCAGCTCGAACCATAGCAGAATTCTATGGGTTTCTGCTGAATGCACATGTGTCCATCTAAATTATAATTTCCTTTGGAGACTTGAGTTTTGGGGTTCAGCATTGGTACAAAAATTGCCAATCAAATAATTTCCTTGCTTTGTTTCTGCCTTTTCTCTGTAAGAGTCGTTCCTCTAGCTCCTGTCAGTGAAGCATGGCCAACCACTCCAGTCTGGGGCTGCCTGACTCAAATTTATTTTTGCTCAAATAAAATCTTAAAATTTGCAATATGCTTTAGTTTATCTTTCTGAGTTATGTTCTGAAAGTTTATTCATTAGCCTGACTTTGGGAATTCAAAATATACTTCTAAAATTTATTCTTCAAGGACAGTTTGCATTTACTATTATTTTCTATTAGTTTCAGGAGAACAGCCAAGTAGCTAGAAAGTACTTTACAAAGTGGTCCCCCTGCTGCTTCAAGCACCACCTGGCCCTGTACCTATTCATTTGATATTATTGACTATATTCCCTATGCTGTAACATATGTCTCTGTGGTTATTCTGTAACTACCAATTTGTACTGCTTAATCCCTTCACCTTTTTTACCCAGCCCCCTAATTCCCCTCTCCTGACAGCTGTCAGTCTGTTCTCTGTATCTATGAGTCTGTTTCTGTTTTATTTGTGTGTTTATTACATTCTACATATAGGTGAAATCACATAGTATTTGTCTTTTAATACAGCCTGTGGGTCTAGGGGTGGTTGCCTGAACCCAGCTTGCCAATTAGAATCCCAGTTCTGAAATTTGAAATGTAAACCTGCTGTTTTCTTGGCAAGGTTATAGAGAGATGGCCCTCAGACTCCTATAGTCAAGGACGTCCTTGATGTTGCCCTAGTCCCTGCCCTGCTCCACCCTTCTGTGAGATATACCCACCACTCTAATAAATTTTTTAAAAGTTTATGTTGGGGATCATTGTTTAAAAGATAAAATAAGAGTGTTATGTGAAAAACAATCTAAACAAATAAAATTACTTTAAACAAAATAAAATATGAGAATATTTGAGAGAAGTGGAGAACAGACGTAGGAGGTCCAGAGCAGAGAACAGAGATGTAATGACAAATAAGGAATAAAATGAAGTTGTATTAAGCTGAAGAAAGTAATACATTCTCTGATTAAAAAGTAGAGCAAATGTCAAACAAAATGAAAGAATAATACTGTCTCATCAAGATCCAGCCTGGTAAAATTTCCAGCCTGGAAAAACCCTTTAAGCTTCTAGAGAGAAAGAAAGCAAAATATTACTCACCTCCTCAAATATTTTAAGCTATTATCATTCTTATTAGTAGCAAAACTGATGCTAGAAGACAATGAAGTAAAGGTTTCAAAATCACGAGGAAAAATTATTTTAAACCTCTGATTCCACCTTGTACTGAATTATCAATGAAGCAGATGACTAGATAAAGACAGTCCAGAATATCCATAGACTTAAATGGAAAAAAATGCTCAAGGAAGTAGTCCAGCAAAATAAAAAGGAAATATAAGGAAAAAAAAACCCAAGATACAAAGAACAGCAGCTGCTGAGCATGTCCTACAACAGTGAGTGTGCACAATGACCACCTGGAGGGCTCGTTGAAAACCTCAGATTGCTAGGCTTCAGAGCCAGTTTCTCAGTTAGGAAGCCTGGGCTGGGGCCTGGTAATGTGCATTTCTAACAAGTTGCCAGATGATGCTAATGCTGTTGGTCCAGAGTTTGCACTTTGAGATCCACAGCTTCTCAAGAACTGGGCTTCTCAAGGTAGACCAGTATCAAATTGCATTATATGGGGAGATGTTAGAAATGCAAAATTTCAGTCCCCCCACCCACTATACATTCTACAGAATTAGAATATGTATTTTAATAAGGTCCCTTGGGGATTCGCAAGGACACAGAAGTTTGAAAAACACTGTTCTAGAAGAAGTTAAGAAAGTTGAAAAGAAAATAAAAAACAACACACAACACATTAACTCTGATACTTGGAACGTTTTTCTTTGAATGGTGAAGGGGTCATGATGTACTTACTGATCCTTCTCTATGGGCCTAACTATGCCATTAAATTCCTATAAACAATCCTTGCTATTATAAGTCCTGAATAATGGATTCAGATTTTTATATTCAACCCCCTAGGCAAAACAAAAAGAGAATAATTATAGAATGATGCAATTTCATAAAACTTGACATGGTAGAATGATATTATATAACTAATGAAAACCAGGAAGTGAAGTTGGAAAAGAAAGTGGGAAGGTCATAGCTAATAAAATCTTGACTTAATCAGTTGGCAGATAATGTTTATGTGGACATATATTTTCATTTCTCCTGACAATAACTATACCAAGGAGTGGAATTCCTAGGTACTATAATGACTCTTAGAGAATTCTAGAAGCAGCAAGAGATAAGGGGACAGTCACCTACAAAGGAGTTCCCATCAGACTGACAGCTGATTTCTCAAAAGAGACCTTACAGGCAAGAAAAGGCTGGAAAGAAATATTCCAAGTCATGAGAGGCAAGGACCTACATCCAAGATTGCTCTATCCAGCAAAGCTTTCATTTAGAATGGAGGGGCAGATAAAGTGCTTCTCAGCTAAGGTCAAGTTCAAGCAGTTCATCATCACCAAGCCCTTACTATAAGAAATGTTAAAGGAACTTATCTAAGAAAAAGAAGATAAAAAATGAACAGTGAAAGGACAGCAAACTCACAGTTATTAACAACCTGTGGCCCTGTAGTGAGTTTTGAAATTGGGAAGTGTAAGTTCCCCAACTTGGTTTTTTTTCTTCCCTCCAAGATTATTTTGGCTATTTTGGCTCCCTTGAATTTCCATATGCATTTTATGGTAAGCATGTCAGTTTCTGCCAAAAGGCAGCTGGGATTTTGGTAGAGATTGCACTGAATCTATAGATCTACTTAGGGAGAATTGTCATATTAGTAATAAGCTTTCTGATCCATTAAGATGGGATAGATTTCCATTTATTCAGGTTCTTTTTAATTTCTTTGAACTTTTAGAAAAATGAGAATATTAGCTCCGTGTGTTAGTGACCAAAAGGCCTCAATAGTCAAATATTGGGTTGGCCAAAAAGTCCATTACTTTTTCTATAAAATAAAATACATGTTTTTCATCATTTTCACCAATAACTGTATTGATTTGGATATTTTGAGGATGTGAGCTATCTCCTGCTACTGCCTTGTAGTGGGTAGAGGCCAGGGATGCTGCTAAACATCTGATGTATAAAACAGCCCCACAGCAAAGAATTACTTAGCCAAAATGTCAGCAGTACCAAAACAGTGGCTTTGCAAACAGCGGTTTGCAAACCACTTCTGACATGCTTGATCAGTCACAGCACCTTCTCCATACACTGCACAAATCTTTTTTTTTGCATTTTACTTGCATTTCTACCTTTCTTGAAATAATAAAGCACACTATACTGAAAAGGTTGTGTATTGTTTTTCATTTTCAGTATTGAAATGGCAGCACAAAATTCACCAATTTTGATAAGTTCTTTTTTTAATGCATGTTGATATGATAGATGTCACAATACAATCTAATAAAAATTGTTTTGAATAAAGTTAAAGACAACTAAGCACTACTAGAGCCATCATAGGGCAAAAACATAATGAACTTTTTAGCCAACCCAGTACATTTAAGGTTTGCTGAATTTAATAAAGCTAAACAGCTTTCCTAACTGTGGGACTTGATGAAGCATGTAATATGCTACTCTGTGATGTGAAAACCTAGAAGGGAAACGAGGCGAAGCGCAGACCTTTCTGCTGTTCCGCACGTGGCACAGCAGTGTTCTAGGAGCACGCTCTGGGGGAATGCTGCTTTACAGACTGGTGTTTTACGGACCCTTCCCCATAACCGAGGGGCTCTACATCTTTGTAGTTTTCCGAGTATAAATTTGAACTTCTTTTGTTGAATCTAATTTGAAGTATTTCATTCTTTTTGATGCTACTGTAAATGGAATTGTTTTCTTAATTTTCTTTTTGGATTGTTTGTTGCTATTATATAGAAATACAGTTGATTTCTGCATACTGATCATGTATCCTGTGATCTTGCTGAAATTTACTAACTGTGGGTATGTGGCAGTATCCCTCAGGATTTCTTAAACACAATATCACGCTGTTTATAAACAGACATAGTTTTATTTTCTTCTCTTCCATCTAGATGGCTTTTATTTCATTTTCTGGAATAATTGCTCTGGCGAGGACCACTAGCATGATGTTGAATAAGAGAGCAGAGTAGCCATCCTTGTCTTCTTTCTGATCTTAGGTGGAAATCATTCACTCTTTCACCAGTAAGTAGATGCTCTTTATCAGATTGAAGTTCTCTTCTGTCTCTAGTATACTGAATATTTTTATCAAGAAGATTTTTATTTGTTTGGTTTTTAAGATCATAGCTGAGAATGGTATTGGCCAACAGGGTTGGGCAGTGGCCACAGGTGGCTCAGTGGTGTGCGAGGACTGCCTGGCCTGGATCACTGTTTCACAGCAGTGACACCAAGGGTCAGTGTCACCACCAGAAGACAAAAAATAAAAAAGCATAAAAATGGAAGGAGAGAAGGAAGGAAGGAAGGCGGGAAGGGAGAAACTTTTCTCCATCAGAATGATCACAAGCATCACCCCTGCTGACGACCTTGAAGCTGTTACTTGCTGACGTGAGCATAGGACTCCAGGAAGGTAAAAAAGACAATTTTTGAACAAGTTGAGCTCTGAAGGCTTGGAATCAGTTTTAATACATAAAAAGGGGACTTACTTTTGTTTTCCATGTTGATCATGACATTTAAGTTCCCTTAATTTTAAGACTCACAGTTTGAGTAGATTTTAAGTTTTCATTACAAGAAGAAAAATTCTGTAACTATGTGTGGTGGTGAATACTAACTAGAATTACTTCAGTAATCACTCTGCAATATATCAAATTATTATGTTACAAACTTGAAAGTGTCATAATGTTGTATACCAATGATATCTCAATAAGAAATAAAATATAGAACAAAAAGCTACCAAAAAAAAAGAGACTCAATGTTAACATATTGGGGGCATCGTTGGAAACTCCTTTTGTTTCCTTCAGTGCTTCCGGAAAGTCCAGCCAGAAGCCAAGTCCAACCACCAGTAATCTCTGCATGAATCCTGGCGGCCGATTTGTAGTTTTCTCTTGTGTCTGTTTCTGAAGGAAACTCCTGCCACCACCTTCCCAATGGTATGGACAAGGCGGGGGTGGCAGAATGGGAAGTCTTCTCTTGCCACATATTTGCCTGGAACACTGACAAAGGTGGCCTTTGTCTTTTTCCGAAGNGGGTCAGTGTCACCACCAGAAGACAAAAAATAAAAAGCATAAAAATGGAAGGAGAGAAGGAAGGAAGGAAGGCAGGAAGGGAGAAACTTTTCTCCATCAGAATGATCACAAGCATCACCCCTGCTGACGACCTTGAAGCTGTTACTTGCTGACGTGACCATAGGACTCCAGGAAGGTAAAAAAGACGATTTTTGAACAAGGTGAGCTCTGAAGGCTTGGAATCAGTTATAATACGTAAAAAGGGGACTTACTTTTGTTTTCCATGTTGATCATGACATTTAAGTTCCCCTAATTTTAAGACTCACAGTTTGAGTAGATTTTAAGTTTTCATTACAAGAAGAAAAATTCTGTAACTATGTGTGGTGGTGAATACTAACTAGAATTACTTCAGTAATCACTCTGCAACATATCAAATTATTATGTTACAAACTTGAAAGTGTCATAATGTTGTATGCCAATGATATCTCAATAAGAAATAAAATAAAGAACAAAAAGCTACCAAAAAAAGAGACTCAATGTTAACACATTGGGGGCATCGTTGGAAACTCCTTTTGTTTCCTTCATGTATGCTTCCAGAAAGTCCAGCCAGAAGCCAAGTCCAACCACCAGTAATCTCTGCATGAATTCTGGTGGCCGATTTGTAGTTTTCTCTTGTGTCTGCTTCTGAAGGAAACTCCTGCCACCACCTTCCCAATGGTATGGACAAGGCGGGGGTGGCAGAATGGGAAGTCTTCTCTTGCCACATGTTTGCCTGGAACACTGACAAAGGTGGCCCTTGTCTTTTTCCGAAGACCCTTCAAGTGATGCGACTTTCCAAATTAGGAATCAACACGCGAATACAGCAGTTTTCGAAATGTCACGTGGAGACCCCTGCAAATCCCAGAGTTTCTTTCAGGGGGTCTGTAAGGGATAAGCATTTTCATAATATTAAAATGTTATTTGCCCCTTTTGCTCTCATTCTCTCATGAGGCTACAGAGTAAAAAAAGTTATTCATATGGTTTCAATTTCCACATTGCTGATAATCTTTAAGAAACTGCTGCTTGTCAAGTGTTGGTTTGGTTTCAAAGACGAATATCAACAATTATCTGAAAGTTATTAAAATATCCCTCTCTTTTTTTGGTTGTATACGTGTGGGAGGCTACATTTTCTTCAGATACTTCAACCAAAATAACAGGTCGAATGCAGAAGCAGATGTGAGAATCTGGCTGTCTTCTGTTATGCACATCAGACATCAGACATATAAACATCAAACATGATGCTTTTTAAAAATATAAAACAGTGTCACTCTTCTCAGTAAACTTTTGTGTGGGAACATAGTTATTTTTCACAGCCAATATGTTTATGCTAACATGTGATGCATGTGTTATCATTAATTTAAAGTAAGTATTTGAACATGTTAGATTTAATTCTAACATGGTAAATATTTCAACAGACATAACCCACATATATAAATGGAAACTTATGAGGTCTCAGTAGTTTTTAAGAGTGTAAACAAGGCCTCTGACCACAAAATTTGAGAACTGCTGTATTGAAAAATCTTACCATGATTTCTCACCTTCTTTATATTTCATTTTCAATACACAACTCTCAGAATCATTCATCCCTTCCTGTAAACTTATTCCTGTTTTTAGATTTCCCTGCTTTATCTTGTACCTCACCTCTCCTCTTTCCACTTACTGACAGGGATATAGCCTTTTAATGTTACCACCAAAGGACAAGTGCTCCTCTGGCCTTGATTTCTACCGGGACTACTCAGAGTGCCTTCTGTTGACTCTTCTCCTTTGCTCTACTTATCGTACTTTAACTGTCTTTTGCCCACTGGTTTTCTCTCCTTTGCCATCACTTCATTCTCTCCCTCAGTCATGTCATGGTGTAATTAGAGAAAGCCACATCAAGCACTAAATATGAGTGTTCAGATGCTGGTACTGTACCTTGTAGTCCAAACCATCGGAGCAGTTAAAGACCACACACTGGATGGCAAGAGCTTTTGCTAGGTCTTTGGTAGTCTCAGTTTTCCCAGTGCCAGCAGGACCAGCTGGTGCACCTCCCAGGTCGAGCTGCAAAGCACCCATGAGGCACAGGTAGCAGCGATCCTGAAGAAATCGATAAACTGTCATTATTGAAGGGCACTGTCTCTGGCCACAAAATCATCAGTCCTTCCCTTTCTATAGGATGAGGGTCATTATTTTCTCCAAAAGGTTTTGTAGCAGTTGAAATATACTCAGAGGTCCAGGCATGTAATTAATGTAAACCTCTGCTTCACAAAGATATTTCCTAGTAAATCCTTTCAAGAGTTAATGTTAGATAAAACTTTTCCAGACTACTTTGATTTAAAAAAAAAGCATTCTTCTTTCAACATTAATTTAAGTGATCAGTAGCTTACCGTGAGAGGAGTAATAACTAATCTTGGGCATGCACCCAAATACTCGTAGCCGTAAGTGTACTGAGAGAGTGCCATTCTAGCCACACAATTGTCTAGGTCTATATCCCAATAGTAGCGCAGCTGTCTCTGCCAGTCAAAGGATTCGACTTCCTCGACCTACATAAGTGATGACAATGATATGCATATTAGGTGCACTAATTGCAGAAAGTAATATGTGATTTTACTTAAATGAAACAGGTACCTTGGCTTGAACAAGTTCAGTGACAATATCTCTTGCATGTACGTCAATAGTAATTAAGGCAGTTACGATGTTTCTGTGTAATTTAGGAAGGCTGCCTCGAACTACAGCAGCCAGGGCATTTAATCTCTACAAATTAAAAGAGAAATGATCATAATTAATTTTCAAAAATCAGCTTACATATATATCTTTTTTACTATTAAATTTGGGGTAGACATTTGGCAAAACTATCTAATTTTAAGAATCCGTAATTCTGTGACCCAACAGTTTAACTTACTGAATTCTTGTAACACTTTTAGGAAGCACATGGTGTGTTTACCCTCATGTTCCATCAGAGGAAACTGAGAAACGGAAAGTGACTTGGGGGCAGTCACACAGTTATGAAGTGGCAAAAATGACACCTGAGTAGACATTTGCCTCATAAAAGCCCCATGTTCTTAATGACCACGTGGTGATGTTGCTAGAGAAGATTGTTGTCCCTAAACATTAAATGGGGTAAAGGTAGTACAGCTCATTTTGGGAGTAGCTTTTCCTTTGATAATCAGAAAATGTGAGCATTTTAAGCAAGCCAAAGATTGATGAAATAAAAGCATTTTTGACAGACTGAGCTCCCAATTGTCACTTAAATGGTTGAATCTTTTTCGGAGAAGCGCAGTTGACCCTTCTCCGTCCTAAAGGCCTTGAGCTGCTGTGCTGAGTTTTCACCTTGACAACAGTAATCAGGGACCTGCCTCCACAGAGAGGTCAAAGGGCATTTCTTCTGGGCGTCTTTTCCTGGGCTCTGGTATGTGAAGTCCTATTGAAGACCTTCAGTCCTACTGGGGATCCCCTCGTCTTTCTATGACAAAGCGAATCTTTCAAAGATGCAACATTGCTCGGAAGTAGAATTGAATTAGGCCTAACTGTACAATATCAGTTCTGAACTCTAGCTTAAAAATTCTTGTAGAATGACATTTAGATTCATTCCATTGTTTATTGTTTTATTGATAGTTACCTGAGGGTTCTATAAAATAGTAGAAAAGCGCATCTTGAGCCTAAGAACAGAAATGGCAGAAATTCTGGGGTTTTCATACATGAAATAAACGTCTGAGAGAGACATCCAGGACCTAGTGAATACAATCTCTCCTTAAATATTGCAAATAGTTATAATCCTGACATTTTCCTCTTGAATCATTTTTTCTGTGTTTATTAGTATTCATGTAAAATATTACACAAACACCAAGGTAGTGGCCCTAAGTAAACTTGAACATAATCAGTTTTAGTGAGAACCCCCAAACTTTGTAAAGTCAAATCAGAACGTTAAATTTGTGAAAGTGAATTTGTTTTAACCATGTCAATAAAATCCATTGAGAGAATCTTGCACAGCAATAGGTTCAGTACCTTTCTGTTGAAAACTCTCACCTCAAAGTTGACTTTTTCAAAAGCTTCCAGGGCTTCCAAACGATTACCATCTACTTCCAAACACTTGGTCAAATCGCGGCACCAAATAATTTGAGAAATGGTCAGGATCACCTGCACGGAAATGTCTCCCTTGAGTGTGTGATGCCTCTCACCAAAAAGGGAGTCAGAGATGGAAGTGTACGGAGTGTCTCTCACTTGTGAAGGGTGTCCAGCTGTCACCCAGTCTGTCCTCCGTTTCCCCTGATAGTCAGCGATAGCGGCTTTGCACAGGCGACGCAAAGATGTGAACATGGCTTCCTCCACTTTACCGAGCCATTCCTCCACGTTGCCTCGGGCCTTCAGGCCTTTGCCCAAGCTAACCTAGAAGACAAGCAGAGCAACGAAAATATGGCTCACGTGCGACTTGCAGGTTGTCTGTCCTCCGTACTTCCGTAACAGAACCCTGAGCCGCGGAAACACTGAAGCCTGACCACAAATACTGGGACTTTCTACACCTCTCTACCGCCTTTGCTTATTGCTTTATTTTACTGCTTCCCTTTGGAGCCAACTCCATTTAAGAGGAGTCTATGTGCACTATGTAAATTCTTTCACTGTCTTTTCTTACTTGCTGACATCAAATTTTTANATTTTCTCCAAAAGGTTTTGTAGCAGTTGAAATATACTCAGAGGTCCAGGCATGTAATTAATGTAAACCTCTGCTTCACAAAGATATTTCCTAGTAAATCCTTTCAAGAGTTAATGTTAGATAAAACTTTTCCAGACTACTTTGATTTAAAAAAAAGCATTCTTCTTTCAACATTAATTTAAGTGATCAGTAGCTTACCGTGAGAGGAGTAATAACTAATCTTGGGCATGCACCCAAATACTCGTAGCCGTAAGTGTACTGAGAGAGTGCCATTCTAGCCACACAATTGTCTAGGTCTATATCCCAATAGTAGCGCAGCTGTCTCTGCCAGTCAAAGGATTCGACTTCCTCGACCTACATAAGTGATGACAATGATATGCATATTAGGTGCACTAATTGCAGAAAGTAATATGTGATTTTACTTAAATGAAACAGGTACCTTGGCTTGAACAAGTTCAGTGACAATATCTCTTGCATGTACATCGATAGTAATTAAGGCAGTTACGATGTTTCTGTGTAATTTAGGAAGGCTGCCTCGAACTACAGCAGCCAGGGCATTTAATCTCTACAAATTAAAAGAGAAATGATCATAATTAATTTTCAAAAATCAGCTTACATATATATCTTTTTTACTATTAAATTTGGGGTAGACATTTGGCAAAACTATCTAATTTTAAGAATCCGTAATTCTGTGACCCAACAGTTTAACTTACTGAATTCTTGTAACACTTTTAGGAAGCACATGGTGTGTTTACCCTCATGTTCCATCAGAGGAAACTGAGAAACGGAAAGTGACTTGGGGGCAGTCACACAGTTATGAAGTGGCAAAAATGACACCTGAGTAGACATTTGCCTCATAAAAGCCCCATGTTCTTAATGACCACGTGGTGATGTCGCTAGAGAAGATTGTTGTCCCTAAACATTAAATGGGGTAAAGGTAGTACAGCTCATTTTGGGAGTAGCTTTTCCTTTGATAATCAGAAAATGTGAGCATTTTAAGCAAGCCAAAGATTGATGAAATAAAAGCATTTTTGACAGACTGAGCTCCCAATTGTCACTTAAATGGTTGAATCTTTTTCGGAGAAGCGCAGTTGACCCTTCTCCGTCCTAAAGGCCTTGAGCTGCTGTGCTGAGTTTTCACCTTGACAACAGTAATCAGGGACCTGCCTCCACAGAGAGGTCAATGGGCATTTCTTCTGGGCGTCTTTTCCTGGGCTCTGGTATGCGAAGTCCTATTGAGGACCTTCAGTCCTACTGGGGATCCCCTCGTCTTTCTATGATAAAGCGAATCTTTCAAAGATGCAACATTGCTCGGAAGTAGAATTGAATTAGGCCTAACTGTACAATATCAGTTTCCAACTCTAGCTTAAAAATTCTTGTAGAATGACATTTAGATTCATTCCATTGTTTATTGTTTTATTGATAGTTACCTGAGGGTTCTATAAAATAGTAGAAAAGCACATCTTGAGCCTAAGAACAGAAATGGCAGAAATTCTGGGGTTTTCATACATGAAAAACTTCTGAGAGAGACATCCAGGACCTAGTGAACACAATCTCTCCTTAAATATTGCAAATAGTTATAATCCTGACATTTTCCTCTTGAATCATTTTTTCTGTGTTTATTAGTATTCATGTAAAATATTACACAAACACCAAGGTAGTGGCCCTAAGTAAACTTGAACATAATCAGTTTTAGTGAGAACCCCCAAACTTTGTAAAGTCAAATCAGAACGTTAAATTTGTGAAAGTGAGTTTGTTTTAACCATGTCAATAAAATCCATTGAGAGAATCTTGCACAGCAATAGGTTCAGTACCTTTCTGTTGAAAACTCTCACCTCAAAGTTGACTTTTTCAAAAGCTTCCAGGGCTTCCAAACGATTACCATCTACTTCCAAACACTTGGTCAAATCGCGGCACCAAATAATTTGAGAAATGGTCAGGATCACCTGCACAGAAACGTCTCCCTTGAGTGTGTGATGCCTCTCACCAAAAAGGGAGTCAGAGATGGAAGTGTACGGAGTGTCACTCACTTGTGAAGGGTGTCCAGCTGTCACCCAGTCTGTCCTCTGTTTCCCCTGATAGTCAGCGATAGCGGCTTTGCACAGGCGACGCAAAGACGTGAACATGGCTTCCTCCACTTTACCGAGCCATTCCTCCACGTTGCCTCGGGCCTTCAGGCCTTTGCCCAAGCTAACCTAGAAGACAAGCAGAGCAATGAAAATATGGCTCACGTGCGACTTGCAGGTTGTCTGTCCTCCGTACTTCCGTAACAGAACCCTGAGCCGCGGAAACACTGAAGCCTGACCACAAATACTGGGACTTTCTACACCTCTCTACCGCCTTTGCTTATTGCTTTATTTTACTGCTTCCCTTTGGAGCCAACTCCATTTAAGAGGAGTCTATGTGCACTATGTAAATTCTTTCACTGTCTTTTCTTACTTGCTGACATCAAATTTTTAGACCCAACCACTCCTCTAAACCTGTTAAGGTCAGGAAGGTTAGCAACTTTCTCCCAACTGCCCACCCCGAATGACACTCTTCAGTCCTTTTCATGTTTATCTCTTGAATCTCCAGTGATCTGACTGCTTGTCTGGGTCTCCTCCATCTGTCCTTCTCATTCTTCCCTCCCTTTAAACTCATGTTCTCCCTGGATGCCAGCCATGGTCCTCCCTTCTCTCTTCTTTTGCACTAATGATGAGCAACTTCTTTGGCAGGAAGATCAATTCAGGGTGAGGGAAATGTTGATGGGCTCCTTCACTCCTATAGAGTCACCACAGTGCTGTAACTGGACTGAAACCCTTGACATTTCGTGCTCAGCTCCTCTGTGGAATGCTCTCCCTTCCGTGGTTCCTCTCCATCTCCCTTGGCTGCGTCTGTGAGTATGTGCCATGTGTGTGAAGTCACCTGGTTGCCCACCGTCTGCTCATACTTCCACTTGCTTGGTGTTTACCATACGCCAGGCACCATGCAGTGTGCCCTGGAGATGCCAATGCCAATAATGACAACTAATACGTTCAAAGCATGCACTGGGCACTGCTCTAAGTAATTACATGTAATAACACTTGAAAATCTCCAGCATCTCATTAATTAGGCACTGTTACTGACTACCTTTTTACAGATGAGGTTAAAGGTTGGACTCGAATCCCGTGTGATGGCAGTAGAACTGGTGCTCTTAACCTGTCTGCTCTTGTGCCTCTTGGAAGCTGAGCCAAGACATGGCTCTGGGTCCTCTGCTCTGTTTCCCAGAACAGAGCACATGCCTCTGGGATGGCATCTACTGTGGCGCTTTTCAATGTCTTTTCCCCCCACTGTATCTAAACTAGAAATCTCCGAGGGCAGGGGCTTCCTCTTGGGTGTCCCTGGAACTGCTGAGCCAGCAGAGTGCCAGGCGCAGGAGCACTCGATGGAGGCTCAGAGCGGCAGGGAATAAACCTCTCCCCTCCACCCCGGAGGCTAACAAGTTTTACCCATAAAGAATTTCAAACAAAGAGCACCTCACCCTTTCTCCCTCTGGTGACAGCATCGCCAGAATGTCATTCGTATAAACTCTTTCTGGCTCTCCATCCACCCCAGGAATTCTTCCTTCAGCAGGAGGCATGAGAGCAAATTCAAGCCTTGAAATGGAGTCGAAGCATTTCCTTAGGTGCGGCTGCACAGCTTGGGGGTTTCGGGTCTGGGCCAGAATCTCCAGAAGTTCATCGTTGGACAAGAAGTAAAATCTGGATTAAAGAAAATACCTAAGATATAACTTGGAATTGAAGCAAAGCCTTATATAGACATACAAGATAACCCCCTTAGGCACATCTCTTCCCCATCCACTGGTTTCCTGGACCTCCAAGCCAACTGGTCTTGGGTTTCTAGGTACACCACGTGTCCCTAAAGACAATTGATGTGAATATTAGTACAGATGCATCTCAAACATCTAGAATTAGTGCCTGGTAAATAAAAGATGTTTTTCATAAAGATTATTAAAAAGGCTGGTTTTGCTATAATAGATTTGTTCACATGCCTGTGTTACTTAGCTTTGAGCTTCTACAGTGAAGATGTATTATTTGCTTTCCCTAGAATCCAGTCTAGTACATCACACATAATTTGTTGGATAGATAGATGTGTGGTTACAGGAACTTTGTTTGGTTCTGTGAATATATGCATGTGGGCCATACTGGGGTGATACTTGGACCCTGCCCCACAGGGGCATTTGGAGGCAAGAAAATACCTTAGGAAAAGAACTAGAGAAGATGCATACCGGGATGCCCAGGGAGGCAGGTGAGGGCGGAGGGCCTGGACAGAGAAGTCACTGCATTTCTGTGAAGGAAGCTGCCGCCCATGAGAAATCCCTCAGGGTTGGGGGAAATCCTGTGAATACCAGACTGGCCCCATGTGGGAAAGAGGGGGTCAGATGAGTACCAGCCACATCAGGCTTCTCCTGTCACCTCCTTCCTTCCCTGCTCCAAACTGGAGCCCTCAGAAAATAAACAGGAAGTAGGGAGAGTTGACCATCGCACATCCTCATCATCACTGACACCTTCTACCCAACAACAAGGTTGAGGCAGGGAAGGGGGAAGTTCAACTTTGAATGAAGTTTAGAGTTTTGGTTATTACAGCTCATTTGGGGGGTTAAGGTGACAAGAGGCTGTTTAATTTTTTTAAATTATCTGAGAATGACAGGAAAATTCATGAGGCTTGATCAAGATTTTATGAAAAGGGGCAGGAAGAAACTAGCCCCCAGGAGGAAATGCAGAGGCGATTATTAGTTACAAATGAGGATGTTTTGGTTGCATTTATTAGTCCTGCTTCTTTAACAACACATATGCTCATAACTAGTTTGCCCCCAAACTTTGTTTTCAGCGAAAGGAACAGATAACTGTAAAGAGAAGGCTCTAATTTGCCTTTGAGCCCTGTGAGAGCAGAGGCAGTGCTGTGTTCATCTTGTGTCTCCAAGACCTACCTTGACCCACGGCTCACAGAACGTTTCCGTAAGGTCGTTAGGGTGAAATCAATGCCTCACGGAGCCTCCTGACATAATGAACATTGCGGACCCAGTCGATGTCATTCCAAACAAAAGGAGAAAAAAAGAACTGATACTTTTTGGTGATCAGTATTGTCACAGGTAAATTTGTACCAGGGTTTCTTTACATATCAATAGCAGTTTCTTTAAATATCAAAAATGTCTTTGGCCTTGGGAGATCCAGGTTGGGAATCACTGATTTAAGAATGCAATAGACAAAAGGCAAGTTCCAAACCTCAAACTCTTCCATCTATTTCCATTTTGCTAGATTTGTGTAAGTTTTTGGTAAGCTTTGGTAAGATTCTTTAAAGTCCAACTACTTCTGTTAAAACTCAACCAGATCCTCCGGATCCTGCATTTCCTGTGCACACACAGAGTCCGTCTGTCCTGCTCACTCAGCCATGTCCCCTCTCAAGCAGGCAACCCAGATAAGCACCGAACCCCAGCCGCCTCAGTGGGTGTTCTAAGACAGAACTTAACTCCCATTCCTGAACTGCTAACAGGAAAAATCTGTAAAAGATGAACATGTTGTTCATGTTCTCTGTTACGGCGCAGTGTGCCTCAGCAACTGCAGCTGGGAGTTTTTGCTACCATCAAGTACTCTTATACAATGTATCCTGAAGGCTTATCACTAAGACACCCTGAGGACAGGGGCCCAGCCTTTTCTTCTTTGTATCTTCAGTGCTGAGCAAAACATTTGGTATGTTTTAATTAATTAATTTTTTAAATCCTTACCTGTTTATTGATTTTAGAGAGAGAAGGGAGGGTGGGAGGAAGAGAGAGAGAAATGTCAATGTGAAAGAGAAACATCAATCAATAGCCTCCCATTTGTGCCCTGACCAGGGATCAAACCTGCAACCTAGTCATGCACCCTGACTGGGAATCCAACCCACAACCTTTTGGTGTAGGGGATGACACTCTAACCAACTGAGCCACCCTGCCAAGGCCATTTGATATATTTTTAGAATGCATAGATGAGTAAAATATTTCATTTGGAATTTGTGAAAAAATCTCTTAGGCAACTTTTATAGTGACATTCTTAGACCATCAATCAACTTAAAGAAACTTGCTCAGGCAACACGGTCTCCAACTTTTCACATACATATCTGTGGATACATGTGTGTACATATATGATACACCGATCAGTGGGGCAAAGTTGTGATCAAGAATCCTTCCAGCACCTTGAGTATTTACCCACTTAAACCTTTACCTCACCTTGATATTGTACCTCATCTTGACATTTACGCTCCCTCATTAAGATACTAGTTGGATAGCCATTTTCAAATGTCTTTCTTGTTTTTCTCTTTGATTCCCTGATATTTTGAGGTTATGGCT
The DNA here is from genome assembly GCF_014824575.4 of Sturnira hondurensis. Classification (NCBI taxonomy): domain Eukaryota; kingdom Metazoa; phylum Chordata; class Mammalia; order Chiroptera; family Phyllostomidae; genus Sturnira; species Sturnira hondurensis. The sequence goes on from NW_028074670.1 coordinate 3,340,335, forward strand.
TGTTTTTAAGTATATCCTTTTAAATTAATGGATAATTTTAACTACTAAAAAATATCATAGGTCGCTTTGTAAACTTACCTTGGAAAGATAACTCTTTTTGATTCTAAATATGACTCTAAACACTTCTGAATTTGGTCCAGTAATGCGTTATTGTTTTGAAAAGTCTCCAGAAGTCCTGTTCATTGAAAAAAGGGACTAGTAAAATTACATTAAAGTAAATAGAGAACAGAATTTTAAGTGGAAATAAAATACTATATTAATATTTTTAAAGCTTTTGTTTTATTTAGTAAAAACAATTTAATAAACTAAAATTTGTGAGGTGGGCTAAGAATGTTAAGTATTAGTGTAATTAATTTTAATTTTAATATTTACCATAGTTGAACAAGAACTTAACCTGAAACATTTTTACCTAGCATCCTGCCTTTTGGCAGGCTGAGGGCACACAAACCAAAGCCAAACAGTTGTCTTTTTGACCCTCCGGCCATTCTCTGAACTCTCTTATTCATGTTTCCTGTTTCCTCTGCCATCTTTAGATGCTGAAATTGTGGCAACGGGATTCTACTTTTTTCTCACTAAACTCGAGCACTGTAAGGAGCAACATTCATGCCTTACTTAACTCTGAAGTTTTGGTGTCTATAGCACAGTGCTTGGCTTACCTGCCCACCCAAGAATCAAACCCTGTCTGTTCCATGGTCCCACAAGATGGGATCAATGACCCAGTCCAATCCCTAACCCCACCCAAGCATGCCTGTCTGGCTTCTACTTCGTAACCCCTTCTTCTTGTGCACTCAACGTCAACCCACACTGGCTTCCTTTCCAGCAGTTGTGCACACTAAGTGCACTTCCACCTCAGAGTCTTTGCCTGTGTTCTTTCCTCTGCCTTTAATAATACTCCCTCCCTCGAACACTCTCATGGCCTCATTTCTACAGATTTCTGTTAAAAAAATTTATCAAAAAGGCTTTCCATCTCCCTCTCTCTCCCCGCCCCCCCCCCAGGGCTACTCTCTATCCTCTTTACCTTGCTTAATTTTTGTTCATAGCTTTATCATCACCTCAAATGATTCATACAGGCTCACACTTCTTTATTTGAAATCCCTAGGACTAGGTGTATTTTGGAATCAGAGTTTTTAAAATTTCAAAAGTTACATAATAAGTGTAGGAGGAACTAGGACAGCATTCTGTAACCAAACACATTAATATTTTTGCAGCAAAAGATTTGAAATCCCACACTAAATGGATATGGTAGGGAGAGCAAAGGTCTCTCAGACATGTCCATGTCCCGATCCCCAGAACCTGAGAAGATGCTGGTTGATATGGAAAAAGGAACTTGGCAGATGTGATTAAATTAAAGGTCATGGGAGGGGGAGATTATCGTGGACAAGCCCGTGAACCCGGAGTGATCACGGAGGGGGGGGGCTTACAAGAGGGAAGGCAGGAGGGTCAGAGGCAGAGAAGGGGCTGTGATGACACAAGCAGCTTGGACTGATGCACTTTCTGGCTCACAGGGGCCTGGGAGCCCCAAAGTTTTACAGTTTTCAATTCTATCATACCATACAGTTTTTTCCTTTCTGCTTTTGTTGAAGAGTCTTTGGACAAAGATTCTAGCCCAGCAGGCTGCTGCTGCCTGGCAGGGAAGCTGTCTGGGGGCATTTACCCTGATGGGTTACATGCTGCCCTCCACCGAACCAGCAAGCTTGCAGAGGCTTCGATACAAACATGAAGTTCAATCATCGTGTCTGTGCCTCAGAGAGTTTAATTCCACAACCCTAGAAATGGAACTTATTGAGATGCATCTCCACATTGAGATTAGAATTACAAAGGGTGGTAATATGTTTAACAGGATATAAGGAGTACATGAAAAAGGTGTAGACATTTTTATGGTGTTAAGTTTGTGGGAACTTTAGCAGAATGGGTCAGTGGCAGGTTGCTGTCACATCGTGTGGTCACAGTTGTGAAATGGAAGCATGACTGACACTCTGTGGCAGCAACCCAAATTATAAGGAGAGCCAAAAAAAGTAGGTTCTTCTTGACAAAAGTATAAAGTAAGCTGAGAGATGATGATGATGATGATGATAATAATAATAATAATAATAATAATATTTGATCCACATTACAAGAGTGTCAAATATGCCACAAACACACCTGGTCATCAGTGTTGACCAGAAGGAAGGGGTGACTCTAATATTAGACTCTTAAAGGTGACAATCACTTTAAGTGACTGTGAAGTCTTTTTGTTTGCTTTTAAAATTTTGTGTTATACCTGGTTGAGTAGCTGCTCGAAGAGCATTGGGCAGCCGGTTCACCTTCCTCATGATCTCTTTCCAGGACTTATCCACCTGCAGGAACATCTTGGCCTCGGCAGGCAACTGCCTCTGAATATCTGGAGCGTTAAAAATACTTTCTAGGTAGAGCCAGTTTCTCTGACAGTTCAGCCACTCCTCCTGGGAGAGGAACATGGACATTATCAAGTTTTAACCCCGAATTTGGAGCATTCAGTTACATTAAAAGCAATTACGTGGAGATTCACTGTATCTTTTTCCCTTTGGGGTCTTCTTACAGGTCCATTGAAATAAAACCTCCATAAAGGGTCCAAGACTCACCTCAGTCTGATTTCAGCCCATTTTCTACTGAGTAGAGTCATAATGAATCTGCTGTGTGGTAATCAGAATGGTCCCAGGGGAAGAAAATTAATATGCCCACAGGAGACATTTAGGGGCAGGGGGCCAGCAGCAAGATGCTTATTTAAAGAAATGAAGGGTTGAGAAGTGGTGAGTTTAGTGACAATTTCCAAATACAGGGTCCCACAAAGGTAGGTTTACAGTTGTGACTACATGAAACAGTTTACTCTTGAATTATTTATTAATTTTTGTATTATTTTTTCCTTATGAACAACTATAAACATATTTTTGCCTCACCCTGTATAGAAAGTTATCAAGAATAATTTTTCAATTATATGTATATTCTTCCCTCTCTCCTTTTAAAAAAAGAAATATGATTCATTTTCTTCAATCAAAAAAGTAAAACCTGCTCGTGACGATACGTGTGGCACATACATGAATGGGAGGAAGACGAACATCACCCATGGCTTCTCCTCTCGGACACAATCATTATTACCAAAGAAACAGGAAAGGCAGTGCCTGAACCGAAGTCGAGACCTCACCCTTCTCGGTGCCTCCTGCCCAAGAGCCATGAAAAAGTTTCTTACTCCTTGCTCTGGGTTTGGGGGTTACACATAAGCCTTAATGTCGCAATCACTTCCTGCTTTATCTCAGCTCTCACACTGTCTATTCTCTGAGAAGTCTCCACTACTAAGCACTGGATTCTTTTAAGGATCCCCTATAAAAACATGTTGTTTTCTTTATAGTCTTTGCCTTCATAGGGCTCAGCCATCAGTACAGAAGGCTGGACAGGGGTCAGTTTATAAAGCGTTACAGTGGACAAACTCCTGAAAAAGATCTCTATGAAACCAAGTTGGAACAAATAGTCTTTTCCTACTAGTGCATTTATTATTTCACAGATAAATCTTCATATTAGAATGTATAGGAATCTAAATGTAATTAAATCGATCTAAAAATCTGAAGTCTAAGAAAGAGATTGGATGGGAACAAAGTGAGGTTGGTGTGAGTCTCTGCTTTGCTGTGGGATAATCTGAGGTAGAATAAAATAAGGAGGTGTGTGCCACAAGGAAAGCTACCAAGAAGACTACAAGCAACAGTGAGTGACTTTTCAGTAAGTATTAGGTTGTTGTGGCCAGACTCCTAGGTGGCCCCCAGGATCTGGTGTTCTCACCCTTATGTGATCCCCTCCCCTTGCGTGTTAGGTGCTTCTTCCACCCGCGTAGACTATGGTAAAACTAATGGGATGTACACAATTATGTGTACATTAGTCTTGCTGAAGGCTTTCTCTTCCTTGCTAGATTGATGAAGCAAGTCATCATGTTGGGGAAAGTCCACACTGGAAAAAACAAAGGAGCAACTGTGGATGACATGTAGGATTTGAGGGTGGCCTCCAGATGACAACTGGCAGGAAATTGAAGGCTGTAGTCCAAGAGCTTCAAGGAAATAATTTCTGCCAACAACCTGAGTGAGCTTAAAAGTGGATCCCTCCTTAGCTGAACCTCTGATGAGAACCCAGTCCTGGAGCACCTCTTCAAGGAATCCTGGTGAGACCTTGTGTAGGAGACCCAGTTAAGGCACAACTGAACTACTGACCCACAGAGACTGGAGTATATAAATGTATATTGTTTCATGTCACTAAGTTTGTGGTATTTTGTTTCATAGCGATTATGACTAATAAAAGGTGATGGGGTAATCTTGTAAAGAAGAGCTCAATATATTTGCATTTTTCTTACATTCTGAACAGTTAGACATCATCAATTAAATATTACAGCTAAGCTACACAATATTTAAATAATTGAACAACTGATTTCTAAGGTCCAGTGACTCTCCAGTTCTCTGAGTCCCTGAACTGAAATTTTCCTTACTCACCAGGGTTTGATTAAATAAAGCAAGTTGTTTCTGCCAGTCATCCACTCGAGTTTTCAGTGGACCAACATAGCGTGACGAGGCAATAGTTGCAATGTTGATGGTACTGTCATCAAGAAGGACCTTTAAAGAAAAAAAAGAGAAAATAATGCAACATTATACGTTTGTCCTGTCAAAGTTAATTATAGATATTTAGTCCCAACAGTCCATTTGAAATCCAGCTTCTTGAATGAATAGCTCAGCCCTTCCTACTGGTTCCTCCCCACACACTTCCCTTCCATATCCCATTTACTATGGCTTCTATGGCTTACAACCTGGTGTCATGTTCTCTCAAATGTCATAAAGGATGCCTAACTGCCAGATCTCGGTTGTTTCTGTAATTATGTGCGGCACAAGTTTTTGTTTTGTTCAACACTCTTCTCTCTCTGCCCCTACTTTAGAGTATCTGCTAACTTCTTTACACTATTTGTTCATCCAGGCCTTTATTTCCAAAAAGTACTTGCAACTAGCAAAAGACAGCACAATTAGCTGTCTCTTCTACCCGGTGAAAGATGGCTTTCCTTCAACTATCTTCAGGAAGAGGGAAATTGCGTTCACTCCTATCAAGCTCTGAATGATTACAGAGAGTTCTTCCTCTACCTCCCATCCCTCTTCCATCTTACACTGTAGCAACCTGCACAGAATATATGCATTTTAAAAAATGTGTCTGGTAATCTGAAGGATTTCAATTGCTCTATTTAAATTATAAACTTTTTGAGAGCAGAAGCTCCATCACCTAGCATCACTTGACCTTATACTGACTGACTTTCACCTTGAATGTACTCTACCACCTACTGCCCAGACTGACATGTGATCTTGTTCTGCCAACCTATACTTGGCAAAGCCATTTCATCTCCAGTTCTGGTCTGGATACACCCTGCAGACCAGGGCTCTGCTATAGGGAATCGATTTGCATAGCAATGGCAAATGTAGCCCAGCTCCTGATTCAGGAAGCCGGCAGGAGCAAGGTGGCACACAGGAGCTGGGCCCACAGACCGGCTTTCCCATGGGGAACTGGGCCTGCACTGTACCTGGGCTGTTATGAAACTTGCTTTTGCTGAAACTCCCTCTTTCTGAATTGAGGCAGAAAATGTTTATTGCATATCTTTAAAGTAACTTCCTGAAGTCTGTGCTAAACCTCCCAAAGTTGGAGTGTAACCAGTTCAACCACTTTCCCCCTTGCATTTGCAACATCCTTTTTTTGCAGTAACCAGCAACATCCTTTCTTTTGTTATCTGTAAAAGGTAACCACCTAAAATGAACCTGAGCATAGTGAATGAGGACCATCCTTGATGTAATGTGCACAGAAAAGCAATAAAAGCCTGTCTAGGGAAGGGTCGGGGCACTCTCTCACTCAGAAAGTGGCCACTCCGTCCCTTTTTCTCCATAGGACTTCTGCAGTCTGTGTGAATTTGTTTGTTGCATCCACAACACACGGACCCCACTGGTCAGAGTCCGCATCACTTTGCTTTTTAAATTGAGCTGTAAGAACTAGATGCCTTTGCTAAATAAATGTGTCTTTGGATTTTAAGTCACTAAGAATATTCCAACACACAGGTTAGACTTACCTTCTTTTGTTATTTATAGAGCATAGATATACATTCCTAATTTCAAAAAAATCAAGTGAATTTAGCTTCTTAATGTGCTATAAACTTGACATACTCATTCATGTTTCTTTGCCTCATTTAAAAAAATATCTCATTTATTTATTTTTAGACAGAGGGAAAGAGAAGGAGAAAGAGAAGGAGAGAAACATTCGAGTGTGGTTGCCTCTCAAGTGACCTCTACTGGGGACCTGATCCACAACCTGACTGAGAATAGAACCAGCAACCCTTTAGTTTGCAGGCCAGCCCTCAATCCACTGAGCCACACCAGCCAGGGCTCTTTGCTTCATTTAAATGGTTTGAAATATCCTTTATTCTCATCTATGTCTATCAAATCCTCTTCACCCTTTAAGGTCCTGTATGTCTTAGCTGATCAAGGAAGGATTCTTTGATCACTTCTGCCATTAATGATCTCTTTGCTTTTCTAAATTCCCAGACAGTTATCAACTATAGGATTATATGCCTACATATATATGCCATTTTTATTGCTTTGCTAAATACTTCATGTATAAGCATCTCTGTCAATTATTCATACTAGTATTTTGCCTTCCCAATTAAATTTTTCTTATTTAGTAATTCTCATAATTCATTTGTTCATCATAATCTCCCATAAGAGGTTTAGGACTAGGTCAGGCCAGAACCTTCACCATAAGTTTTAATAATTCAGTTACCTACCTGTATGTCATCTGTGCCGCCTAAGATAAATACATCTTTGGAGTCACGGTGAGGGAGAATGACAAATTCAGTTGTTTTCCAAGAATCTTCCACCTTAGAAATAATTCAAATGGAATATTAAGCTCATTTGTGTCCAGGTATTTAATAAGTGCATGTGAAATGAAATAAATAAAGAGTTTCCCAAACAAGAAAAAGCTAGAATTCATGGCCACCAAACCAGTGTTATATGAAATGTTAAAAGCTCTTCTCTAAGAAGAAGATGAAAAAAGATAAAACATATGAGCAACAAAATGGTAATAAACACATATCTATGAACTCAATCTAGAAAAACAAAATGAATGAGCAGAATAAACACAGACTTATTGGTACAGAGAACATATTGATGGTTGCCAGACCGGAAGGGGTGAGGGTTGGGTGTAAAAAGTGAAGGAGTTGAGAAGTACAAACTGGTTGTTACAGAACAGTCACGAGGCTGTAACAACATAGGGAATGTAGTCAACAATATTCTAGTAACATTGTTTGGTGTCAGATGGGTACAACTTATTGGGATGATCACTTAGTGAGTTATATAATGTCTAATCTCTGAGGAGTACACCTGAAACGAATATAATAATGTATGCCAACTGTAATTGAAAGATTTAGGAAAATTATTTAAAAACTCCATAATAATCTCATTCTTCTCCTTTACTGCTTTTAAAATTCTAACAATAATTTTCCCAGTTAAATGAAACTGATTTACTGAATTTCATTGACTAATGATATATATGAATAATGTGATACTTGAATGTGCATTTTCTATCATTTCATGTTTTAATTAAAAGAAAAAAATTCTTTTTATACAGGTGATTGACAGGTATGTGTAAATTTTTAGGGTAAAAATGTAAATATTCTAAGTAGAGAAGTCTTCTCAATGTGTTTTGAAGCATTTCACACAGTTCTTTGGTAGTTTGAAAGATAATGTATTTTGATATAAAAGATATTCTTTGGTATAAGAATGCAACTTTCAAGCTTTGCTGTCATTAGGTTTACGTTGGGCTATAAGCTAAGTAGAAAGAAGATATTTATAATGTCTAATAATAATAATGATAATGATAACAAATGTAAGAAAACAACAGAAGGATGCCTGATAATGAGAAGGTGAAAACTGCAATGTTGAAAAATCTATCCAGATAGAGCAAAAGTTGGTGGCATGAAAACCTTTACATTACCTGGTCTTAAGAATATGTTTTTTAGATTTACCTTTTTAAGAATTGTTTCTAAGGCAGCTTCTCCAGAAGCCTGTCCAGAAATGTCCTGGATTTCTTCAGCAAAGTCAAAAACATGCAACTCGGAGAGCCGCTCTAAGGTCAGCGGAGTTTCAAGGTCCACTAGAGTGGCATCCACTGTTTGTTCAATGGCTGTCCAATGTCTAGGCTTCAAAGTTGGGTTCCTCAAGTCAACAATAACCGGAAGCTGGAAAACAAACACTCTCAGAGGCACCAAGCTTTTAATCTTCAGAGCATAGATTTTAACTCAAGAATATAGAGATCTGGAAAGAACACCACTTATACTCCAACAACAACAACAACAAACTGAACAAACTGCAAATTAATGACCTGTATTGAACCCGTAAGAAACCTAAGTTGAAAGGCAATTGACTAACTGGAAATCTGGTGACAGACAGGCACCCACAGTTTTCTCCACAAGAAACAGAACCCGAGAATTTGATGATCTAAAACAGATGTCATTGAATGGCAACTAGAGTTGCCATTCAAGTGAGGAAGACACTTAAAGTATAAATTGCTGAAGACTGAGTGTAGGGTAGCATGAGAATGGGAAGTACCTGGGCACTACAAATATAGATGTGTTCATAGAAAAGATTGAGGAGACTCCTAAGAAAACCAACTTTATGGTGCTGGCAGGGGGAGGAAAGAGCAGCCACTTTTGTAACTTACCAACCAGTCTCTCCTATCTGCAAAAGACTTCATGTCTGAGAAGGGGGCAACAAAAACTCTCAACCAAGGTATCAGTGATAACTCATTGTAGGTGTTTGTATATATCTGGAGAAAGAGAAGATTAAAAAGAAGCAAACCCACTGGAGAGGGACAGAAAGAAATATATTTTAGGCTCATCACTACATTTGGAGGAGGGGAAGGAATGCCTGTGAAGGTAACCATTCTGAGAACAAGGGATACAATGCCTTGTTAATACAGAGACTTAATCAGAGTATGAGGGGATGCCCCTCCTCATTTCTACTACCAACCGAACAAGTACTGAGTGAAAAAAACACTGGTATACAAAGTGGAAAGTTGCAAGATGCAGATTCTTTCTGGGCACTACACAAAGGGAGGACACAAGGTTGGGGGAAACAGATTGAAACAATGATCTTTAGCAAATCAGCCCAAACCCTAAACACAGGTGTTTAGAACAATTTAAAGGCTGTGGTATACTGACAGTAGCTATAGGAACATCAAACCTCAAATATACCCCAGTTCATAGTTAGATATAACACAACATGCCACACAAAAAGTCAAGTGGAAAGAAAGGCATTATTTATTGTATTACATAAAATATAAAATATTGGGTTTATAACCAAAATTTAAGAAGTATATTAAAGAGCAAGACAAACATCCAAGAGACTAAGAATCATCAGAAACAGACTTATATATGACACATGTGTTAGAATTAACAGATAGGAAATTTAAAATGATTGTGATTAATATGTTAATGGTTTTAATAGAAAAGGTGGACAGAATGCAAGATTAAGATGGGACATGTTAATAGAAAAATGGAAACTATAATAAAAAATTAAACAGATGTTAGAAATAAAAGATAGTAGTGAAGATAAAGAATGCCTTTGATGAACTTGACACAGCCACAGAATCAGTTAACTTGAAGATAAATGAGTAGAAACTTCCCGAACTGACATACAAAGAGAAAAATTAGTGTCCTCCCACCACAAAACCATAATAGAACATGCAAGAGCAATGACAGAATATTAGATGGTCTGAAACATATGTAATAGAAATCAAGAAGGACAAGAGAGATAGAAAACAGAGCACAAGAGATATTTGAAGAGATAATGACTGCATTTTTTTTCCAAAATTAAAGACAAACCAAACCAGAGACCCAAGAAATTCAGAGAACACCAAGCAGGATAAATACAAATCACAAATAACAACAATGAACAAAAAAAACCCCAACAAAACCCACCAACATACATTTAGGCATATCACATTACAAACTGATAAAAACCAAGACAAAGATAAAATCTTGAAGGCAGCCATCCTTCAACAGAAAAACATTTATCTACAGAAGAACAAGAAAAAGAACTGCCGCTGACTTCTTGTTAGAAACCATACAAGCAAGAAAATAATGAAAGGCTATTTTTAAATTCTGGAAACAAACAAAACCTGTCAACTCAGAATTATATACCCAGTGAAAATACCACACAAAATAAAAAAATAACTTTTTCAAAACAAAAATTTAGGGAGTTCATTGTTAGCATGCCTATTCAATAAAAATATTAATGAAAGTTCTTCAGGCAGAATGAATATGCTGTGAGTCAGAATCCATACAAAGAAATAAAGAGCACTGGAAATGGAATAAAGGTCAAATAAATTTTATTTTATTTCTATTTGAATTGTCTTAAAAATTATTACATAAAGCAAAAATAATTACAATTTGATGTATTTATAATATAAGTGGAGATAAAATACATGATGTTAGCACAAACATTAGATAAACCATGGTAATCTACATAAAGGGATACTAGTCAGTGATAAAAATTAATGAACAAAGGAATCTTTAAAAAATATTCTAATTCACAGAATTGTACCACTACCACCACTATCGAATTTACATTACCCACAAAGGAAACCCACACTCATTAACTATCACTATCCTCTCCTCCTCCACAGTGGCCAGTACCCACTCACCTACTTCCTCTCTCTATGAGCTTCTCTATCCTAAACATTTTGTATCATTGACATCATATGCTATGTAGTGTTTTTGTGACTGGCTTCTTTCATTTAGTATAACATTTTCAAATTTCATCTATGCCTTAGCATATGTTAGTACTTTGTTCATTTTTATTGCTGAATCATATTCCATGATATACATATACTATATTTTGTTCATCTATTCATTCATTGGTTGATGAACATTGGTGTTTTCCTCCACTTTTGGCTATTATGAATGATGCTGCTATGAAATTCATATACGAGGTTTCGTGTGAACATATGTTTTCAATTTTCTTAGGTGTATACCCTAGGAGTGGAATGACTTGGTAATGCTAACTTTATGTTTAACATTTGAGAAACTACCAGACTATCTTCCAAAGAGGCAGTACCACCTTATAATCTCAACAGAAACACATGAGAGTTCCCATTTGTCCAGATCCTCACCTATAATCTGTTTTTCTGAACATGGCCATCCTGGTGGGACAAAATGGTACCTTATTGTGGTTTTGATGTATATTTCCCTGGTGACTAATGATGTTCAGCATCTTTTCATGTATCTTCTTTGGGCAGCTGTCTATGAACTCCTTTACTCATTTTAAAGAGTTTTTTTTCTTTTTCTTTTTGGGTTATAAGAGTATGCTATATATTCTAGGTATGAGTGAACAGATACATCTTATATGCATTTTTCTAAGTGAATGATGCCAGACCCCAAAGGTTCCATGTTGTGTTAGTCCATTTCTACCATTCTGAAAAACACGGGAAACACTACAGAGACAGAACACAGATCAGGGTTTGCCTGGGGTTGGGCTGGAAGACAGAGTTTACTACAAAGGGACAACATAAGGGAATTTGAGGGTGGGGGTGGTAAACTATTCTGAACAGTACTGTTGTTTTGGATACACAACTCTTCCCAATTGTTAAACCCCATACAACTGTATACCACAAAAAAAAAAAGACTTTTACTGTACATAAGTTAAAAAAACCCCACCAGGATTTCCAAGGAACAAAAGATGGGATGCAGACTGTGACGAGGGAACTTGTTTACAATAGTATGTTATAAGCACCCTTAAGGCAATAAGAAAGAATGAAGTCGACTTAAGTAACTTTTGAAAACCATTTTGACAAGGTCTCATAAGGCTATAGGAGAAAAAACTGCAAAAACGCTCTTCAGTGGGGAACATTTGCTTCTCACTGTCCCACAAGCTTTGCTTACTCTTTTTACCCACGTCTTTTTTTAGTCCTTTATCTCTTTTAAAAAAATAAAAACTGATTGAAAGAATAAAATAATTTCCTTTTTCCTTCCCATTTCAAGTGCTGGTGCATTTCAAGCAGTGATTGTTTTCAAGGAGCCAGCTCTACACACCTTCTGCTGGGCTTCCCAGCCTTCCTCACATCACAACACACCTTGAAAACTGGCCTATTTGGTGCAGAGGTGTGAATGGGCAAGGCTGCCCTAGCCTCCTCCGACTGTCTACAGGCTGAGAGGATCAGTGTCTTGGTACACCTACAACCCGCTCCTGCGTTAGCTCCCTTACCACTTGGGAAACTGTTGCTCTGAGTGCCTACCTCTTCTAACCAAGGCATTCAGCTGCATGGTTCAGCCAGTTGAAGACAGGAATGCAGTCTGCGCTCGGCAAAATGGAATTCATCCACTCTTTCCTCTCTCTGCAAAGGTGACTCGTTTAAACGGGGAATAGTTCTCAATGTTGGTACCACTAGCATCAAGCAGTAACTTACTGACAAAAGTTTGAGAAAGAATTTCTACCAAACTTACCTTTTCTCTCATTTTTTCCACCTTGTATTTTAGCTGGGGCACTACGCTGTTGGGTGGCAAGCCCTTTTCCAACTGAGTCACAAATTTGGCATATTTGGAAACTTGACTGTTTAGGACATCTGGATCCAGGCAGTCAAATTTGGACTATGAAAATTAGGGGAAAGGAAGAAGTTAAGGCATATGATAAAACACAAGCTTGAAATAGTGAAATTTTTAACTTGACTTGGATTTTCCAGTAGTTAAATAGTTAACCCAAGTCAACTCTCTACTTTTGGAAATGGCTTTACTTATTGAGATTGCCAGTGGCCTATCAGGCATCGCTTGGTCATGCCTTTCATGACCTGGTCCTCATCATCACATGCAGTGTTCCTGTAAATTATTCCTGAGGGCCAACCCTTGTAAGGAGATATAAATAGTTAACCTTTACTCTTGCTAACTAGAAATTTTTACCTAGTATTTTTAAATTATTAGATGATGTACCCATTTAATATAAATGATTTAGAGGTGCTCCCCAAATGTGCATTTATCTATAAATATATTTCTCAGTCATATAAACATATGTGTACACATATACTGACATGTAAGATGGTCATATGGACTGAAGGCTATAGAAAATTTGTAAAACTTTCATTTGTTCCAGAGTCAGCATTTCTTCCCAGCCCCCTAACGGGTCTCTCTCTCTCTCTTTCTCTTGTCCCTCTGGGGAGTCCACCCCACTGCAGAAGCTGTTGCTCCAAGCTCTGGTAGTTATCAGAACATGCCCTAAACTTCTTCTTTATTTTTCATAAAATTATAGCACAGCGTATTTTACTGAAATTAAAAATATACCAGATTGTTAAAAGCTATGATTGATATTATTAGAACTTGAAGTTTAATGAAAACAGAAATGACCTGAGGACTGAGGCCTCTTTATCTCTCACCCTTAACCACTCTTCCTGGAGCCGATCCCATTCGTACAAAGAGTCCCAGAGCAACTGCTTGAGCTTCACCTCAGCACTGACTTCTTCCAAGTCTTCAAACTTAGAAACTTCTACCTTTAAAATGTAAGAAACCAAACACACTATTTAATTTTCAGATAGAAATACATTATGTTGTCCTCCTATTAGTAATTCTTGGTACAGCAACTAAGCAGGATATGGGGGGATAGAAAATGAAGAAAGAAAAGGAGAGATGGAAAGATAGAAAAAAATCACAAAACCCATGTAAATTCAAATTTCCATTTGAGTGACAAAATATAACTGTTTATATTTCCTTAGAACTTAAATATTCTCCAAAGGCATAAATATCACAAGAGCACCATGGGCATCCTTCCTCAAGTTGGGTCACACATGCATGTATATTCCTGGCCTTTTGGGGAAAGCAGATGGATCTTCAGAGGCTGAAGACTGATTTCTGTTAGGGCTTATGTTCTTAGATGGTAGAAGGAAGAAGATGTTTGTGCAGTAGCTGGTGAAGTGAATAGGTTGATTTAAGATGAAGAGGACAGCTCGGTTTCTTACTCTTTTTAACACCATGGGCTGTATATGATACCTATAGAGAGAAACGNAGCTCTGGTGGTTATCAGAACATGCCCTAAACTTCTTTATTTTTCATAAAATTATAGCACAGCGTATTTTACTGAAATTAAAAATATACCAGATTGTTAAAAGCTATGATGGATATTATTAGAACTTGAAGTTTAATGAAAACAGAAATGACCTGAGGACTGAGGCCTCTTTATCTCTCACCCTTAACCACTCTTCCTGGAGCCGATCCCATTCGTACAAAGAGTCCCAGAGCAACTGCTTGAGCTTCACCTCAGCACTGACTTCTTCCAAGTCTTCAAACTTAGAAACTTCTACCTTTAAAATGTAATAAACCAAACACACTATTTAATTTTCAGATAGAAATACCTTATGTTGTCCTCCTATTAGTAATTCTTGGTACAGCGACTAAGCAGGATATGGGGGGATAGAAAATGAAGAAAGAAAAGGAGAGATGGAAAGATAGAAAAAAAATCATAAAACCCATGTAAATTCAAATTTCCATTTGAGTGACAAAATATAACTATTTATATTTCCTTAGAACTTAAATATTCTCCAAAGGCATAAATATCACAAGAGCACCATGGGCATCCTTCCTCAAGTTGGGTCACACATGCATGTACATTCCTGGCCTTTTGGGGAAAGCAGATGGATCTTCAGAGGCTGAAGACTGATTTCTGTTAGGGCTTATGTTCTTAGATGGTAGAAGAGGAAGAAGATGTTTGTGCAGTAGCTGGTGAAGTGGATGGTTTGATTTAAGATGAAGAGGACAGCCCAGTTTCTTACTCTTTTTAACACCATGGGCTGTATATGATACCTATAGAGAGAAACGTTGCAGGAAAATCTGAAGAAGCTGTTTTGGTGAAATGTTTTAAGGCTGCCTTGGCTTGGAGGTAAAGAAATCTCCAGGGCGGTGTTTGTACAGAAATTGTGAGCCCTGTGATAAGCTATGGTTTTGAACTTTGCATCCAACAGCAGCAGCGTGCACATTCTTTGCAAGTGCACCATGGAACATTCCCAAAGAGAGGTCATACAAAAGGCCACAAAACAAGCCTTAGGAAGTTTAAGAAGATTGAAATCATACCATGTATCTTTTCCAAACACAGTGGTATGAAGCTAGAAATCAACAACAGGAAGGCTGGAAAATTTACAAATGTGTGGAAACTAAACAACAAATTCCTGAGCAACCACTGGGTCAAAGAGAAAATCCAAGAGAAATTTTAAAAATGTCTTGAAACAGAGTAACATGACAACACAGCACACCAAAACCTACGGAATGCTGCAAAAGCAGCTCTGAGAGGGAAGTTTATAGCAATAAATGCATATATTAAGGAATAGAAAGATTTCAAATAAACAACATACACATCAAGGAGCTGGAAAAAGAACAAGTTAGACCCCAAGTTAGCAGGAGACAGGAAATAATGAAGACAGCATGGAGACGAGTAAAATAGAGACTAGAAAAATAGAAAATACCATCCAACAGTGGCAGCATACACGTTCTCTTCAAGTTCACATGAAACATTCCCAAGGGTAGATCATATGAAAGTCCACAAAACAAGTCTTAGAAAATTTAAGAAGACTGAAATCATACCATGTATCTTTCCAACCATAATGTCATGAAACTAGAAAGCTCTGACAAACTTATCTTAGTTTCAAAGAGCTGTTTTTTTTTAAAAAGATCAACACAAATGACAAAACTTTAGCTAGAGTAAGAAAAAAAAGAATGCTTAAATAAATGGACTAGAAGAGAAGATATTAGAACTGAAAGCACAGAAATATAAAGGACCATAACACACTGCTATGAATAGGCATACGACAACAAATTTGTCAACCTATAAGAAGAGGATAAAGTCCTAGAAACATACCACCAAAAAGACTGAATCAGGAAAAAGATGAAAATCTAAACAGACCAATAATGAGTAAGGAGGTTGAATTAGTAACCAAAAACTCCTCAACACAGAAGAGCCCAGGACCAGATGGCTTCACTGGTGCATTCCACCGAACATTTAAAGAAGAATTGACGCCAATCTTTCTCAAACTTTTCCAAAAAAATATTTAAGAGGTGGAACACTTCCAAGCTCATTTTACAAGGCCAGAATTACCCTGATATTAGGGGTCTAGCCCTATCTTCATGAACAATTAGAAATTATTTCCTAGGCCCCTTAGGCCTTCACTTCTATCTCCCAAATGCCTGAGAGCTTCAGAAGCAAGGTTGGGTGTGAGGTGATCATAAAGCAAGAATTAGTCAAGTATAAATACAGTGTGGGGAAGGAAGGGAACACCCTCTTATTTCAGGCACTGGCTCGGGCAATGCTTTCTGACCCACAGAGTGCCCATCTGTTACCGGTAGCTTTTTATCAAGCAGTATTTCTCCCATACCACACTTCCTACCCCAGTACTTTCTTATCTTGTAGGTCAGTTAACTCAACCTGAGAACAACTTCGTACCCAGTTCTCTCATGCACAAACCTCCCGCCTCGAGTATTGCACTAGTCATTTTGTGCAGTGCCAAGCTCAGTAAGTTACCGATTGCTCCACCAGCCCCCGGACTCTGGAGGAGACAGCTCCTAACACTACTTTCTGGCCATCCGTGTGGGATTCTGGAAGAGATATATGTGTTCCCGTGTGAAGTCCAGGCACTCCTCCAAGACTTTGGGAGAGACTAATGACACCCTCATTGCTGGTGGCCCTCTTGGTTTTGACCCTAGAGATCTTTTCCATTCTCTTTTCATTTTGGTCTCCCTAATAGCTCTTTAGAGCACTTTATCTCTCACTCATTTCTCTTCATTTTTGCTTTTGAGGCATATCTTTTAGCCTTTCAATCTATCCTTTGGATCCATCTATACCTTGGCTTAGGAAAATTCTCTTCTGTCACCAAATTGGTGCATCAAGCTGGGGCTAATCAGGTAATATTCACAGAATCATAACACATACATGATGTAAAAGAAACTTGAATATTAGGAAAGTAATTGACCACATTTAAAAATCCATATACAGTTTAACATAGAAATTATAGTCTGTGGCCTGAGGGTTTATCTACTATTCACAATTACTTTTTAATAGGAAAGATATTTTGTCTCTAATGTGTACTAATCTTTAAACAGATTAACATGAAAACACAGGGCACCAAAACCTATGGAATGCAGCGAACTAAACAGTCCCGGGAGGGAAGTTTGTAGTAATGGATACATGAGGCAGAGAGCACACTGTATCTGTTTCAGACTGTTCCAGTAGAGTGACCAGCACATGGGTGTCCAAACATTAAATATTGACAGTCACATTGTTGAAAGTGCTTGTGCATCATTGACATTGCTATGCACATGCTTTAAAAACACATGTAGAATTGCTATTACCTTAAAATTTTTCTGATAAGATTTGTATTGAAATGCACGTTTCTGAAGATCATCTAGAACTAACTGCAGATCATTCAATGTGGACTTTATTCTGTCTTGGTCAGCATTAATATCCAAAATCTGTGGGTCCTGTAAAATGAAGATAGTTTTTGATGAGTCACTCCTGCTTTGTGATGTGGACCATGACTTTACATTAATTAACGCACATTTTCAAAAAACATTTTCCTGTTCTCTGATTTTCATAAAATATGTTAAAATGATTGCTTTTCCTCCATTTTACAGCAGTGTGCAAATGCTGTGAGGAGTGCAGAAATGCACAAAGAAGTGCCACGGGGATGAAAATGTTTTTAAATAGTACCTAATAGATTTTCCCTCATCTGTTTTCATTTCCTCCACTTCTTCAACAAACACAATTTCAGGTAAGGATAATTGAGTGCAATGGGGAGAAGAAGGAAGAGACTATAACACAAGGAATATTCCCATTTTGTAACAAACAAAATAGAAAGCCTTTGCATTCTGAGAGGGAGGGAGAGAAAAAAAATAAAGAATAAATAATCAGACATATTTTCTGGCTGACCTGTGGGGCTGAAACCCTACCCAGTGAATGGGAATAGGAAAGTTTAGGATTGAAGTAGAAACACCTAAGTAGGTTTGGGAGAATCTGAGAAAATTGGAAGAATCTGAGAACTATTCTNACATGGGTGTCCAAACATTAAATATTGACAGTCACATTGTTGAAAGTGCTTGTGCATCATTGACATTGCTATGCACATGCTTTAAAAACACATGTAGAATTGCTATTACCTTAAAATTTTTCTGATAAGATTTGTATTGAAATGCACGTTTCTGAAGATCATCTAGAACTAATTGCAGATCATTCAATGTGGACTTTATTCTGTCTTGGTCAGCATTAATATCCAAAATCTGTGGATCCTGTAAAATGAAGATAGTTTTTGATGAGTCACTCCTGCTTTGTGATGTGGACCATGACTTTAAATTAATTAACGCACATTTTCAAAAAACATTTTCCTGTTCTCTGATTTTCATAAAATATGTTAAAATGATTGCTTTTCCTCCATTTTACAGCAGTGTGCAAATGCTGTGAGGAGTGCAGAAATGCACAAAGAAGTGCCACGGGGATGAAAATGTTTTTAAATAGTACCTAATAGATTTTCCCTCATCTGTTTTCATTTCCTCCACTTCTTCAACAAACATGATTTCAGATAAGGATAATTGAGTGCAATGGGGAGAAGAAGGAAGAGACTATAACACAAGGAATATTCCCATTTTGTAACAAACAAAATAGAAAGCCTTTGCATTCTGAGAGGGAGGGAGAGAAAAAAAAAGGAATAAATAATCAGACATATTTTCCGGCTGACCTGTGGGGCTGAAACCCTACCCAGTGAATGGGAATGGGAAAGTTTAGGATTGAAGTAGAAACACCTAAGTAGGTTTGGGAGAATCTGAGAAAATTGGAAGAATCTGAGAACTATTCTAGCCACAGCTTGGGGAAGCCATTCATTCCATCTCTGATACAGCATGGCCCTGCATTCAAAATGGCAACAGGCTCCTGGCTAGAAAAAGCTAAGTGAAGCATACAGATGGAAGGGCTTGTGTTGACTCTCTGGTGCCTCATGGAGTGGTATGTAGGCAGTCATGAACTTCTCACGGGCCTTGATTCTGGCAGTGAGAACTGCTGAAAGAACTAGTGGACCAGAGGAAGTCTGAAATAAGGATGCAAAAGTCACAGATTGAGGCTGTAGACTGGTGGAAATGATGAGTGCAGCAGAGGGGGCTAGTATGATACCTCAAGGACCAGGAAGGACTCTCAGCTAACAGCTGCCTGGGACAACCAGGCCCCGCCAAACTGCCCGGGAAGCCCCATGGTCCAGAGGGCAGCACAGGACTTGGATGTCCCTCCCCTCCATATCCACTGGAAGGAAATGCAGATTTCCCCTTATGGAGCAAGAGGTGGGAGGGGATGGGAGCAAGAAATGCTTGGTAGGAAGTTCAGATTTTGAACTAAAATCTATCCCAAAGAGACCAAATTAAAATAAAATAGATATTTCAAATTGAAATAAATTGAGTTATTATCAAATGTTACATTTAGTTTTTTTCTCCAATTTTCTTCATTAACAGGAGTGGTGGTCATGAGAGCAAGATGATACCATTTATGGAAATGGTGAAGTTGCACTTCTTTGCTCCAGTGATAACGAGTTAATTCTAAACCCTCTAGAAGAAGCACTTGCTGGAGAGAACCTCTGCTATCATTTTTGTTTGTACATTAGGCTTTTTTAAATGCATGATTACACATAAAGCCTTTCCTGTCACTTTTGCTCTCTCTAGCAATCTTTCTATATACATGTGTATTGTTTCCAAACAGACTAACCATTCACACTTTTTATTGTCTGCTCCGTATGGGAAACAGAATGTAGTAAGGAGCTAAGAGCAGACTATTAATCGCTGGGAGCAGACTGCCTAAGCTTAAATCCTGGTTCCTCCATTTATTATTTGTGTGACCCTAGGCAGGTTACTTAACCTCCTTGTGTCTTTGTTCCTTCTCTATAAAATGTGAACAGTAAAACCTTATAGGTGTTCTGAAGATTAAGTGAGTTAAGACATGCAAATATACCTAAAAATGTTCCTAGAAGCATTATTTACTATTGTTGAGAACTGTAAGCAATCCAATGCCCATCAAGTGTGGAATGAATAGTTAAATTGTGGTATATGATGAAATACTACATAGCAATGAATGTGGATAGTCAGTTGCATCCATACATAGCAACATGGATGAAACAAAATGAGGGCACACAACATAAAGGGCACACTGTTGTATGATTCTATTTTTGAATTCTTTTTTAAAACAATTTTTAAATTAGTTTTAGAGAGGGAAAGGGAGGGAGAAAGAGAGAGAGAAACATCAATGTGTGGTTGCCTCTGGTGTGCTCCCCACAGGGCACTTGGCCACACAACCCAGCATGTGCCCTGACTGGGTATTGAACCAGTGACCCTTTGGTTCTCAGGCCAGCACTCAATCTGCTGAGCCACATCAACCAGAGCTGTATGATTCTGTTTAATTGAAGTTCATAAACAGGCGAAGCTATTTTATAGCATTAGAATTCAGGTAGTAGATGGCTTTGGAGAAGAAGAAAGGGTTAGTGATAACAAGGGACACTGGGAACGAGTAATGTTATAGTTCCTGACATGAGCCATGGATACATGGATGCGTTCACTTTCTGATAACTCATCGAATTGTGTGGATATTAGTCATGTACAGTTTTCTCTATGTGAAAATACAAAAATACTTTAGTACATTATACATACTAAGTAAACAACAAATAGCAGCTACTTTTTTGTTCCCATGTCAATACATATAAATGTATATTGTGATCTTTAATTCTGTATTGTATTCCTTTGAGTAGATGTACCCTAACACATTTTATTAATACTTTGTTGATGAACATTGACTATTTCCCAATTATTCTGATTTGATTATAACTTTATATGATTTTACACTCTGTGAAAAGTTTTAGTCAATTGAATAAAATAATGGATCATTACAAAATCAGATTTTCATGTATATGCTTCAGTTGAGAATCACCCAGATTTCTATTTTAAATTATTAAAAAATTCCCCTTGATATTTAGTAAAATTAGTGCAAGTTAACCAAATATTCTTCACCATCATTATTACTTTAAACTCTGCCTCTTTCTAAATAGAAATTTTCTAATATGTGGCTAAAAAAACACCCCACTGTGACAATAGCTATAAAATATGCTAACAAGTTGTAAAAACATTTACTTGAGAATGGATAAATCCACGCCAGGAGAAATAAAATTAACTATTACATATATACTTTACTAACAATAGTTTGGAATTCATTCAGTAATGTGAAGAGAGTTCAGAAACACTTTTGATTTTAAATAGAAGCTCAAAGACCTTGTTAATTGGACAGAATAAAGCCATATAAAACAAAAGTTAAACCAGAGTAAAATGAAATACGCTCCCTAAATGGTTCAATTAAACTGTGGTAGTCAAGCTGAACATGCTATTTTAAAAAATTTGTCCTTAACCTACCTGTGCTTGCAGCTTTACTTCATTCACTTCATTGGTCAGGTCTTCAAGATCTTTACCCAACTGCACACAAAATTGCTTAAGGCTTGCTTCTCTGTCACCTACGGATTTATCGATAGCGTTCCGAACAGCGACGACGGATGGCTTCATAGTAGCAAAAACAGCAAAGTCTTCAGGCGGCGTGGGAACCTGATACTGTTCAATGAGCTTGTACATTTGGATCACCACATTTCCTTCATCTTCAAGGCTTTCAATCTAAATAGAAACACTTGTGGCTTGTTAAATACATCCAAGTCCTGTTATTCTCTTTAGGTTTTGTCTAATGTTTTCCATCTCCATAAGGGAAGCTGCTTCCTCAACACACCACCTAGCAATGCAGAAACAGCCCAGCGGAGATGGGACACAGTCTGAGTTTTCTGTACGGCTCATCGACTGTCCTGTTCTGGAACCGCAGAGTGAGAGCAGTCTAACCTCTGCAATGTGATCCTACCTTCCTGTCATAGTTCATACAACAGGATGGGGGTACCTGGAAGGGAGAGCTTTTCTTTCTGACTCAGTGGTGAGCTAGACCTGCAACATGAAACTTGGGAGTTGCCGGTGGCCGTATTTGCTGCCATGGGATAAAGAAGAAGGAGCACCCTATTTGCAGAAGGAGATAAGCAGACCCCCAGAGAAATGCAGAGAGGTGAGGGAGAGAGAGACAACTACCTAGGTTTCCTGCAGCTTTCTCACTCCTGCCTGTGCTAAGGTCCTCAGCCTGCTTACATTCTGGATGCATGTGGAGGGTGAGGGTGGTGCGTCCATGAAATGTCCTCGAGTCCTTAAATAAGGACCCCTGCTTTGGCCTAAGTTAGCTCAACTGGGTTTTGGTTATTTGTGTATAGAGGCTTAATGACGAAAAATAATAATAAGTGCTTGGCACCTTTAGACTCTTGGGATGATGTATGAGTAAGCCTGAGGGAAAACCACAATCATCCGCTATTTGAGGAAGTGCTATTTCTTGAAATGAGAGACAAAATTGTTACTTTTATTGGCATATGAAACAGCCTCGACTAATTCTGTGAACAGTGTATAGCACTATTCAGTTGTTAATGACATTTCACTCAATTTATTTTAAAAATATTTAAATCTATCTTCAATTTTCAGAAAATAATTTCTCCCTCTTTCAAATGCCAAGTGATGTGAATTGAAAGTTTGTGAAAAAACTTACTCATGAAATTAATGCTAGATTGCCTGCCATAGGGAAGGAAGAGCCCGAGAGAAGGAAATCGTGTTTCTAGAGAGAAAAAAAATATGGGAGGCAAAGGACTGTGTGTGTGTGTGTGTGTGTGTGTGTGTGTGTAGAGAGGTGGGGGGAGGGAGGGAGGTAGGGAGAGAGAGAGGACCCCATCATTGCATCACTTGAGTCCCCACATCTACTGTTGTCTCCCCACCTCAGCCCTGTAAGGATGTTTTCCATTTCTAAAGTAAGGTTCCTGACTATCATGCAGATACAGTTTAAGGGCTGAGACTTTCATTGTGACTGACATTTAGATCACAATTCCACTACCATTTATCACATAAGAATTGCAGTGAACTGACTGAGAGCGTCAGCTTTGCAGTCTGAGAACCAAATGTGGTTCCAGGTCTGCCGTATACAAGTTCTTTGATCCAGGACAATATAACCCATCTCAGTCCTTGTTTCCTCGTCTGCAGAGTAAAGATTATCTATACATCTTGAGTTTTTGTGAGAATTTAAAATGTAACACATGTACAAGTGTGGTACAATGCCTGACTAGCAGTACGAGACTCGTCATTGTTAGCCGTCATCATTGCTGTGATGTGGGACGTCCACTCACTTTGCGTGAAAGTGTTTCTGACATTTTCACAGCTGTGCCTTGACCATCAATCCCTCGGGTTTTTAATGTGTCTTCATTATCTACCACAAGATCTGCAATATTGAGTTATATGAATCAGCTCACCCTTTCCTGAATTTCATCAAGAAATATTAAGCTGTTAACATATTCTATGGTGGTGGTTGGAACAAATTCAAGCTTATACTCTGCATCTTGTGCCTCAGAGATGATGGCGTCCACTTTTTTCTTGCTTTGGCAAGGAAGCATATAATTTAGCACCTAGGAAAGAAAGAGAAAATTAATCCTAACTTCTTGAATATATTGTCATTTTATTATACATTTTAGATAAATCCTAACTGAACATCTGTTTAATCAGCAAGTATTGGATGCAGCATTGTATATAAAGGGACTTTTTTTTTTTCACATGAAATCCCTGCTAGTTAAATGAACCAGCGGGAAGATCAGGTTGTGAAGATCATTCCCAGAACAACTAGATTGCACAGCTTATTAAAAAGTTTGCCAAAATTCCCCGATGTCTTGTCAGCACCCTTTCTATTACTTTGCCCTGTGCAGTGGACAGTGTGGTGTCCTCCCCAGCATCAGCTCTACTCCTTTCATGGTGGGTGGTAGCTGTGTACTTTGGGGGAAGTGGATCGATTTCTCCTTCAGAAACAAAGGTGTAGGGCCCTGGCTGGTGTAGCTCAGTGGATTGAGCACAGGCCTGTGAACCAGAGAATCACGGTTCAATTCTCAGTCAGGGCACATGCCTGGGTTGCAGGACGGTTCCCTGCAGGCCAACTCCCAGCAGGGGACACACAAAAGACAACCATACATTGATGTTTCTTTCCCTCTTCCCTTCCCCTCTAAAGGTATAAATAAATAAAATTAAAAAAAAAGAAATAAAGGCGTAGTCTGGTTGATCACCAGGCAAATATGAGGCTGGCTTCCTTTGGCCGGTGTGATTGGATAAGGGAGGACATCTGACCTTAGCTGATACAGTGAGAAAGAGGTCCAGTACTACTGTTCAAGGCTGAGAGAAATGTGTGCTCAGAATCCCAATCTCTCTTTCTTTTTCTCTCTGTACATAAACAAGGAAATAGTTAGCTTGTGGAGTTTTCCCCAGCCATTTCAGAAATGTAAGGGAATACTAGCCTTATGGGGAAGCTGGCACATCAGGAGGCTCAGTGAAGAGAGTGGAGAAAATGGGTAACTAGAGTAAACTAGAACAAACTGAGTAACTAGAACAAACCTCCCGATGCCCATTCACCCCGATTTTTAGATGCACAGCCTACAAATTTATCGATTGCTTAAGCCAGTTTCAGGTCAGTTTCTTTGGCTTCGTATATAGTTGTGTTCAAACTGTTGAAATTGAATCAGTTTTGCTCCAATTATATATTTTGTCTAACAGATGAAGAAGTGAAGCTTTGGAAGAAAGCCCAATGCCATACAACTAATTACAACGACAGAACTAGCGCTCAGGTCTGCAGTCTTCTATACAGAGTTCAGAAGTTTTCTGTAAGGGCCACACAGTAGACATTTTAGGTTTGCGGGACATACAGTCTCTGTCACAACCACTCAACTTTGTCCTTGTAGTGAGGAAGCAACCACAGGCTAAAGTACACGTATGCAAATTGACCTGGCTCTGTTCGAATAAACCGTTTGTCCAGAACAGGTGGTAGACTGGCTTGACCTTGTGAACTTCAGCTTGCAAATTACCAAAGTGTAGTCAGATCTTTAGGGACAGTTTCAGACCAGGAAATGCTCTCCAAAACTTGATCTGAGAGTCCAAAAATGAGGTGGTGTTCCCACTATACCACTAAAGAGCCTTGAAACACTCCAACAAAGGAAAAAGGAGGGAGAGTAAGAGGCTAGCCTGAGGCTGGCAGGCTCCTCCCTTTCCTCATCCGAACGCTAACTGTGCTTGGAACAGAAAGGAGAATATGGAACTTGTTTTAAAACTGAGAATGCCCAGTAGACTTACTATTAATTTTAAGTATTTGCAACACTAGAAAATAAAGGTAGTTTATTTGCAGCAGAAAAGTCATAAAACAATTGTAGAGCCCATAGTGAAAACTTTCCCCAGTTCATAGTTACCTCCAAGCATCTCAAGGGTGATGGAATTAGTTTTTCTTTCAGCATCTTAGTGTCAATGAGCAGCAGTCCTACGATTCGGGTGGGTCTCAGAGCTATAGCGTCCTTGTGCTGCCTGTGATATTTTTCCAGTTGTTCACTAAAGAACTGAACACCTGCATAAGATAATTCATATAAAGGATAAAATACATTACATTAGATTTTGAAGGATTATTATGAAATATGTTAATTATTACATTGATAAATTTATAGATATATTTATAATATTATATGTCTGGTACCTCGTAAATTTTAAAGTGTTAATTCATGGTTCCTTATATTTTATTCTTGTAGTAAAAGCTAATATATAATAATGAAATGGGTTTTTAAATAAAATTAAATATGTAAAAATGGACTAGATTCTAGTCCATTCTAGACTCAGACTGGTTTGAAATTGGGCTTAATCTAAGATTTTTCCTAAATGGTACCACAAAGGAAAGTGTTTTGAGGATATTAACAACAGAAGTTTGAGACACAAGAGATCAGGCATAGCTTAGTTATCTCCATTCCTCTTCCCATCACCTCTCTGCCAACCCCGCTCCATGTCATGGTCAAGGCCTTGTCAGTCTGCACCTGCCACGCACTGCACCTGCATTTTGAGACTCTCCTACCTCCATTGTCTCCCTTCTCCAATCTGCCTGAAAGCAGTGGAAGCCTGAATATTCTTGAATACACTTTCATCGTGCTACTGGTCAAAACCAGCTCTTTCTAATACACATGCGGTACTAAACTACTCTGCTTGTCTTTCAAAATCCTGTACCCCCTCAAATTTAGCTAACTTTATTTCTAATTACTTCCTCCATGTGGGTCGGATGGATCTCCTCAGTGCCTTCTGCAACTCTCCACCATCACAGGGAGAAAGTGTTGCTTCCCACCTTAATGCATGCCATCTCCTCTCCTGAACAAGGGGGAAGTTTGACATAATACAAAGAACACACCAAGCAGAGTGCTTGAAGACCTAGGATCGGTCTTTAATCCACATGTGGCTTTGGGTTAGTCACTCAATTTTTCTGAGTTTCAGCTTCTTCATAATAGAAAATAGGACAGTTACCTACCCTCCTCACTTCAGAAGGTTTTGATACATGGTTTTTTAGAACTGATAAAATAAGGCTATCCAATAATCTGAGAAGTCCTCTGATAAGGAAACCTGTATAATGTTGCATAGCCTAGTATTTTCCAAATTTATCTGAACACAGAGTCTTTTAACATGGTATCACATAATTATACTTTCTAATAGTGCTCCAAGGAATACCAGCTTGGAAAACACTGATTTGGTTCAATACTCTCATTTTATACATAAATAAATTTAGACCAACAAGGTTATTGATCTGATAACCATGTTTCTCTTTGGCCTTACTGACATAGCCAAAGAGAAGCAAAAGAACAAGCTGATAAAGGAGAAGTAAAATTTATTTTCTATCTCTTTTTGATAGGCAATATGCATAATAGTTAAGCACACAAGCTTTCAAGTCAGAGAAAAGTGTTTCTAAACCACTTAATAGCTGCATAATTTTGCAGTTTCCCTATCTCTATGTAGCTCTGTTACTTTATTTGTAAAATGAGAATAGTGATAACTCATAGAAGTGTAAAGATTAGATGCGATACCGGAGAGTCACTTAGCACAGTATCTGTCAGGTTATAGTGCTCAGCAAGTATGGAAATTATTGGTAAACACTGACTTTTATGGGCATTTAGTGGTAAGAAGTAGCTGATTATGTCAGGAAGCCAGAACCTGTCCCCTGATCACCTTCTGGGACAGGTCAGGGGACACTCTGTCTCAAAGGTCAGTTACACAGACATTTATTAATTATCTATAATATGTTCAAGGAATATTATAGTTTTGAGAGACTATTACAGTAGGTAAGGCATGGTAGCCAAGGGGCAAAGCTACCTTCTGTTAACCTCTAGCAAACAACTGGGTTTAGGGGTTTAGCAAGTGCCAGAGAACTACAAAAGCGTTTAGGAGCCCAGGCCAATGTGCTCTGAAGGCCCAGCCAACAGACAGTTAACACCTGTGAGACTCTGGTTCCAGGATTGGGGCAGGACTGACAAACCAAGGTGGGCTAGGGTAAGGGAAACCGGGAAGTCTGGTGATCTCATCCTGATGGAAGCCCGATGAGGGATTAGTTACCCACTATGAGGAATGTGGTAGCAGGAGACTAGGAGGCCTTGGGTGCAAGGCTGTGAGTACAAGATCTAAGTGACTAGAATGGGTTATTTGGGTCAGGCCCTTTTTGTGCTACAGTACCAGGCTCTGTACCTTGCTGCCACCATGGTGCCATACTATAGCATGCAAGGCATCATGTCTCTCAGTTCATTTCAGTTCCACACACGTTAAGTCTCAGGGACTTAATGGCTGAATACAATGTTTGCTCTTAGGCTGGAATCTGGGTCAAAGCAGCTACAAACTGCTTTATTTGAGGGATTCTGAATATGGACTAGATGTTGATATTAAAACATTGTTATTTTTAAGGTATGATACTATTTTGGCTTTTCTATAGGAAAAGCTTATTAGAGATGCATATTGAAGTACTTAATTTACTGATGGAATGTCTAATTTACTTAAGCACAATAAAAATAATGGGTTGAAAGAAAATCATACAAATTTATAAAAAATTAGTGCTGGTTCATAAGGCAAATATGAAAGTAATCATTTTTCTCTATAAAAATAAGGGAATAAGAACAGTTCATGAAAAAGGAATATGAGTGATATGCTTTACATTTTAAAATAGCAATAAATAATATGAATTTAATTATCATAATCATCTAGGAACTTCCTTGCCTGAAATTTCACTTGGGTGTTGCAAGTTATTTTTGTTTTGTAAAAGATATTAAGTCTAGTCCTGGCCTGGTGGCTCACTTTGTTGGAGCGTTGTCCAGAACACAAAAAAAGTTGCTGGTTCTATTCCTGGTGAGGGCACATATAGGGGACATCTGATTGATGTTTCTCTCTCACAACGATGTTTCTCTCTCTCTGCCCCCTCCTTCTTCACCCTCCTCTCTTCATTTCATTTCTTTTTTAAAAGATTTTATTTAATTATTTTTAGAGAGAGGGGAAGGGAGGGAGAGAGAAACATCAATGTGTGGTTGCCTCTTGAGTGCCCCCTACTGGGGACCTGGCCCATAACCCAGGCATTTGCCCTGACATAGGAATCCAACTGTCAACCCTTTGGTTCACAGGCCTGCACTCAATCCATTGAGCTACACCAGCCAGTGCTCATTTCTTTCTAAAATCAATAAACATTGTCTTCTGGTGAGGATTTAAAATTTTTCTTTTTAAAATATAAGTCTAATAAAATCATTTCCCCTTGGGTCTAAATTTATGACTAAGAATTGTTAATTCATACCCACCAGCTTGTAATATGATAGGAGAAATAAATAGTAACTTGAGTTCCTGAGATAGAAAAACACTCACATAAATATTATTTTAGAGGGAACTTCCGGCCAAGAAAGAGGCGTAGGTAGAAACACTGTGCCTCCTCGCACAACTAAGTTTTAGTAACAAAAACGCAGCCAAAACACAGAAAATTGAACTGTACAGAAATCTGACAACAACGAACCATTCAGCCAGACAGGTAAGAGAAGCAGAGTCAGCAGCAGAGCGGGGTTGGGCAGGAAAGATTGTTCAGTCTGACCCACCCAGGAGCATAGGCTGCGGCGGTTGGCAGATCCCAGGCGCAGGGTGGCAACGGGTGGACCCAGTGAGGGCACAGGGCGGCTGGCTGACTGCGGTCACACATTTGCACGCAGATAAACCAAGTGAAGGAGCAAACAGTGAGACAGACTGCTCAGGCTAGGGCCCCAGCAAAGAGAATTAAAGCCTAAAAGCACCAATTGGAAAAACTTTTGGGGTCGAGGTGCTGGGAGAGGCTCCCAGGCTTGCAGAGAGTTCATTGGAGAGACCCACAGGGTCCTGGAGAATACTCAAGCCCACATACCTGGGAACTTGCACCAGGAGGGCCCAAATTGCTTGTGGGAAGCCGTAGAAGGGACAGAGATCTGAGAGAGAGTGGAGTGAAGCGCCATTTTCTGCCCTCTCTGACCCTGCCCCCACATACAGCATCACAACCCAGTGACAGGGTCGCCCCACCCTGGTGAACACCTAGGGTTCTGCCCCTCGTACATAACAGGTGTGAACACACCAAACATTATGACTCAAGAACAGCTCAAAGCCCCAGAGCCTATAATTCTAAGTGACCAAGAAATAACCAGCCTTTCAGATGCACAGTTCAAAACACTGGTGATCAGGATGCTCACAGAATTGGTTGATTTTAGTCACAAATTAGAGGAACATATGAAGGCTAAACTAATTGAAATGAAGGGAAATGCACAGGAAACCAATAGTGATGGAAAGGAAACTGGGACTCAAATCAAGGAAGTGGANTTAATCCCCCTGGTAAAAGCTGAATTAGAAATTAGAGCCAAGAGCAACTATTTATTTTTCGTTTGGTCAGATAAGTAGAGTAGCTTGATGTTGCTTGGGTCTCTAACAAGACGAAGCAGAAAAGCCTGCTGAGGCAGTAAATTGTCATCACCCAGCTAAAATGCAGCTGCCCTGAGACCAGAGGGATCACAGTCCTTTCTGACCTTAAGGAAAGAAGGGGCTGGAAAGAAGTATTCCAAGTCATGAAATCCAAAGACCTACATCCAAAATTGCTCTATCCAGCAAAGCTTTCATTTAGAATGGAAGGACAGATAAAGTGCTTCTCAGATAAGGTCAAGTTCAAGGAGTTCATCATCACCAAGCTCTTATTCTATGAAATGTTAAAGGGACTTATCTAAGAAAAAGAAGATAAAAATATGAACAGTGAAAGGACAGCAAACTCATAGTTATTAACAACCACACCTAAAACAAAAGCAAGCTAAGAGGACAGCTAGATCAGGAGCAGAAACATAGAAATGGAGATCACAAGGAGGGTTAGCAACAGGGGAGTGGGAGGAGGAGAAGAGGGGATAAAGTACAGAGAATAAGTAGCATAGGCGGTGGGTAGAAAATAGACAGCGGGGAGGGCAAGAATACTATGGGAAATACAGAATCTAAAGAACTTGTGACACACAGACATAAACTAAAGGGGGGGATGGTGGGGGAGGAATGTGCAGGGTGGAGGGGAATGAAGGGGGGGAATAGGACAACTGTAATGGCATAATAAAATATATTTAAAAAACCATTATTTTAGAGGTAAACATTCCTTTCAACTCCTTCCCATATTCAGGCTATATAGGGTTAGTACTGATAAAGTCATTAGGAGAAATTGCTTCTCATAATATTCTGAAATAAAACATTAACACTGAATAAAGCTAAAGAAAAGAGTAATTCTACAGAAATAACTTAGAAATGAATAAACTCTTGCTTTGTCAGGCAAACTCTTTTGGGATACCATTTCTGTCACCATTCATCACCAAACAAACCTAGAAGACTATAAATCTTGATGTCCTTCTCAAAAATAATTAACAAGAAAAGTTAGAAAAGTTACCAGGTTCCTGAAGTTTAAGAGCTTGTAAATCAAGACTTTCATTTTCCCTGAAGAATAGCTGGAACTTTTCAAATGTAGCTGCATACAATTGGGCAGCTTCAAATGCTGCTCTTATGGTTTCCTAGATGTTATAAATAGACAAATAAAATTATATTTTTCCTGAGTAGAATTCAATTCAATATGACCAAACAAACACAAACAAATTCTCTGTGTCTGACAACATGCTCTGGTCTGGGGATACATAAGTGAGGGAAGACACTATCCTTGATGTCAAGAAACAGTTAATATGGTCTTTTACAAGGTTAAAATTGAAAAGAACTTCACATCTGACTTCCGAAGAACCGTTTCTTATGATTGAAAAAAAAACTTGTAATTTTTTTTATCTTCATGGTGAACTTTTATATCACTAATAATCATATGGCAAAAGATAATGTCTATTTTCCAAATTGCAAATTTTATGTCTTAGTTGAAATGTTTTTGAGAAAAGGCAGAAGTGTTTAGCATTATCTATGGAATGAACTGCTTAATCTTACTATCGGTGGCAAGTCTCCTACTCCAAAATGTCTTTCATAATTTGCTTTAATGAAACACTTTCTTCACCCTCTCTTAAACTTGACTACAACCACCCCTTCCCCACAACAGTTTTTCAAATCAAAACAATAATTCCCAATCATTTCAGTCCCTTATTACCTGTGTCAATGCGTATCACCATAGTTCAATGCCTATGAAAGGCAATTAGGATGTGTTTGTTAACCTTGGTCCATGACTCCCTGGCTGCATTCCATAGCCTTCCCTTATTTTTCCTACCAAGGTTTTTTGCAAATTACTGCAATTTGTTTCAGGGAAAACCAGAGATAATCAATGGAATTGCTCTTTCCCAACACCCCTGTGCTAGTCATGCTCTATGGAGAGTGGCCAGTCAAAGAAAGTTCAATTACATAAAATAGCACACACCCTCTATAGTTACATTTAGTTATTTGTTCACTTATTTTCTTTTAATAGGCTCTTATCTATTCCTCCAGACTCCACTACTTATTTCTTTACATTAGAAATTGAGAGGAAGAAACTATGTGAAACTTACATCTCCTTTGAGCTGACTGAATAGTGTCTCCGAAAGGGATCATACAGGTGACAGAAACACCATGGGAGGCCCATAAATGAAAAGCTACACCAACATGGTCAAAATATGACTTGAAACCTTTTTATTTTTAAATAATTTCTCGCTCAAATAGGACAAAGAATTCCATATATCTGTCACCAAAATTTCCTAAATTTTAACAACTTATCATATTTGCTTTATTATTCTCTCTATATGTATATTGTTTTACTATGAAACATTTGTGAGAGATTGTTACACTTAAATATTTCAGGGTATATTTACTAAACACATGGATATTTTCTTATATAACCATAGCACAATAATCTAAACCAGGAAATTAACATTAACATGAATACTATTAATCTAATTATAGACCTTATACAAACTTTGCCTTTTGTTCCAAAAATGTCTTTCATAGAAAATTTTTTCTTCTGGTTCACTATCCTATCCAGAATCATGTATATCATCCTGTTATAGCTCTCTGGTTTTCTTTAACATGAAACAATCAATTCCTCAATTGTTTGCATTTAATTTTTGAAAAATATATCTCACTTGTGTGTTTTATGCTTTTTGATGTTTAGATTTGGTTTCAAATTTTGGCAATCACGCCACAAAAGTGATGTGTGTTCTCCGTGTGTCATGTAAGAAGGCACATAACATCAATTCACGTCTGTCAGTCTTCATCCCTAGCAACAGCACACTTGCTATTTCCCCCCTTGAAATCAATAAGTATCTTATGCAGAGACAATATCCTGTTTCCCATCACACTTTTGCATATTCATTTTAGTATGGATTGAAGATGCTTGCCTATTTTTATGATGGCTTTTGTGGTGTTTCTACTTAATGTTCCATTTATGTTTTCTTATCTTTAGTCTATATTCAGTATTTTTCCTACTATTCCTCTATAACTTCCTCAGTTTCCATTTGAGTTTATTCTCCCTTGGGCACCATGTAATTTAGCCTTCATTTCCAAGCTAGTTCTATCTATCCCCACATTCCTATTTTTAATTTGAATTTTGGATTAAATGCAATTCTATACATACTCAAATGTTTGAGGATATTTATATGCAGGTTCTATAAAAAAGATTTTATTTACTTATTTTTAGAGAGAGGGGAAGGGAGGAAGAAAGAGAGAAAAAACATAGATGGGAGGGGAAACCTTGATCAGTTGCCTCTCACATGCTCCCCACCTTGGGGCCAAACCTGCAACCCAAGCATGTGCCCTGACTGAGAATCAAACCAGTGACCTTTCACTTTGCAAGATGATGTCCAACCAACTGAGCCACGCTGATCAGGGCAATTTATATGTAGCTTTTCTTTCATAATTTTTAGGAAGGAAGGGAAGGAATATTCATCAGCTGTTCTATTCTTCACTTTTTGTTTCTCTTTATAGTAGCTTTGTATGAATGCACTATATTTTAATTTCCTCAGCTCAGGATTTAAAGTGACTTACAAGATTGATAGGGGGTGGAAATGGGAGGGAGGTGGGGAGCACTAGGGGGGGCAGGGCAGGGAATATAAAACAGAAAACTGTACTTGAGTAAGAATTAAATAAAAAAGATTCATAATTCAAAGGCATTCTGCTCTGTCAATATATCGATGTAAATTTTATTTATTTATTTATTTTGGTGGGGGAACAGTTGGTTTTTTTCCGTCCTGCCAGACTTTAAACTTTCACCGGTTGCTCCATGTCCCCTGCATCACCCAATGCACAAATAATGCTTCTTCTTCCTTTTTAACCTTATTTTCTACCCCAGAAGTAATGCCATCTCAAATATCTTGCTATTTTAACTCTCTTCCCTGTTTTCAGTGCTCTGATCTACCAGGATTAAAAAAAACAACAACAACACTTTACCATTTAGACATTAAGTAGCATTATATTAAAGATAAGAAAGGAAGAAAATATATTAATCAGCTTTTTGAATACTAGTTTCAGGAAAAGTAAATATACCTTTATTTGAAAGATAATTGTGTGAAAATTTTTATCGTCATCAAATACTGCTGATAAGCTTGGTCCAAATCCACAAGTTTTTTCTTCAAGTTTGTTGTTAATGTAAGGACTGGTGAAAGCATCAAAATACGTATCAGGCACAAGAGTAGGAACTGATAACACAGTGTTCTGAAACTGGTTAATTGCACCTGAAATACCTTCCTGTTAGAAAACAATAAAATAAATGTAAACACATATATGGTTATATTTATGAATGTTTTTGAATTTTCTGAAATGCTAAAATATATTAGAATAACTCATTTAGCCATGCCAGAAACTCTGCTGATTCTAAGTGTGTGAGAAATCGGAAGACACAGCCCTGTCTTCAGGAAATATATTTTCTAATTGAGAGAGAAGAATACATGAAGTGTAAAAGATGCTTGGCTTCACTCTCACTTAAATTGGTGGCAATGGCCATGTTGTGAAATTTTCACAATCCTGTTCTGAAAGAAGCCACCAAAGTGGCTGTGCTTGAGCACCCAGCCTCACTGCCATACCCAGCCTTGCCACCAGGAGCCAGGGGCCAGGAACTGTAGTATTTTCTGGGGAGGGGGCTGTCACCTCCCTGGCCCCAAGCTCTGCTGGAACCACAAGCCTGACAAAGTTGGACTGAGGAGGCTGCAGAAAGGCCAGTGAGCCTGGAACAACAGGGACAGAGAGAAGTGGCTAGGGCAGCTCTGGCTGTGGAGGCTGTGGCAGGAGCACAGTGGTGCGAGCCCAGGCTAAGACTCACCAGAGGGAGTGGCACGAGTGCCCCTCCATCGTCCTGTGTTTACAATTTTGCTGCTGGACTCTTCCCTCCCTTCCACCACCCTGTGAAGATGATATGAGACTTGAAAGAAGACAATGTATACAGGATATAGTCTACTGATTTAAGAGAGAGGGAGATGGGTTGGTCTAAGAGAGAAGCAATGATCGATTGCGTTCTATACGTGCCCTGACTGGCGATCCAACTTACACCTAGAAGCCCTCTCAAGGCAGAGATGGATATTGCAGTGACTTGAGACATTTACTGACACACCCCACTGATGAGAGTCAGCTTTGAAGAGTAGTTTAGTCCACCCTGGGAATCAGCCACAGAATGTGGATTGCTTGTACCTTTGAAAAGGCTGCTCAGGGCCAGATGTGGACAGCACCTGACACTGGTTCACACCAAACTCAAACATCAGAGCAGCATCCAAAGGGAAAAACCAGAAAGGAAGCACCAAGCTCTGCTGGGACCAATCCACTTGGTTCTTTTCTCATTATTTTCACTATTTCTTCTTTTTCATAGCCTTTTTATTTTTTTAATCTATTTTTTATTTTTGGTGCTCTATTTTTTTCATATCTATTTTACTTTTACCTTTGATTACTATATTGTTTACTTCTCTCCTTTTATGATTTATGTTATGTTTTCTGTGTTCCTTTTCTCTATTTTCCTCTTTCGGTTCAATGCTAGTACTAGTTCTCGTCCTCCTTCTCTTCTCACAATCACTTTTCTTTCCTATGGTCTTCTCATATTCTTTTTCCTTTTCCTCTTTCTCTACTAATCCATTTCTCTTTCAGCTTTCATTATTCTTTGCTCTCTTGTTGCTGATATTGCTGTTGTCATTGGGGAGGGTGTTGCTTGTTTTGGTGTTTTTGTTTCGTTCTGCCAACACCTCTACAACAGCATACAAGATGTGGTAGGGGTTGAGCCTCTTGGCCACCCAGAGGGGAGACCCTACCAATGAATGAGTCAATAACAATTAAGACCCAAACACAACAGGAGAGTCCACATAACCCACACAAAGGACATTCCTAGAGTATCCAGATCAGGAGTGGTATTACTGTCTATAGAGGAGTTTGCAATACTGTCTATATAAGACACCCTCCTCAGAACAAAAGATACACACAGGCTGAAAGTGAGGGGTTGGAAAAAATATTCCATGCAAAAGGACATAAAAAGGTAACAATACTTATATCAGACAATAAAGACTTCAAAACAAAAGTTTAACACGATGGTATAATTCTTATAAACATATATGCACCCAGTATAGGAGCATCTAAATATAAAGAGATAGACAGCAATGTAGTCATGTAGGGGATTTTAACACCCCACTGTCAACAATGGAGAGATCTTCCAAACCAAAAATCAATAAAAACATTGCAGAATTGAATGACACTCTAGATCAAATGGGCTTAATTGATATTTACAGAATATTTCAGCCCAAAGAAGCAAAATACAGATTCTTTTCAAACACACATGGATCATTTTCAAAGATGGACCACAAGGTAGGACACAAAACAAGGTTTAGTGAATTCAAGAAAGTTGAAATCACATCAAGAATCTTCTCAGATCACAATGGCCTGAAACTAGAAACCAACCTCAAGAAAAAAACTCAAAAACATTCAAATACATGGAGACTGAATAGCATGTTATTAAATAATGAATGGGTTAATGATGAGATCAAGGGAGAAATCCAAAAGTGGAAACAAATGAAAATGAACACGCAACAACCCAAAACCTATAGGACACAGAGAAGGCAGTACTGAGAGGGAAGTTCATAGCAATACAGGCCTACCTAAAGAGGAGAGAAATATCTCAAATAAACAACCCAACCCTACATCTAAAATAACTAGAGGAACAACAACAAAGCCCAGAGTAAGTAGAAGGA
Organism: Sturnira hondurensis; assembly: GCF_014824575.4. Taxonomy (NCBI): domain Eukaryota; kingdom Metazoa; phylum Chordata; class Mammalia; order Chiroptera; family Phyllostomidae; genus Sturnira; species Sturnira hondurensis. The sequence continues at coordinate 3,376,965 of NW_028074670.1, forward strand.
ATGAAATAATCAAGATCAGAGCAGAATTAAATGACACTAAGATTAAAACAATTCAAAAGATCAATGAATCCAAAAGCTAGTTCTTTGAAAAGATAAATAAAATTGACAAACTTTTAACCAGACTCATCAAGAAAAAAAGAGAGAGGACCCAAATAAATAATATCAGAAATGAAAAAGAAGTAAAAACTGATACCATAGAAAAATACACAGGATTAACAGAAAAAAAGTATGAACAACTATATGCCAAAAAACTGGACAACCATGGCAAAATGGATAAATTTCTAGAAACATACAATCTTCCAAAGCTGAATCAGGCAGAAGCAGAAAATCTTAATAGATTAATAACAACTAGTGAAATTGAAGCAGTAATCAAAAAAATTCTGGCACACAAAAGCCCTGGGCCAATGGCTTCATGGGCAAATACCAAATATTCAAAGAAGAACTCACACTTATCCTTCTCAAACTATTCCAAGAAATTTAAGAAGAGAAAAAACTCCAAAACTCTTTTTACAAGACCAGTATTATCCTAGTTCCCAAACCAGAAAAAGACACAAAAAAGAATGAAAATTACCGGCCAATATCTCTGATGAACATAGATGCTAACATTCTGAACAAAATACTGGCAAACTGGATTCGGTAATATATTAAAAAGATCATACACCATGATCAAGGGGGATTAATGGAGAGCATGGTACAATTTTCACAAATCAATAAAGTTGATATGAAAGACAAAAATCACATGATCATATCAATAGATGCTGAAAAAACATTTGATAAAATTCAGCACACATTTATGATAAAAACACTCATCGAACTGGGAATAGAGGGAGCATACCTCAACATAATAAAGGTCATATGCGAAAAACCTATTGCCCGAGAGGGCAAAAACTAAAAGTGTTTCCCTTAAGATCAGGGACAAGACAAGGGTGTCTGCTTTCACCACAGTACTGGAAGTCCTAGCCACAGTGATCAGACAAGAAGAAATAAAAGGCATCCAAATGGGAAAGGAGGAAGTAACACTACCATTATCTGCGGATGATATGATACTGTACATGTAGGCTCCTCCAATAAGTGAATTTGTGAATTCAATAAATGAATTTGGCAAAGAGCGATATTTAAAGTCAATATTCAGAAATTGATGGCATTTTTAACACCAACAATGAACTATAAGAAAGAGAACTAGGGGGAAAATCCCATTTACTATAGCAACAAGAAAAAATAAAGTACCTAAGAATAAATTTAACCAAGGAGATAAAATACCTATACTCAGAAAACTACAGAATACTGAAGAAAAATATTGAAGAAGATGTAAATACATGGAAACATGTACACTATTCATGGATTGGAAGATAACATCATTAAAATGTCCATACTACCCAAAGAAATCTATAGATTCCTCATAATTGTTATTGAAATATCAATGGCACACTTCACAGATCTATAATAAATATTCCAAAAATTTATATGGAACTAAAAAATAGCTTCAGTAATCTTGAGAAAGAAGAACAAAGTTGGAGGGATCACAATACCTGATATCAAACTATATTATAAGGCCTAAGTAATCTGAACACTCTGCTACTGGCAGAAAACAGACACATGGATCAATGGAACAGAATAGAGAACCCAGAGATAAAACCATGTCTTTATGGTCAATTATTATTCAACATAGGAAACTAGAGCATACGATGTAAAAACAGGTTCTTTTATAAATGGTGTTAGGAGAACACCTGGTGGTCTAGTTTCTTTTTCTTTCTTTTCTTTTATTTCTTTTTTTCTTTCTTTCTTCCTTTCTTTCTTTCTATGTACCAGTCTTGTTCTCCTAACACCATTTATAAAAGAACCTGTTTTTACATTCTTTCTAACTAAACCACCTTTCTACTAACTTTCATACCTTTCTTTCTAACTAAACCACCAGGTCTAGTTTCTTTCTTTCCTTCTTTCTTTACCAACTTACACCATACACCAAAATAAACTCAAAATGGATAAAAAACTTATCCTAGTGGAAAATATAGACAGGAAAATTTCAGGTATCTCACACAGCAATATTTTTGATGATGAAATAAAGGAAAAAATAAACAAATGGAACTATACTAAATTAAAAAGTTCCTGCATGGCCGAAGAAACCATCAGCAAAATGAAAAGGGACCCGACTGCATAGCAGAACATACTTGCCAATGATACATTGGACAAGGGCTTAATCTCTATATAAAGAACTCATATGACTCAACACCAAGAAGACAAGGAAATTTAAAAAATGGGCAAAGGACCTGAACAGACTCTTCTTCAAGGAGAACTCACAGATTGCCCATAGACATAAGAAAAGATGTTAAACATCACTAGCCATCAGAGAGATGCAAATTAAAACCACAATGAGATATCATCTCACACATGCCAAAATAGCTATCATAAATAAATGAACAAACAACAAGTACTGGTGAGGATGTGGAGAAAAGGGACCCTAGTGCACCATTGGTGGGAATGCAGAGTGGCACAGCCACTGTGGAAAGCAGTATAGAGTTTCCTCAAAAAATTAAAAATGGAACTGCCTTTTGACCCGGCAATTCCACTGTTGGGAATATATCCTAAGAATCCCAACACGCCAATTCAAAAGAATGTATGCACACCTATATTCATAGCAGCACTATTTACAATAGCCAAGATTTGGAAACAGCATAAGTGCCCATCAGTAAATGAGTGGATCAAAAAACTGTGGTACATTTACACAATGGCATACTACTGCAGCAGAGAAAAGAAGGAATTCCTGCCTTTTGTGACAGCATGGATGGAACTGGAGAATACAATACTATGCTAAGTGAAATAAGCCAGTCAATGAAAGACAACTACCACATGATCTCATTTATAAGAGGAATCTAATGAACAAAATAAACTAATGAGCAAAATAGAACCAGAGGCATGGAATCATGGAACAGATAGCTATTAGAGGGGAAGGAGAAGGTGGGGATTGATTGAAAGAAGGTGAAGGAATTAGTCAGAGAACATATGTGAAGAACCTGTGGACACGAACAACAGTGTGAAGACTGACTACAGAATTTGGGGGTGGGTTAGGTGGAGGTATGCAAAAGGGAAAAATGGGACATCTGTGATAGCATAAAAATTTAAAAAGATAAAATGACAAAAAGAGAGAGAAGGAAGCCCATAAAAATATAACATTTTTAAAAAGATTTTATTTATTTATCTTTAGAGAGGAAGGGAAGGAGAGAAGGAGAGAAATATCAATGTATGGTTGCCTCTCGTGAGTCCCTTACTGGGAACCGGCCTGCAACGCAGGCATGTGCCTTGACTGGGAATCGAACCATGATCGTGTGGTTCGAAGGCCTGAGCTCAATCCACTGAGCTACCCCAGCCAGGGCTAAAATATAACATTTTATGATGAGTTCTGTATTTGAAGTATGAATAGAGCACAGAAAGTTCATAAAGGAAGGCAGGTCAAAGTATGCCTAAGAGAATCAGAGAGAGTTTAAAGGGTGAGTTAAAATTTATACTCTCTGAGCAGTAATTCTCATTCTAGCAATCTATTCTAAGAGAAAGAAATAGATAGGTAAACAAAGATTCAAGTGCAAGGACACTCACTGCAGCATTACTTACGATAAAAACCTACTAGAGAAATACCTAAGTGTTCAAAAGTAGGAGTATGGTTAGGTGGTAACTTTATACAATGAAAAATTAGGCACCCCTTCAACATGGTGTCTCAAAAGGTTAATTAATAATGTGGGAAAAGCTTAGAGAAGGATACAACGGATATGTAATATCTCATTTTTTAAAAGTATATGTAAAATCTCATGGTAAGTTAGGTGTGTTGGTACATCAGTAAAACAAAATTGGAAAAAATATAAAAATGGTAAAAGGTTGTTTCTATTTCTGGCACAGAAAGATTATTATTTTAATAATCTTTTTTGTGTTTGTCAAGTTCACTTCAATGAGCATTAATTAATTTATAATTTATAATGAGTGCAAACCTAATTAGAGAAAATGAGTTAAAGAAAAGGTACTCCTTGAGATAAGTCAAAATGAGCAGGGGCTTATAGACAGGAGGGCAGTCCTTGTAAGTCATTGTGTGTGAGAGGCCTGAAGGCGCTGGCAGGTTGGGCGCTTTCTAGGTACTGAAAGGGTACTGAAGCTTAAGAGCCAAGTGTGGAAAAACAGGACATGACGCTGTTGGTCCCCCCCAGGCCAGCACTCCCCAGACTGTGACGAGGGACAACTCTAGCATAAAAGGGCCGTGATGTCAAGTAAATTTGGGAAGAAAACTCGGGCTAGCCAAAGTTAAACAGGATTCTTCTCTGGATCTGCTAACCAGAACTTTTCATATTTTTTAATATGCAAGTGCACATCACAACCCACTTTCTCCTAGAATGTCTGTCAGCATCTCACAGAGCATCCTTTGAAAAATGCCACCGTAGGCAGTGGAGAAACTCTAATTTAAAGTGACATGATCAAATTTGCCTATGAAACAATCCTGCCATTTGCAATGTAGAAAATGCATTGGAAGGAGAAGAGGCAGGTAGATCAGAACAGACTATTAGGGCAGGCCAGGAGAGAGGATGAGGTTCATCAGCACACAGGAATCGCTGAGCTGATTTCAAAGAGGTAGGTTTTTCCTAGAGAGAAACTAGGATGACTCCTGATTGCTGGCTTGGGCTTCTGGGTAATGCCTATCAGTAAGATGGAGACATGGAAGAAGGAGCTAATTTTGGAAAAAGTTATAAGCTCAATATATTTTGGTGAGTTAGAGTTAACCTGAGTCTGAAAGAAAAGTACTGGCTGGAAAGATATATTTACAAATCTCCATTCTAGAAGTGGTGGTTAGAACAATGGGCACACACAAGCACCCACACGAAGAGTACATAGCATGTGAATAGGAGGGAGTTCTTCAGGACCGGACAATCCAAGTTCAGACAAAAAAGAGGCTCTGAGAAAGACGACCAGAAGGGAAAAAACGCTGTGACATGAGTAAAACCAAGAGAAATGACACCAAGCAGGGAGTCTATTTCGAGTCGGAAGCAATAAACAGTCAAACACAAAAGAGAATAATTGAAAACTATCAGTAAAGAGGAAGAATTGAAAAATAGGAAGCCCTAGGTAACTCAAGCAAGAACAGTGTAAGATGTCAAAACTTAGGTATATCATTTTCCTTTAAGCTCTATAGTGCACGTGTGTTTGGAAAATTAGATGGAGATGCATGTTATGACTAATGACCAAAATAATGGTAAAAAGTATTAGAAAATTCATGTGTGATAGTTCCGTTCACACTGCTGTTGACTAATTTGGAGGTTACATGAAGTAAAATCTTATGTGTGGTGTGAACATGGTAATTATGTCCAGATCATGGCCCACTACTTCATGTGTAGGAATTAAAGATACCCATGTGAGCAAAAGAGAAATAAAGAGTCTACTTCTAAAAAAAAATAAGGAGTATTATGATTTTTCAAGGCCTGTCACCTGAGGCTAAATGAGAACAGCCAGTTGCTGTTGGAAAGAGCCTTCTTGTGTCATCTGTTGCATTCGTTTCCATGAGAAGGACATGAATCTCTCAGCCAGAGAGGGACATGAGAGCGCAGTGGAAGTTCCGACCAAGGCTCCAACGACAGGGACCTCAGCAATCTCCTTGTCCTTGTAAATATCCTAAAATGGCTCGTTCGATAAGTTACAGAATCACAGCCTGTTGGTGTTGGAAGCAACTTTAAAACTCATCTGCCTTCTCATCTTACAGATGCACAAACAGAGAGATAAGTGGTTTCCCAAAGTCAAGGGGCTCATTAATTGTAAAGTGAAGAATAGAATCTAGAGGGCCTGATTACTGGTGTTTTTTGCACCACAGTACACCAACTAACAGAAACTATAGATAGATTGGCTTAGTAATCTGTGCATGTATAAAATGCGAAAGGCAGAATCCTATAAAGAGGCTCCCACGGTTCCTTCCCTCTGGTGTATATGGCCTGTGTGGGATGCCACTCCCCTGACTAGGTTTCATTAGATGGACACTTGAAGGAATTTTGCAGGTATAATTAAGATCCTGATTCAGTCCACTTTGAGTTCATGAAAAGGTGATGTGCTGAGTAGATCTGATTAAATGAAGTCCTTAAACGAGGGATTAGGCCCTTCCCGAAGGAGTTTCTGGTCTTCAGCTGGTTTTGAAGACCCATATTGTTAATCACTCACTCACAAGAGTTTGACACAGGGCAAGGAACAATAGGTAATTTCTACGTTCTCAGCTGGTCCCCATCTGACATGTCTCAAGACAATGGGGACTTCTGTCTCACAGCTGCACAGCGATGAATTTTTCAAACAACCCAGGGAATGTGGAAGTGGACCTGTTTCCAGTGGGGCCTGTGAGGAGACCTCATCCCAGCCAATGCCTGAATGGCAGCCAGGAGAGGCCCTGAGGCAGAGGGTGAGCTAGGCAATGCCCAGACTCCTGAACACAGAAACCGTGAGATGGTAAATATTTGTTTTTTTTAAACAATATTTTTTAAGTGGGAAATATTTTTTTAAAAAATATTTTTAAAGTGGGAAAATTTGTTTTGTTGGATTACATTTGACCCCATTTTTCCCTATTACTTACTCTCCCCCTCCCTAACCACCCCCAGCTCCCACATTCAATCCTTCCCCCTGCCCCTGTTGTCCTTATCCATGGGTCCTTTATACATCCTCCTTGATGACCCTGCCAAACTAGTGGTAATTTATTATACAGCAATAAATAACTAAAACTGCAACATTTTCTCAGATGCAGCGCACTTAAAAAGATTTCAAAAATGGTCCTTACAACAGAGTGATTTCTTGAACTCATATCGACAGATGCCTATAATGAATTCTAAATTTTGTATCAAATATGTTCTCCTGATGGTGTTCCTACAAAGCCTCTAACCTGTTTCAAGTTTTTAAAAAATGCTAAACGTTTAGATGGTGTCATATGAAGAAACACGCACCAGAAAGTCGTCCAAAGAAGGCTCAAAGAGAAGTGACTGCACTGTCAAAACCAGCTCTGTGAGGAACATGGGGGTGAGGGATTCATCTTCTTCTTGCTTTTCCATCACGGGAGCCCCCTGAAATGCACACATTTGCAGTGTTACAAAGATATAAATACCCAGGTGTGAAAGGGAAAAATTCTCTGTTACAAGAGGCATGCAAACTTATACTTATATGGTTAGCTGATTTTATAAGTTTGGCTTATCTTTCAAAGAATATTACCACAGAATTAAAAACGGAAGGCAGATATTGAAAAACTACACAACGATGTAAAAGTTCTTTCCTTGAAAATACACTATCAACAAAATGGAAAGGCAAACAAAGAGCTGAAACAATATATCAGTAATGGATATAGCAGATAGAAGGTTAGTAATATTTGAATAGAAATATACTTGATATACTCAATAGAAATACATACTAATATATTTAATACATAAATAGTAATGTACTTAAATAGAAAAATGGGCAGATGTTTAAGAACATATGACATTTCTTAAAAGGAATATACAAATGATCAATCAACCCCCTCCTTCTCTTCCTGAAGATAGTTCATTCAGTAACAGCATTTATGAAGTATTTACTGTGTGCCAGGCAGTGCTCAGTATTCATGCAAACCCCACACCAACCCTGTGCAGCAGGTATCGCTGGTACTCCCATGAAAAGACAGAGTCTGGAGGAGGACCCATTGCTTAATAAGTGGCAGACCCAGCCAGGTCTTTCTGATCACCACACCTATGCTCTTATTCCTGCACTGGGGCAGCAATTAAAGGAATATAACACTTAAAAGCAGCGATATACTACTTTGCATCCATCAGATTAACAAAGATGAAAATGAATGATACTATCTAGTGTGCACATGGATAAACATTCATTCGCAAACATTGTTAGGAAGGTTGCAGATTGACACAAAACGTAACAAATGAGCATATTTTGACCCAACAATTCCACAGCTAGGAATTTCTCCTAAGGGGAAAATATCAGAGATGTGTGAAACATGTACAGACAAGGATACTCTTTGCATCATTATTTGTGGTGAGAAAGTGATCAACAACAGAAAATTATTTACTAATTTTACAAGATATATAGTACATTTCTATGTGAGAATACCATATAAAAATATATATTGACTTGAGAGATTTTTCACAAAACGTTAAATGGGGAAAGCAGATGATACAGCAGTGAGTAAAGCATGATACCCCTTTCCCCCTTGGAAATAGCTATCTTTGGATAGCAAAGGATGTTTTCCTTTGTACATTTCTGTGTTTTTCAAATGTTCTGCAGTAAACAAATATTACTTTTAGATGTTGTAGTATTGAGAAAAAGGAGGGATTGAGAATAGAGGTGGAGAGGAAGTAATGAAAAGGAGTATGCAACTAACATTTAACTTCTGGGAAAAAAGGGAAATGATAGTGAAGAGCGTCAGCCCTTGAAAGTGCACTGTGGAGCTTCCTGGGAAGGAAGCTGAGAGCTGGAAGTAGGAAGCTGGGTGAAACCAGGTTAGCATGTTTTGCAATGTTTTTAGGTGTCTGGCACCAGCATGGAGTTGGGGAAGGCTTACTGGGAAATGTGGACATGGGATAATATGATTTCTCTCTTAGATATGCCAGAACACATATTCAAATTTGTACTGCTTCATCTCAAACATCTCAGATTACTTTGTGTCCCTGAGATCAACTTCCTCCCAAGAGGTTCTCCACTCAAAGCACGAAGGTATACTTCCATGATGTGCTTCTTCTCACACCTAGGCCGCGTTGCCTATTTCTTTCACTTACACCACCCCATCTGATTCTCTCCACCAGTCCATGCCCATGATAACCCCCAAACTGTAAATTTCCTGAAGCAAGGATCCTGCCTAAGTTTTTCATCACTACATACTCAACACTCATTGCAGGGATTGGTACACAGTAGGTACTTAAGAAATATTTCTCGAATGAGCACATGAATAACCTTTAGTAAATTCTTATGAGACAGCAACATTTAGCACAGTGGATGCTCTCTGTTAAATATTTGCTGACCTGCTGATTTTCATTCTGTCATTTCATATGCATGTGGTAGGCTCTGATTATACTGTGAAATCCTCTAAGCATTTCTCCTATTTTTCTAGACCACAGAAAAATAACATATGCCATAGTGCAAAGTAAGCACTCAGTAAATGCTGACCGATTAGTTTTGCCTGGATATACCTTCTTATCAGGGACTTCAGGCTTCTCCTCAGTAATCCATTTCTGAATGACGTCTGCTGAAGGTGTTCGTTTTAGCTTGTCAGTGAGATAATTCAAAAGCCAGTTAACAGAATTTACTGTTATGACGTGCATTGTGTTCTCAATTAGATAGTCATTTAGACGAATAAAACTTGCAAAGAAAAAAATACAGCTTCAGTTTTCTATATAAACTACATATTTTTAAAGTAGTTCTAAAGCAAGCATTTAAATTTTAAAATATAATTTCTCTTTTAATTTCCATTTATATTACAATATCAGAGATTTATTGTCCAGAAGAGTTGTTCTTAAACATTCTTTGTTTTAAAACACAAACATATTCAAGTATGTAGCATCGATTTAGCTAGGTGTTCTAACTATTCAATAGGTAGTAAGAGCAATACAATTGTTATGGAAAAAGCACCTAGCACATCTAGCTAAAAAGGGCCATCAGATCTTTTTTAAAGCTTTAGAGAAGAAATCAGTAAATGTACAACAGCTATAACTTAAATTCTAGAGGTTAAATGCATGAAATCTTTGTTACTGGGTCAATGTTGTTTGATGGCATTTGCTAACCCAAAGATGCAAATTTTGTTTCCTTACTTGAGCGCTTAGAAAGTAGACTGAGTCAGCAAGACATTCTGAGTAACTTTTTGTTCTGCTTAAATGGAGCCCAAGGGGCCTCTAGTTCCTAGGGGCCTATGATAGTGGCCTCAGGGACAGCTTCACTGACTTCTGTTGTAATAATATGATAATATTACCATATTATCTCATATATAAACTAACACATCATAGATTTATTAAATAGACAGCTGTAAAATTTGGACTAAATTAGGGAGCACTGAGTAACAATAATCAGTGTTTTATAGTGCCACATGTGGTTCAGACAATGCTTGCTGACTGTTTGCAGGAGTAGTTTGTAGTAATTAAGTTTTAGAATGATGCGAAGTTCAAACTCTGGAACAAAGTTGAGATCCAGTTGGGTAAGCAATGGCAGAGCTAACCCTAATGAGGGAGAGTCCCCTGGTTAGGCCCGAGCAGGAAGGCTTTTCTCCCTGGTGTCCCGGTTGCAAAACCTTCATTAGAAAAAGGGTGGAACTTTGTGTGGCAATGCAGCTACATACAAATCCTTTTGTGCCTGACTTCTTACCATAGCCAGCTCCGTGCTCCATGCTGGGCTAGTGAGAAACAAAGCCTTAGAGATCAAAGAGGAGCTCTTGGCCTTGGCTATGCCCTCCACTCTCAGCTAGCTTGCCATTCCCAGTGGCTGCTTTGCTGGAGGGCAGTTGAGGGGCAGGCTTCTAGGGCGTGCATTCAGGTTACCGTATGCTCTAAATTCCTCAACACTGTTAGTGAATCCTGTAATTAAGGCTTTAACTTTTAATGAAACCTGAGAATGATAGATGCCTTAATTTTTTTTTAATTTTTTAAAAATATTTACTTATTTATCTTTAGAGGGGAAGGGAAGGAGAGAGGAAGAGAAACATCAATGTATGGTTGCTTCTCGTGCATCCCCTGCTGGGAACTGGCCCCTGCCGGGAACTGACCTGCAACCCAGGCATGTGCCCTGACTGGGAATTGAACCGCGATCGTCTGGTTCACAGGCCTGCGCTCAATCCACTGAGCTATACCAGCCAGGGCTCTTAATTTTTCTTAAAAGAATAATCATTTACCATGTCAGCCTCATGCAATGATGCCTTTTGTTGGCCTGCTCTGTGTATGTCATTTTCTCAGAGTCTGTATAAGCAGGCAACTCAATGAGACCTCCGCTGTCTGGCACTTTATACTCATCTAAGAACAGTAGAAGACACACCAGTAAGAATTCTTGTGTAAAAATTACGTATTTCCACTATGAATTAAAAAGCATGCAAATTAAAACACACACACACACACACACCTCAAAATGCTTGGTTCATGAGATAATCCAAACTCTAGAAAACAGTTCAGTTATCCAGAAGAATTTCACATCAAAAGATTTCAACTCAATAAAAGACTGTAGACAGTTTATTAACATTTGCTGTAACAGGATTTGATCTGTGTACAATGCCATCTCTTTCCCAGGAATACTTTTACCCTCGTTTTCCAACTGCGTTTTAGTTATCCTGTAGAGTACTTGTCGGCTGAGGCCAACCCTGAGAGCACTCGGTTCTTTAATTTTAACAAGCCTATTGTCTGTACTGGTAGGTTAGACAAATCTTTAAGCACAGAGGCTCTGAGTGTACTATAAAATGCTTGTGAAATAAAGGTTCTGAAACCAGTTTAGAAATGCTGTACAGTGTACAGAAATACTATACACTGTAGCAGGGGTAATGCAAGAAAAATGCTCTATTTTTTGTTTTTCCCTCTTCTACAATATACCTTGAATTTATAATCTATCAAGCAAGTTTGGAAAAATTGAAAAGTAGGATTATTAGTTAAATGTAAGAAAAGTAGAATAAAAAGAGTGTTACTATTTTAGAAAGCCACCACCTCTGCTAAGGCCCTTGCCCCTCCCTACCGTATTGCGCACAGTCATCAGGAACAAATCCTGCAGCACTCAGAGCCGTGCGACAAGCCTTCCTGACCACATTTTTCGCCTCATTTCGAAATTCTTCCAGGGTCTTTGTCACCTAGATATTGATATGTATAATTAGTGGTATCAAAGTAGCAATGATAGAAAAAAATCTTGAGACTTATAGACAAAATTCCTTACCTCTTCCAGCCGTATGACTTGCGTGGCCTTAAATTCTTTCAGGGTGTAAGTGTGACCTTTTTCAATATAACAAAGCCTCATAAAACTCAACTGATAACACAGTTTATTTATTTTAAGAAGAGCTGGCCGCAAATACTGAATGAAAATAGACATACAACATTATTTGGTTTTTTTAACCTGTCTTTTCAAAGTATAAAGATATTTAGAAAGCAAGAATGGTTAAGGAAAATAGCTCTATATATGTTTACTTTAGCTACAACTACATGTACATACATTAAAAGGAACACTTCTAAAATTTTGTTCTAAAAGTTTTCTTTGAATTATCAGATTTAAATTGTCTGGATTCCTTTCTTTTTATTTTGAATATATGTGCTTCTAGCTATAAAATTGAGGGCAAGTTACAGAGGACTTAGTAAATCTGAAATTTCACTTAGTTTGGCCAGGGGCTACTGAAAGGTTCTTGGTGTTACCTTTAAGAATTTACAATATCTAGTGACAATGATACTGATCTAAGACAGCGATTTTCAACTCATGGCACACGTAAACTAATTACTAAAATGCTGCAGCACGCCAAACAGTATATGTTTCACCAATCTGACAAAAATAGGTATAATTTTGGCTCATTCACAGTGGACAGCTATTGTTGTGTAGGCTGTTGTTTTTTTTTTACTTGACCATCTAAGAGAAAAGAAGTCAGTGCCCCTGACTAAATAATCAGGTATTGCACACTTTAAAAATTCTTGTGGCACACCGTAAGAATTTCAGTTGTGGTGATAGAGAACAAAGACAAATTTAACTTTAAATTTTCAGTGGGTAAAAAGTTGCGGAAAAGAAAATTCAGTCACTATCAAAAACCTATTTTGCAATGTGAGCTGGGGAAGTGAGCGAAAGCATTTTGTGAAATTCTGCTACCTGATCTTAATTTAATCTTTCTTGGCGCCAACATCATAAATCTGAGTTCTAGGTTGTTTTGCCTCAAAGACATATACTTTAAGAATGTTCCAAGGACATTCATGTGACTTCCTCTGATCTAATCAAAGGAGGAGCAAATACATTATATAGAGTTACCATTAATTTATTTGTATGTAACATTGGTTAATGTATTATTTACTTTTGGGGGAGTTTTCAAAATAGGACAAACAACAGTTATTCAGAGAAACACTTAGTACTTTATTTACTCTAAATGTAAAGGGAAGTTATAATTAATAGAGTCCTAAATGAAGAGAGTTTTGTGAGAAAACATTTGGAAACACTTAAGGTTCATCTCATGGGAGAATTTGCATAATAAAAAGGAAGCAAAAGTGTAGAGGCTAAGACTATGAACTGAAATAAGATAGTTCATTTAGTAATGAACTAACCAAGTACTAAATGAACTAACCAAGTACAGGAGTAGGGATGAGAATGTAACCAAAATGGGGCAGTGGAAGCAAGGAAGTCCGGAGTAAAGGGCTCTGGACAAAGTCCTTAAAGCAAAATGATAAATTCTATTTGGTAAAGGCACAAAAAGTACGGATCAGGTGGAAAGCAGAACTGACATTGATGATCTGCCAAAAAGTGAGTTTAGACTGTGGGGAATTTTTTGGAAGAAAAAATATATAATCTAAGAACTTAGTTTAGCTTAACCTAAATATTTGGCTGTCGGCATAAAGGACAGATGTGAAAGCAATTAATTGTGAATATGAGAGATTGGAGGTGTCCACCAGCTACTTCCCCCACCTTGTTTTTTCTGCTGTTTGTTACTAAATTTCAGATGGATCTGGGTTAGATGCTTCATTCTTAGGCTGTTATATCAATAGTGCCCCTTGAAGGTGATAAGGAATAAGCATTATTTTGAGTTATTAGAAGGATTATAAGAAGAGGAAGAACTTGTCACCTGGATGGTGGGTTTCAAAATAAGAAAGATTGAGATAGCTATAATTTTTGCTGCCCAGGTCACTTTCTTTGACCTATGTATAATTCCTCTGGTGACAGAATTCCTCTTTCTTACGGGAGACTCATTACCATGTAGTTTTGATAAGGCTGACTCCTCACTCTCTTTATCACAAAATCACATCCAGGCCTGGTTTATCAGGATACTCCTAGCTTGCAGTGATTGGTTCAAGATTGGGCATGTAGACAAACTGAGCCAATCAGTATTCTCTCCAGCATCTTCAGCAAGAGATATTCTCTTTTCACTGAATGATCCAGCTGCAAGTAGAGCTGGAGGTGGGGTTCATTCTAAAAGCCAAACTGAGAATGAAACAGACACAGAGAGATATAGAACTGAAAGATGAAAAGAGGAAAAAATAAAGATGACAAGATTGCTGACTTCAACCATGCGTGAAGGTACTATTCACCCCTTGAACTTCCTTATTATATGAGCTTTTATTTGTTATTGTTGTTAAAGTTCATTTAATTTGAATTTTTGCAAGTTGCATTGAAAGGAATGTCAATACTTCAGAGATGGGAAATCAGTGTTATTCACCTGGGCATTGGTGATTGGATCAGAAAGCCTATAGGGAAGCATTAGAGACTATGGAGGATAAGTGCAGAAGAGCTGCATTTGCTACAAAAATTCTATAAAAGTCAAGGTCATGCTGAGACACCACGTCTTTTGTTGGGATGCAGCAACCCTTGGGGTGTGCTAGTCGTGCATTCACCATGGCACCAAACCTTCAATTTGCCCTAACCTGAGTCCTCGCAACATCTGGGTGATGTGTACAATTTGGCACTTCCATCACCCACCAGACTTGTAGGTCTTGGTCCAGCCAGAGATTCTAGGCTTGTGTTCTCATGTACATTTCTGAACCAGTGTAGAAAATGCTTCAGCAAAAGAGACAAAGGACATCCCTTCATAAGTGGAGGAATAGTTATATAAATCTATGAAACTAATAGTCTGCAAAGTAATGACTAACTAAAAATAAAATGGAAGGATTTTAATTACAAAGGGACATTCCAATGAAAATGAATGACAATGTTTGAGTGAATGTAAAAGTAAAATAAAAGAAAACTGTCTGAAAGTATCATGTAGAACAAAATAACGCATTATTAGAAGATCAGAAAAATCATCAGGTACCTAGAAGGTTAAAATTATGGGAAGAACCACATAATACTGAAAAATTAATACTAAATAGATATCTAAATCTAGAGAAAAGTAAAATCTGGAAATGTAGGAGACTAGAAGACACTTACAAAAAGAAGACATAGTCCCAGAGTACTTCATTGTAAATTCTACCAAACATTTCAAAAAAATTAATGCCAATTCTTCATAAACTATTACAAAAAATGAAAGAGGGAATATTTCCCAACTCATTCTATAAAGCCAGTATTGTCCTAATACTAAAACCGGATAGACAAACACATCCCAAGGAAAGAAAAAAGTGTTGACCTATCATCCTTATGAATATGTATATATGTGTATATATGTATATATATGCAAATACCCTCAGCAAAACACTAGCAAACCAAATCTAGCAATATATAAAAAGGATTATACATAATGACCAAAAATTATTTATCCCAGGGATGAAAGGTTGGTTTAATATCTGAAAATCAATTATTATAATAAATTACCCCAATAAAGGAAAAATTACATGATAATCTCAATAGATGCAGAAAAAGCATTTGACAGAATCATGATGACTTCATGATAAAAACATTCATCAACTAGGAGCAGAAAGCAACTTCTTCATAACATCATACTTAACAGTAAAACATTAAAAGCTTTCCCTTTTAAGATCAGGGACAAGACAAGTATTTCTGCTCTTGCCACTTCTAATAGACAGAAGGTTCTAGCCAGGGAACTTAGGCAAGAAAATTAAATAAAAGTCATCTGCGCTGGGAAAGAGGAGTAAAACTATCTACCTGCAGATGACATATTCTTGTGCATAGAATATCCTAAAGAATACACACAAAGAAACACACATACAAACAATTAGAGTCAATCATAAATTCTGTAAGTTTCAAAAACAGGCTCAATATATAAAATAAAATATACTGTTATATTTTAATTACAAAGGGATATTCAAAGTAATTATGCATACTATATATATACATGCCATTGATATATATTCTACATATGTACTATATGTATATAAAATCTAAAATAAAATTTAAGAAAGCAATTCCACTTATAATAATATCAAGTATAATAAAATATTTAGGAATAAAGTTAACAAAGAAATTCAAAATATATACTATAAAAACTACAAAACATTGTTGAAAGAAATTCAAGAATATCTATGTAAATGGGAAGGGATTATATATATCTGTTCATGGGCCAGAAAAAATAATATTGTTAAAATGACACTCCCTATCAAAATCATAATTGACTTTTTGCAGAAATTGACAACCTGATGTTAAAATTTATGTGGAAGTTCAAGGGGACCAGGAAACTCACACTTCCTAATTTCAAAACTAAGTAGAAAGCTACAGTATTGAAGGGAGTATGTTATTGGCATGACAATAGACACAGATAAATAGAATAGAGTTGAGAGTTCAAAAACCCTAACATTTATTGTGAGATGATTTTTGGTAGGGCTGCAAGACAATTCAATGGGGAAAGAAAGTTTTTGCAACGAATGGTGCTGGGACAACTGGAGAGCCACATGCAAAGGAATGAAGGTGGACTCCTACAATATACCATAAGCAAACATTAACACAAGATGACTCAAGGACCTAAATGTAAGAGCTAAAACTATGAAACAATTAGAAGAAAACTTTTTTAAAATTCAATTTATTTATCTTTAGAAGGGAAGGGAAGGAAAGGAGAGAAATATCAATGTATGGTTGCCTCTCGTGAGTCCCCTGCTGGGAACTGGCCTGCAACCCAGGCATGTGCCCTGACTGGGAATCGAACCGTGATCATGTGGTTCGCAGGCCCGCGCTCAATCCACTGAGTTACACCAGCCAGGGCAGAAGAAAACTTAGGAGTAAATCTTTGTGACCTTGGGCTAGGCAATTTTTTTAAAGATATAATACCAAAAGCACAAGCAGCAAGAGAAAAAATAGATAAGATGGACATCATAAAAATTCAGAATTTTTATGCTAAAATCATTAAATTGTATACCTTAAATGGGTGAATTATATAATACATGAGTCATATTTCAATAAAGTTATTACAAGGAAATGTAGGAAAAGTGCCAATAATGTTTGTTAATGATAAACATTTATAAAATTTTTCAGGGCAACTCTACCTTTCCCTGCAACCTAATCTGACGAAATTAGCCCCACTCCTTCCAATTAAGTGATAGCAAATATAAGACTAGTGTTAAATGTGTGGGTTATTATAACATCTAACAGATACTTAAGCCAACATAAATGGGTCTATTATTTACATCAATCTAAGATTAAAAGGATAAGAACTTTCTAGTTTGCTAGGGCTACATTTAAGAGAAGAATTTATCAAGACCAAAACATTATTGGTATAAATTGTGGACAGAAAGAATGACAACTCAGCACATATAATAAGAGAAGAAGCTTTAAAGATTATAGGTTAATTTTAGAGACAAATGCAGAAAAAACTATTTTATACCTAGTAACAAATTTATAAAATATATAGTACCCAAGACCTGGTAAAGATGAAAAATGGAAAAAAAGTGGTAAAACAGGTCCAAATAACTGATGGATCCTTCATGAAATTAGACACCTAGGGCTTGAATTTGATGTCAAGAAGGATTAGAATATTTTCCACAACTCAGAATGCTTGGTGAAATGGGTGACCTGAGATAGTACACCTTATGCATTTATTTTGCTCTAATATCTGTGTTAGCCATATTCTTTTAATGTTACTTCATTGTAGGTCTGTTATCTTGATAACAATCTTTCAGATTACCATGGGCAAAGTGAATAAAAATCAAACTTGAGTCTTCTGATTTGAGTGGGTAGTGGCTAATGGTGATGCCAGTTCATCCCAGGTGCTAAGTAGAATACTTCTAACGTAAATTGAAATCAGTCCATTGGTAGAGATTTTAAATATGGCCACACACCCTTGAACAGTAACATTTTTCATGATTACCTACTCTGTCCTCCAAAGTAAACATTAAAATTTCCTCTATTGTCTGGATCCATGGTAAAGGAAACATACAATACACTGGGAGGTACTGGCCCATGAAAACAAGCCCCCAAACTATTTTGGACTAAAAAGTCTAGAATATCTTAAAGATGAGAGATGGTAATAGGGTTTCCCAGCCTATACTGCTCAGCAAGATACACCAATTTCCTGATCAACAACAAAGGGATCATGAATCCAAACCTGAGGCTGTGTCTTATCAAAGGCGACCTGTGCAAGTCTCATACGCATTTTACAGCCCTGAATTCAGAAACACCACGAGACTGCCAGACTCTTAAATAATGACAAGAGGAACATTGTCATCATTCAGGTAACATTAAATAGCATGTTAGATGAACTATTCTATTTCAGGGATAGTCTATACCAACACCTATAATAGATTCACACTTTGTTTTTCTGTAATTCTTTTAAAATATGATTGACAATACATACATGATTCACAATGAACAAATTTTTTTGTAGAGACTTTCGAGATCCACTGATCTTCTTGGAGCGCACGTTCTTTTTCCACACATTAAAAGCCTTCCATTTCCGGAAAAGCGAAAATAATGGAATCCTACTGAGTTCTCTGTGGTATAGGTATTCCTGTTCCCATCGATCAATTTCAATAAATTCGATTTCATTGTTATAAATGTGTGTTACTGCCTTTTTGCTAATGGTATAGTAGTCATTTTTGTTGATGTTCTCATAATTTACAACTCTACAAAAAATAAAAATTGGGTCAAGTGAATAAAGTATTCAGTACAAAATTAAGCAATTACATTACTTTTTGTTTTAAAGAGGTAAAACATTTCTGGAAAACAGTAATTATTTAAAGTTTCTAAAAATTCTAATAAACTAATTTTAGATTAAATAAATCACTCAAGAAAAGAAGGAGGAGCTGTTTTTTTAACAACAGTTATAGGTTTCAAAGTTTTTACAACCTTGGTGATATAATTCATAATTTTAGTTACATGATGTTTATAAAAAATCAATTACAGATTTTTACATAATAGCCACATATGAAAGCTACCAGAGAATAAGTTTTTATTTATAACTAACTCTTTATAAACTATTCAATAATAGTAGTGTAAAAAAGTTTTATGTTACCCAGAATTATGAGAAAGAGCAAAGCAAAAATATGATTTAGATAAAATTAGAATCAAGACCAGGATTAAACTAAAAAAATGTCTAATTTATCACATAACAAAATAAATACTATTCAGAAATTGTTTTTTAAGCTATCCCTCTCTCAACTGTCATCAAGAGTATACTTCAACTTTATATATTACAGGAAATAGATCAAGCAAAGATGACAAGTAAGAATGGCCTAAAAAAGAAGAATTAGGTTGAAGGAAACAAAATAACGAGAATACAAAGGACCAATTCTTTAAAACTTCTTAAAATAAGAACTTTCTTACAGGCACAAATATATTTTCTTCAATTTTAGCTTTAACCTTGAAATGTTGAATGCAACTTAAGTATTCAATAGCAGAACAAGTATGAAATATGTTATGATATAGCAAGTTATTAAAATATATTTTGGTCAGTGGATTGAGCATGGGCCTGCGAACCAGACGATCAAGGTTTGATTCCCAGTCAGGGCACATGCCTGGGTTGCAGGCTGGTTCCTTTGCAGGCTAACTACCAGCAGGGGACACACAAAAGGCAAACATACATTGATGTTTCTCTACCTCTCTCCTTCCCCTCTAAAGATAAATAAATAAATAAAATTTTAAAAAATCTGTTTAAAAAAAAATAAAATAAAATATATTCTGGAATTCAGGAAAATAAAATTTATGAAGCTTCTATGGTATTAGAAGCTTCTTTTTTTAGAACAAAGTTTAGATAAAGGTTAAGTGTAAAACAAAACCCCAATTGTTTCTATGTTAAAACTATGCAAAAGTCACCTACACTAGCAATAGGCAGAAATACTCCTGGGAAAATTAACTATTTCCCATGTCTACATTGTCTTCTAGTCCTTAGCTCTGCATTCTGAACCTGAAGTCCACGGACGATCCTTTATTATAGCCTTCAGTCATCTGTGGAAAACCTGAAATTGCTGTATGTAAACAAAGCTATGTACATACATAAGTTTTTAAGGAATTAGAACAAAATTCTTATATGCTTTGGGTCTGTTAATTAAAAAAACCTAGGAACCACTGGCATAAATAATTTTTTATTGTTGTTCCGTTACAGTTGTCCTACCTTTTCCCCCATTGCTCTTCCCTTTCTTGTCCCCCCGCCACTCCCACAGCCAATCCCCCACACTGTCCGTGCCCATGAGTCCTCTCTTCGTGCACCTTTGCTTGCCCCTTCCCCTTCTTTCCTGTTATCACCCTCCTTTCTTCCCTCTGGTCACTGTCAGTTTGTTCTTTATTTTTAATTTTTATTTTAATAAAACTATGTAAAAAATCTTTTTTAAAAATGAGAGCTGAACCAGAATGAAAGCAAACCCAAACCAAGTACACAGAGGAAGCTGGGGGCTGAGGATGCTGCGGGGACAGGGAGAGAATGGACCGTTTGCTCTTATACTTTGGTGCTGCGATGGAAAAATATCAGCCTGGTCAAGCTTTCATCTGAGTCCACTATCTCATTCTTTGCATTCTAATTAAATCACACTAGAAATGTCTATGAAAATAGAGGTTTTACATGTTGCTGGCCAGGGGAACATATGGGGAACATAAAATGTTTTTCTTTTCTTTTCTTTTTTTGTCTGCAGCTGAAGCTGTAATTAGGACATTCTCGAAGAGATTCTCTCCAAAATGTGAAATTTCAACTTTTCTCTTCAACTGTAATCAATTTCAGTTGTTTAATTAACATTAGGTCATCAAACCAACCTAAAATCAAGAACAAACAGTTTACCACAGCCCTGGTACATGTCAGGAAAACTCACCCTGTATGGATCAGTTTACAACTAAAGACCCTCTAGAAGGTGGCAGGTGTAATCCATGACATTAAATTTTAATTTATTGGTGCTCAGTGTCATTTAGAAATTCTTTTTTTTAATATTTTATTTATTTATCTTTAGAGGGGAAGGGAAGGAGAGAGGAAGGAAACATCAATGTATGGTTGCTTCTCGTGCATCCCCTGCAGGGAACTGGCNAGCAGGGGACGCACAAAAGGCAACCATACATTGATGTTTCTCTACCTCTCTCCTTCCCCTCTAAAGATAAATAAATAAATAAAATTAAAAAAAATCTGTTTAAAAAAAATAAAATAAAATATATTTTGTAATTCAGGAAAATAAAATTTATGAAGCTTCTATGGTATTAGAAGCTTCTTTTTTTAGAACAAAGTTTAGATAAAGGTTAAGTGTAAAAGAAAACCCCAATTGTTTCTATGTTAAAACTATGCAAAAGTTACCTACACTAGCAATAAATAGGCAGAAATACTCCTGGGAAAATTAACTATTTCCCATGTCTACATTGTCTTCTAGTCCTTAGCTCTGCATTCTGAACCTGAAGTCCAGGGACGACCCTTTAGTATAGCCTTCAGTCATCTGTGGAAAACCTGAAATTGTTGTATGTAAACAAATCTATGTACATACATAAGTTTTTAAGGAATTAGAACAAAATTCTTATATGCTTTGGGTCTGTTAATTTAAAAAACCTAGGAACCACTGGCATAAATAATTTTTTATTGTTGTTCCGTTACAGTTGTCCCACCTTTTCCCCATTGCTCTTCCCTCTCTTGTCCCCCCGCCACTCCCACAGCCAATCCCACAGCCAATCCCCCACACTGTCCGTGCCCACGAGTCCTCTCTTCGTGCACCTTTGCTTGCCCCTTCCCCTTCTTTCCTTTTATCACCCTCCTTTCTTTCCTCTGGTCACTGTCAGTTTGTTCTTTATTTTTAATTTTTATTTTAATAAAACTATGTAAAAAATCTTTTTAAAAAATGAGAGCTGAACCAGAATGAAAGCAAACCCAAACCAAGTACACAGAGGAAGCTGGGGGCTGAGGATGCTGCGGGGACAGGGAGAGAATGGACCGTTTGCTCTTATACTTTGGTGCTGCGATGGAAAAATATCAGCCTGGTCAAGCTTTCATCTGAGTCCACTATCTCATTCTTTGCATTCTAATTAAATCACACTAGAAATGTCTATGAAAATAGAGGTTTTACATGTTGCTGGCCAGGGGAACATATGGGGAACATAAAATGTTTTTCTTTTCTTTTCTTTTTTTGTCTGCAGCTGAAGCTGTAATTAGGACATTCTCGAAGAGATTCTCTCCAAAATGTGAAATTTCAACTTTTCTCTTCAACTGTAATCAATTTCAGTTGTTTAATTAACATTAGGTCATCAAACCAACCTAAAATCAAGAACAAACAGTTTACCACAGCCCTGGTACATGTCAGGAAAACTCACCCTGTATGGATCAGTTTACAACTAAAGACCCTCTAGAAGGTGGCAGGTGTAATCCATGACATTAAATTTTAATTTATTGGTGCTCAGTGTCATTTAGAAATTCTTTTTTTTAATATTTTATTTATTTATCTTTAGAGGGGAAGGGAAGGAGAGAGGAAGGAAACATCAATGTATGGTTGCTTCTCGTGCATCCCCTGCAGGGAACTGGCCCCTGAGGGAAACTGGCCTGCAACCCAGGCATGTGCCCTGACTGGGAATCGAACCGCGATTGTCTGGTTCGCAGGCCCGTGCTCAATCCACTGAGCTACACCAGCCAGGGCTTAGAAATTCTTTTTATTTATATTTTCCTACCTACTCAAGATCCCCATTCTCAAATCCCTAAGCCTTTTTCTCCTCTACACAGCTCCACTCTGCACAGAGCAAAAGCACACATGTGAGTCTTTTTCAAAGACCAAGTCACCACATCAAAATCATCTGGGTGCCGAACAGTCTAGATTTCTGGGTCCAACATAGAATCAGAGTCTCTATGTTTGGGACTCAAGATTCTAGTTCGACAAGCTCTCTGGGTGATTCTGAACCATGGAACTTTGTTTCGAAACAAACGATAACAACAAAATATGTTGACAAGGTGGGCTCTCTCTTGTACCTCACTTGAAAATCACTATTCTGTATTTTTTCCTCTTGAGTGTATCTTTCATGCTTTCTTCCAAATGGTGATGGAGAAAAGTCACTGCACTTTTTTCTAATTCTCCTGGC
The DNA here is from genome assembly GCF_014824575.4 of Sturnira hondurensis. Taxonomy (NCBI): domain Eukaryota; kingdom Metazoa; phylum Chordata; class Mammalia; order Chiroptera; family Phyllostomidae; genus Sturnira; species Sturnira hondurensis. Next base: position 3,399,993 of record NW_028074670.1, read on the forward strand.
TTTGGGCTACTTTTCCTCTGTATCTAAAAATGTGCATAACTTCTCTTTAACTTGTAGAAAGCTTCCCTTTAGCTTGTAGGAAGCATTTTCTTGACCCTGCTGCCTGTTTAACATAAAATCCCAGGTTTTCTTCCTTCTCTCAAACTTCCTTTGTAATGGTACATATCAGTTAGCCAAATCCTCCCCATCTATTCTTTCTTAAAGTTTCCAGATACCTGTGCTGTTCTTCACTACTCTAAAAAACGTATCTTCTCAAAGCCAAGCAGGGACTCCTTTCAAGCCCAGCATAGTTGGTAGGTAGAAGGGGCAGCAGGGTCAAGATAAAGCTTTGCAAGAATTAATAGGGCCTACGCACAATTGTCTGTAATCCTATTCTACTCAGACTTTGCAGTTCATTACTGAGGGATTACTCCCAAAATGTATTCCTTGGACATCTTTGCTTTGCTCCGCACACTCCTAGAGGGCTTATCCATTTCAGGAATTGATCCACCATTCTTATGCTTTTGGCTGACTATTTCATCTTTCTTGACATTCAGGATTCAGCCTCCAACTTAGCTGCCTCCTGAATAGTTGCTTTGGATATTTGTTCCATCCATGTCTTTCTTTGAGGAGATAATCAGAAAAAAAATGCTTTCTTAAACACCTAAAAAGAGAACTCAGTTTGTTCAAGTTCTGTGCTATAAAGTTTCTACTTTACAGATAAAGAAGATGATCCACCCTATCAATTAAATAGATCCTTGGATAGTTAGCTAATCAGACTGAGATGAATGTCTTGAACAAAATTACATTTAGGTATGCTTTACTGGAAAAATTACCGTACTATTTTCTTGCTGTTCAACATAGAATCAAGGAGTCCCTTTTCGAAAGTATTTTACTCTAGAACAGAGGTGTCCGACCCATGGCCTGAGAGCAACATGCAGCCCAGGATAGCTATGACTGTGGCCCAACACAAAATCATAAATTTACTTAAAACTTTTTTTTTTGCTTTTCAGTTTTTGTTAGTGTTTGTGTGTTTAATGTGTAGCCCAAGACAACTTTTATTCTTCCAGCATGGCCCAGAGACACCAAAAGGTTGGACACCCCTACAAACTGCCTCTGTTCATCTGAAATGTAACTTAGGCTCCAAGACTTCTACCCATTTTTAAAAGCATGTGTGTCTTATTTAAGAGAACAATTCGTGGAGGGAGAGTTGCATGACCCTTGAGGTAGGTCATAAATTGTCCTGTTTCTGTTTATTTTGGATATAACTCAAAGTATATTAACTAAGGTTTTAAAAAAATTATTTCTCCACCTGGAATTAATTCCTTGATTTTCCATAATGATAAGATCTCCACGTGATTTGTTATTTGAAATAGCAGCTCTGTTCTACCTCTCAGTGACCGAAAATGCTTCTGTTGCTCTTTAAACCAGTCTACCAAGACGAATATTGCAGAAACATGGTTTCTGTCATGAGACCTTCCTGCTCAAGAACCTCGAATAGCCTCCTGCTGCACGTATCATTAAATCCAAATTACTCTGCCAGGTGTTTGTGGGACTCCTTTCCTGTCTCATACTAGTTTCTTCTCTGTCCACACAAATTGTCCTGATTAATCAGGCTGGTTTCTTTATCACATTCATCTTAGGCTGTGTTAGAACACACCTGTGTGCCTTTGTTCACCCTGTTCTCTCTGCCCATCTCTTTCAAGCTTCTGATTTCTATGGTGAGAGAGAAATCTCTTACCTGCTTTAAGGGAGAAGGGTAAATTAGGTAAGCTCCTATGGCTCTATGCATGTCTAAGTTCTCTTGTTTCCACTATTATATGACTTTGTTGTGATTTCAACATATTTATTGGTGGAGGTAAGTAAGAAAGTGCCTGCAAAGAAATTAGCCATTTTCTGAGTTCACATTTATAAACTCAGTCTGTTTGATGATGGTAAACACCACGATTCAGTATGAGTTTAGATCTAACCTAAACCAGAGAAGAGAAATGGCTTACTTTGCTTCTCATGTGATTAACCAGAAATGGTAAACTATCTAATAAGAAACTACTTTTTACCTAGAAAATTAGACAAAGGCACAGCTAAGAAGAAACTTCCAAGTTTCTTTGATAAGAGAGTGTTCCAGGGCCCGCGGTTCTCCACGTACGGGCCCCCAAACAGCAGCACGTGGGAACTGCAGACTCCTGGGCTGCACTCCAGACCCACTAAGTCCATGGTGTGCAAAGCTGATTGGATACTGGAATCACTGGGTGGGTTTCAAAGAAATACTGTTGGTTAGGCTCCACCACAAGTGAGTTAAATCTCTTGGAGTAGTGCCTAGATAATTCTAATTACCAGCTAAGGCAGAGAATCATGGCTCTAGGTCCTTCAAATTTTTATGTGAAATTAACTCATTCCTATTAAATTGTCATAGCCCCAGACATAACAGGCTTAGGAGCCATCTGAGAAGCAACTTGATTATCTAAAAAGTAGTATGGCCCAAGCCTAGTGTGGATGTTTATATGGTTACATCATCCCAAGCCATATAATTATTTTTCACAGAATCCTATTTAGAGCAGGTATCTCACAACGAAGGTTTCCTTGGTTATACAGGACAGAAATGTGTAATTAGCATTACTTAACTCATGGTGTCTTAATCTCAGCACTACTGATATTGTGGGCCAGGTAGTTCTCTGTTGTATGGGGCTGTCCTATGTATCTTCCCTCTTGATAACAGTAGCACCATCCTCTCCAGTTATAACCAAAAATGTCTCCAGACATCTCCACATGTCTCCTGAGGGCTAGACTCTTCCAGGTTGAGAACCAGTGGTTTAATTTTGTGTTCTTCAAATTTACATGATTGCAGAATTTTTTTTATACCAACTAACTGTTAAAATCACTTAGATCTAATGTTCCTGGAAATATGTACACCAGGAGACAGTGAGGTAAAGGAGATACTGTGTCCTCCTTCTTGGCTTTCTAAGGACCATAAAGATGCTTTTGGTTCTTTGGGGGTTGGGGGAACTCTGCCATACACCCTAGCTTATCCATTAAATTCTCATGTCTTTAGAATGGACATTGCAGCCCTGGCTGGTATAGCTCAGTGGATTGAGCACAGGCCTGAGAACCAGAGGATCGCGGTTCGATTCCCAGTCAGGGCACATGCATGGGTTGCAGGCCGGTTTCCTGCAGGCCAACTCCCAGCAGGGGATGCACAAAAGGCAACCATACATTGATGTTTCTCTCCCTCTCCCCTTCCCCTCTAAAGGTAAATAAATAAATAAAAATCTTTAAAAAAAACTAAAAAAAAAAGAATGGACATTGCACAGATTACATCATAGAATTAAAGATGGGGATATCGCATATAATTCTGAATAGCATGTCTGCAAACCATAAAATAATCTCAAATAGTAAAATTCTTCATATTGCTGAACCTCAATTTCCTCATCTGCAAGCATAGAGAATGCTTTTTAATTAAATTTATTGGGGTGACACTGGTTAATAAGATTATATGTGTCAAGTGTATACTTCTATAATACATTATCTGTATGTTGCATTGTATTCATCCACCAAAGTCTAACCCCCTCTGTCACCACATACTTGACCCATTTATCTCCTTCAACCCCCAACCCCCTTCCTCTCTGCTAACCATCATATTGTTGTTATGTTTATGAATTTTTATTTGCTTTATTCATTGTTTTCTGTTTTATATCCCACTATGAGAGAAATCATATAGTTCTTGTCTTTTCTTGTTAATTCACTTAGCATCACATTCTCAAGATCCATCTGTGTTGTTGAAGGTGCAATACTTCATCTTTTCTTATGGTTGAGTAATATTCCATTGTATATATGTATCAAATCTTCTTTATTCAATCATCCATTGGAGCACACTTATAAGTTCTTTGCAATCTTGGCCACTATAAATAATACTGCAATAAGTATAGGGATACATATATCTTTATGAATAAATGTTTTTCAAATTTTAGGGGTTAGATACTCAGAAGAGGAATTGCTAGGTTACATGGTAAATTTAGTCTTAATTTTTTGAGGAACCTCTGTACTGTTTTCCATAGTGGCTGTACCACTTTACATGCCCACCAGCAGTGCATGAGGGTTTCTTTCTCTCCACAACCTCTCCAACATTTGTTATTTCTTGTCTTGCTGATAATAGCCATGTTAACAGGTATAAGGTGGTATTTCATTGTGCCTTTGATTTGTATTTCCCTTATAGCAACTGAAGTTGAGCATCCTTTTATATATTTGTTGGCTATTTGCATGTCTTCTTGGGAAAAGTACCAGTTCAGGTCCTTTGCCTATTTATTAAGAAGGGGAAGGGCCTAGCTAAAGAACAAGTATAAATGACCCAATGGACATGAACAATAGGGTGGGGATTGACTGTGGGAGTGGGGGATGGGTGGGGCAGGGGAGAGCAATGGGGGAAAATTGGGACAACTGTAATTGAATAATAATAAAATTTTTAATGAATTGTTTTTTGTTGTTGAGTTGTATGAGTTCTTTGTAAATTTTAAATATTAGCCCCTTATCAAAGGTGTTGTTTGCAAATCTTCTCCTGTTCTGTTGGTTACCTTTTTATTTTGTTGATGGTTTTCTTATCCTTTTTTTCTTTATTTTTTGTTATTTTGGGGAAAATTACAGATATCTCCAATTTCCCCCTCTGCCTGCCTCTACCCAGCCCCTGCCCTCCTTCCCTCTGGTCTTCACACTGTTGTGTCTATGAGTTATGCACACATGTTCTTTGACTAATCCCTTCACGTTCTCTCATCCAGTCCTCCCCTCCCTGGCAGCTGTCAATCTGTTCCATGTATTCATGCTTCTGTTTCTGTTTTGTTTATCCATTTATTTTATTCATTAGATTCTGAATATAAATGAGATCATACAGTATTTATGTTTCCCTGACTGGTTTATTTCACTTAGCATAATAATCTCCAGGTCCATCCATGCTGTCACAAAAGGTAAGAACTCTATTTTATGGCCATGTAGTATTCCATTGTGTAAATGTACCACAGCTTTTTAATCCACTCATCTACTGGTGGCCACTTAGGCTGTTTTCAGTACTTGGCTATCATAAATAATGCTACTATGAACATTGGGGTGCATAGGTTCTTCTGAATTCGTGTTTTGGGATCCTTAGGGTATATTCCCAGCAGTGAAATCACTGGGTCAAAAGGCAGTTCCATTTTTAATATTTCGAGGAAATTCCATACTATTTTCCACAGTGGCTGCACCAGACTGCAATCCTACCAATAGTGTACTAGGGTTCCCTTTTCTCCACAATCTCACCGGCACTTGCTGTTTGTTGATTTTTTAAATTTCTTTCTCTTGTCTGATTGCTTTGACTAGAATTTCCAGTACTGTGTTGAATAACAGTGGTGAGAGTGGGCCTCCTCGTCTTGTTCCTGACCTTAGGGAAAAAGCTTTCAGTTTTTCATCATTGAGTATGATATTAGCTGAGGGTCTGGCATTTTTGGATTTTAGTATGTTGAAGTATTTTTCTTCTATACCCATTTTATTGAGTTTTAATCATAAATGGATGTTGTATCTTGTCAAATGCTTTTCTGCAACTTGCGATATGATCATACGATTTTTATCTTTTATTTTGTTAAAGTGGTATACCACATTGATCCATTTGTTTATGTCGAACCATCCTTGTACCCCTGCAATAAATCCCACTTGGCTGTGATATATTATTTTGAAATGTATTATTTGCTAGTATTTTTTAATAATTGTTTTTTTAAGATTTTTAAAAATTTATTTACTTTTAGAGGGGAAGAAAAGGAGAGAAGGAGAGAAATATCAATGTATGGTTGCCTCTTGTGGCCCCTGCTGGGAACTGGCCTGCAACTCAGGCATGTGCCCTGACTGGGAATTGAACCACGATCCTTAGGTTCGTAGGCTTGTGCTCAATCCACTGAGCTACACCAGCCAGGGCTATTTGGTAGTATTTTGTTTAAAATTTTTGTATCTATATTAATCAGAGATATCTATAATTTTATTTATCTATGTTTTTCTTTCCAGATTTTGGTATCATGATAAAGTTGGCTTCATGAAATGAATTGAAAAGTGTTGCCTCCTCTTTAATTTTTTTGGAAGAGTTTGAGAAAAATAGGTATTAAATCTTCTTTGAATATTTGGTAGAATATACTAGTAAAAAAATCTGGTCCTGAAATTTCATTACTGTTGATTGGTCTACTTAGATTTTCCAGTTCTTCATGATTCGGTCTAGGGAAGCTGGAACTCTATAATAGTGGATTTGGTGGTGTATGGTTTTTCATCATATTCTTATTCAGTCCTTTGTATTTCTTTGGTGTCTTTTGTAGCTTCTTTCATTTCTGATTTAGTTTGAGGCTTTTTCTCTTTTTCCCCCTTTATGTAGCCAGAGGTTTGTCAGTTTTACTAATCTTTTCAAAGAACTAGCTTTGTTGCTTAATTTTTGTTGTCTTTTTGTTCTCTGTTTCATTTAATTATGCTTTAATTTATATTTTCTTCCTTCCACTGACTTTGTGCTTTATTTGTTATTTACTTTTCTAGTTCTTCAAGGTGAACTATTAAGCTGTTTCCTTGAGATTTTTCTTGTTTCTTGAGGTAGGCTGTAATGATAAAACTTACCTCTTATTACCACTTTTGCTGTATCCCCAGAATTTTGATGTCATATTGTCATTCTCATTTGTCTTTGTGTCTCTTGGGTTCTTCTTTTATTTCTTCTTAGACCCAGTCATTGTTTAGTAGTGTGTTATTTAATCTCCACACGTTTGTGTTTTTTCCTGCTTTCTTTTTTTGCAGTAGATTTCCAATGTCAAAGCACTGTGGTTGGAAAATATGCTTGGTATGATTTCAGTCTTCTTAAATTAGTTGAGGCTAGCTTTGTGTCCCAACATATGGTCTATCCTTGAGACCGTTCCATGTATACTAGAGAATAATGTATATTCTGGTGCTCTGAAGTGAAAATATTGGTTAAGTCCATTTGGTTAAATGTGTTGTTTAAAGTCAGTATTTTCATATTCATGGTCTAGCCATTATTTTCAATGAGGTATTTTGGTTTCTTATTATAGTTGTTTCTTTTTTGTGAGTTTCTCTCTTTAGTTCTTTTTTTCTCAGGCAGGGGAGGAATATAACCTGTTTTTATTTTTATTTTTTATTGTTGTTCAAGTACTATTGTTTCCATTTCCCCCAGCACTCCTTCGCCACTTGCCCCATCCCTCTTTGCCTCCCACCCTTGATCTTATCCCCTTTGGCGTTGTCCATGTGTCCTTTATGCATGTTATTGATCACCCTTCCCTCTTTTTCTCCTCATTACCCTGCTCCTCCCTTGCCTCTGGTAACTGTCAGTTTGTTCTTTATTTCAATGTCTCTGGTTATATTTTGCCTGCTTATTTGTTTTGTTGATTAGGTGCCATGTATAGGTATGATCATGTGGTATTTGTCTTTCACCATCTGGCTTAGTTCACTTGGCATAATGCTCTCCAGATCTATCCACACTGTTGCGAAGAGTAGGAGTTCCTTCTTTCTTTCTGCTATGTAGTATTCCATTATGTAAATGAAGCATAATTTTTTTGATACACTCATTTACTGATGGGTACTTTGGCTGTTTGCAGCACTTGGCTATTGTGAATGCTGCTATGAACACTGGGGTGCATAGGTCTTTGAGTTGTACTCTTCTGAGTTTTTTGCTATTGCTTTGGAACTGCATTCATGAATTCTCTGTCATTTAAATCACATTCTTCAATATCTTTAAGTTTATTTTCTGGAGGTTTTTTCATTTGCTTTCTGAATTACTGTATTACCTTGGTTATTCATTATGCTTGGTGGGTTATTTCTCTGCTTTGGCATTTGTGGTAGTGAAATCTACTTTTTTAAAGTATTCAGTATTTCACTGTTTAGAAAGATAAGTAGAATCCTCTTGTTTTCCAGTAGGTGACACTTAAGTGCAAGTACCTGCCTGCTGGGGCTTCCAGTATCTCTGTGGGCTGGTGTTGCCTTTTTCTGTGGAGAATGCCCTGGGTCACCCGTGAAGGTGGATCTCCCTTTACTGCTTAGTCACTTTGGCCTTGACTCACCACTCCCATGGATTGGAAGGTTATGGTTCTTCTGGCCTTATGTTCCTGGTGATACCCTTCTGCAGCCAGAAGCCATGGCATTACTGCTCTGAGTTGATCCAGCTGTCTCTAGCAGACTATGCCATGGTGAGTGGGGGCATGGGTGGGCAGAAAAAAAGGTCCACACATCCACAGTTGCACTCTTCCTCCTGAGTCTAGCTGCACTGAATTTGTTTGAGTATAATTTCAGGAAGCTCTTGTAATTTTTCTTAAGTTCATTAAGGTGCTCAAATGTCAGTTAAGTAACCTAGTTGTGAAGTCAAGGATTATCTTTCACTAAATCTGCAAAGTTGAATCATTTGCAAAAACATTTTCCAATTCTTGATGAAATTATTTAGTCACCAATGCACTCAATTAAGTCTGGAACAACAGAAACATGGTGTTCCTCTTGCATTTCCTTGCAGAAAGCTAAACACAGCAAGTTATGTGGTGGTTTGGATTTTATTAAAGTCAATTTTGATAATATTGCTTACTGCAAAATTCATGACTGCAGAGAAATATTTACATGTTGGAGTTTCTTTGTGAATAAAACCATGTATTGTTTGAACCTCAGGGTTGTTCGAATAAACTCTAGATAAAACATACACTCTTAAAAAGTATTTCCATAATAACTCACTTGCCTTGAATATCCCTTCCCCCGTAGTATTTTTATGTTCTTCCTCAACAAAATTCTTCCAAACATTTCATTTCAGGGATTCTAAATAGTGTTGTTATGTAGCAGACATTAACATCTACATTCATCGATATGCAATGACTTTATTTGTGTAATATTCCTTTAATAATGTCTTGGATTATAGTAATCTTTGTCATCTCACATGGTGACCTACCAGTATTATTGATTGGTTTCCTTTGCCTTTCTGATGTCAAATAGAATTTGAAGACCCACACAGGCTAGTAAAATTGCAACTCTGTAATAGTACATCATTTTGACATTAGATATCAATTGCATGTTTTGCACTCCAAACTTTTTGATTAAATAATATAAAAACATAATTTGGTTTTATATTTTATCCTTGCACATGCCTTAAAAAGTATAAACCCTCTTCTGGGTATGGTAGGTGTATTTGGGTAAGGTGTTGATATAGTTTGCTTGGCACTGCTGATTCATTTGATAACATTTCCATATGAATAAGATATTTAGGCAAAAGAACAAGAATATTACTGTGGTTTGCAACTCCAAGTTTGAGATAATCCTAATTTTACTGCTTCATTTAAAATCCTTTTCATCACTGTGTTAATCCTATAACTTATTTTCTCTCTGAGAATATTTTTCCATAGGTGCCTCTACTGTACTATGACATATCTTATTTTCTTAATCAGAAAGACAGATACTAGGTTTGGAAATTATGGAAAATGCTTTCATGGCTTCCCCACTTTTGGTGGTCAGTAAAGGCATTCTTTGATAGTGAACTCTGTCTCATGGGAGTCTCATGAACACTACCATTTTCATTCAGACAGGGAGTGGAGCACAGAAATTAAGAACATAGCTTCAAAAGCCAGACCGCTTTTTTTTTTCTTGTTGTACAATCTAGGGCAAGTTACTTAACCATTTTGTGCCTCACCTGTAAAACAGAGATAATAATTGTATCTCTCTTATAGTATTGTAAGGATTCAATGATTTATAATACTTTGCCTAGAAGATAAACACCAATAAGTCATCATCCTTTATGACATGTAAAGTGTTATGATTTGCTCTGGTGTCTTCTCACAGAGTGAGTATGTAACCCAACTGTCCAGCCTACAGCCTTCCCTTATACCACATGGTTAGCCCTCAGTTACAATCTCTCTTGTTCAAGGTCTAAGTCCTAAAAAATAGAAGTATTTTGTCTTGAACAATCTTATTCTGTTCTCAATGCTGCTTGTGATCTCTCTAGTTCCTGATCCTTTGCTTAGTTCCTCCTTACTTGCCCCAGGCCTGACCAGAGTCAACACTATGCTCCCTTGATGGGCAAGAAAATCTTCAGCATATAGTTGTATATTGCCAGGCTGACATTCCAACACTTTCAGTTATCTCCTTGAAGTTTGTCCTTCAAAAGATTGATATACCTAATACATACCACTAAATCAGTTCTTTTGAATAAACTTGATAAATGGAACTATTTTCTCATTTAAAAGAACTGTGTGGTAGATATAAATATTGTGAAACTTCACATTTAATGTATTTTATTACACTTAAAAAGGATGTGAAGACATTATATTTTATCACCACTTTTTAAAAGGAGTGTTGTATAAACATCATCTTGTTGACCCAGTATTTACCACTTTTATCTTCTAATTTAGCTGTTGCTATATAGCATCCAAGTCATGGTCTTTATTTATAATATTTATAAGGTTTATAATATTTGGAGTTAAGACTAGAGAAAAAAGTTTAACTTCAACCTTAAAACATGATAACAAATTGTGATTTCAGCACTATCTTCTTAACTGAGACCTGGGATATTGGGCTGGCCAAAAAGTTCATTTTTTTAAAGATTTTTCATTTATTTATCTTTAGAGGGGAAGGGAAGGAGAGAAGGAGAGAAATATCAATGTATGGTTGCCTCTCATGTGTCTCCTGACGGGAACTGGCCTGCAACCCAGGCATGTGCCCCGACTGGGAATCGAACTGCGATCATGTGGTTTGCAGGTTAGCGCTCAATCCACTGAGCTACACCACCCAGGGCGCATTTTTTTTTTTTTCATAAGATAACTCTAGTAGCACTTAGTTGTCTTTAACTTCATTCAAAAACAATTTTGTTAGGTTGTATTGTGACAGCTGTCATTTCAGCATGCATTTTGTAAAAAAAACACCAAAATTGGTGAATCTTTATATAGCCATTTTAATATTGAAGATGGAAGAAAATAAGCAACATTTTGGTGTATTATGTTTTATTATTTCAAAAAAAGCTAAAAACACACCTGAAATGAAAAAAAGATTTGTGAAGTGTATGGAGGTGCTGTGACTGATCAAATATATCAGAAGTGGTTTGCGATGTTTTGTAATGGAGATTTCACACTGGATGGTGCTCCATGGTCAGGTAGATCAGTTGAAGTTGATAGCAATCAAATTGAGACATTAATGGAGAACAATCAGCGTTATACTGCATGGAAGATAGCTAACATACTCAAAATATCCAAATTGATAAAGTTATTGGTAAAAATGATAAATGTGTCTTTTATTTTACAGAAAAAACTAAATGGACCTTTTGGCCAACCCAATATTGCTATCACACATTATTACTGTCAGTCCAAATATAAAACATCAACTCAATTCCCCTAGTGGAAGTGCTCATTAGTCTAGAAATACAATTAACTTTCCAACTAGGCAAAAGCACAATTTTCAGTCTCACCTTCAACACAGGCATAGCTCAGAAATATTGCAGGTTTGGCTTCAGACCAATGCAATAAAATGAATATTGCAATAAAAAGAGTCATACAAATTTTTAGTTTCTCACTGCATGGAACTGATGTTTATACTATACTGTAGCCTATTAAGTGTACAACAGCATTTTTTTCATCAAAGGGCTTTCAATTCCATTATATGTTAATTTTCCCATATTAAAAAAAGCTATTGCTCTCATCTTAAAAAAACCCTCATTTGGACCCCAATATTCCTTCCACCTACCACCTCATTTCTTCTCTATCTTTGGCACCTGAAAATGAGTATGTCCGAACCCAAAAGTCTCTTCTTCCCTGCTATCCCATCCAGTCTTGTGTGTGTCATTTAACAGCAACTCTACCTTTTCTCTTGCTCAGGGAAATGGATCACTGAAGTCATTCTGGACTCCTCTTGGATTGTTCACCCTGAATACAGCTCATAAAAACATCCTGTGGCTTGGCCTTCCAAGTATTTCCAGAATTCAACCTACTTCTCATCACTTCTAGCACCACCAGTGGGTCCACCTCTCACCTAAATAACTACAGCCCTTATAACTGGTCTTCTTGTTTTAACTCTTCCTCCTTCAAAGTCTATGTTCTCTACATAGGAGCCAGAGTTATCCTCTTTAAGATCTCAATACTTCTCTGCTTGAAGTTTCTCCATGGTTTTCCTCAGAGTGAAAGCTAATGTTCTTACAATGACTGGAAGGCCTGCGTGATCTGTTCCCTGGCTCTCACTCACTCCACTGTAGTCACAGCAGCCTCCTTTCCACTTCATGAATGTGGCAGGTACGCTCTACCTTGGGATATTATATTCCCTTTCTTGCTGTCTGGAATGCTCTACTTTCCTCTCCCGACTACCATGGCCACCATTCTATCTTCTCCTTCAAGCGCTTGTTCAAATGCCAGCTTCTCAATGAGGCCCATCCTAACCATTTGGTTAATTCACAACCTCTTCCCCAGAATGCCCAATCCCCTGTTCTTACTGTTTTTTCTATAATACGTATCACCTCCTAGCATTCCATATAATTTTTTCTCATGTATCATATTAATTATTGTCTCCTTCTGCTAAAAGGTAAGCTCCAGGAGATTTTAATCTGGATGTCTCACTAATACACCTTAGCATGTAGAATAGTTCCTGCTGTAGGGCAGGTACGCAATACATTTTCCTGAATAACTGAATTTTCTTAAGCATCTCTCTACAAATTATTTCTCACTCCTGTTAAGCTCTTTCGGATTTACAATCCATCTATCATTTCAATGAAAATGTTTTTCTTCTCCCCATTTGTCCCCAGTAGGAGTCTGTCCTCAGTGTTATCTGACTCAATAGCTAGTGTGAGGGAGAACAAGGGAATCCCTAGAAGGTCCTTTACTTTAGCTTCCTGCGTAGCAGAGAATGGGGAAGGCAGTTCAGAGAATTTGGGGGCAACGTTAACCATTACCACCTTCAAGGACAGACTGTTTCAACAATTGCTCTCAGTGAAAATTACATGTAAGACAAATAACGCATCATCAACTTCTTATACACTGCCACCTTCTTTTCTCAGTAATCCCCAAATAACAAAAATATGTTTGTGATACTGATTAAAATAGATTACATATGATAAACAGAGAAACACACTGGTGCTTCATAAACAGATGTCTATAAAGAAAAAAATAAATAAAATTGCTGTGATTAAGATTCATTTATCATTAGATGATAACCCAAATTATATTTTATTATATTTATCATTAATACCAAATCAGTTATAGTAACATTGTGATCTGATGTGTAATTTCTAATGTTAATAAATTATTCATAAAAGAAAACTTACTTCAGGTTATATGTATCATATTCAATGGAAGACCTGGGCACTGCAGGAATCATATAAAGAAATCCAATATGTTCATTTTCACGTAGTATTTTCATGATTTGCAAGGGATCACGAATGTTGGCTTTAACAACTTCTTCTCGCTCTTGGAAAATGTACTTTGGGTAAGTTGAGGAACTTGTCCTGTGGAGACCTCTTCTTCCAGCGCTGGTGGTCCGTGGCAGTTTGGGAGGAGAGGGAGAGAAGACCTCAGCAGAGGGCTGGTGGATATAAATAAAGCCGGAAAGGGGAAGGGATTAAGCAAAATAAATAAATAAACTCATAGATACAGAAAAAAATGAGTATTTGCCCAAAAAAGCCATAAACAAGTGACAAAATATTAACCTCAGGGACTAATTATTATACTGCCTGAGACTCCAGGACTCAAAGGCAAGCACTTTGAACCTGAAAAGTTTCAAACAACTGTCACATAGTGATAGTACTTCTCAGTACTCCCTAACCAGATATCCCTTCCCTTTCCACAAAACAGCCCAGGATCAGCTCCTCTTGCCTTCTCCTCTTCTGTAACTCAATATTCATTACATCAAAACATCCCCAGCTCTCTGGCGCTCCTGCGAGCCCACCACTCTCCCTGCTCAGAGGCTCTGCATTTACCCTCGCCTCAGCCTCTCCCCTCAACTCCCTCACCTTGTCTGATCACCTGACACTTTCAAATGACTGGAAACTTACACAGCTATAATCACATCTCATAATAAACTAGTGTTTTGTGAATGTGAGGGGTAGTTACATTGAGTATTGGGAATCATTATGTAATAGCTTCATAATTACCAGTCCTGGAGACCACTGCTTCTCACATTTCAGTGTGTATGTGAATTAGCCGGGGGTCATGTTAAAATGCAGTTTCTGTCAGTCAGTCTGGGATGAAGCCTAAGGTTCTGCATTGCTAACCTGCTCCCAGGAGTTGCAAATGCTGCTGTCTCATGAACTACACTCGGAGCACCAAGGCTAAGTGCACACCGTGCTCACAGCCTTGAGCTATGCACCTTCCCCTGAGTTGCACAGTCTGCACTCCCAGTGCCACTCACACTCCTTCGTTCCCCTGCAGCAAACTCTGCGGCAGGCTCCCCCACATCCTCTCCTCCTATGGAGGTTGATAACCATGTTTGAAGACATTTGACACTCAATTCCACTAGTCACCACCTTGTCTCTCCCACAGTTTGAAGGTAACTGGCTTTAAGATAGAGAATCACCATAGCAGATCTGCTTTGTTGAATAATTGATGTAAATACATATATGACCTTTTTATTGTCTATTAACATAGCTAATAGAGGCTGCCATTTCTATAAGAGATTTATTATCATAAGCTCTGTGGAGCAACTTCCCCAGGAACTTATATTTACAGGGGTCATTATTCTCTGTCTTTAATTAAATAAGCCATGTTGAATAGAGGTTTGAGAGGAGCATTCTGGAAAGCCCAGAGCTGAAGGAAACACACTTTGAAGTCAAAAGATGAAAAGTTGTGTTTTCACTTTTCAAAAGTTGTATTGGCCAGGGATAGCAATGGCGGCACTGTTTTAGTGTGTAAAAGAATAAACAACCCGATACTCTAACCTAGAGAAAGTACACGCTGCTCGTTCTGCTGTTTCAAAAGGGCAGTAGTCAACTTTAATATTTTATGAGACTATAGTATTAATATTTAAGCAAAAATGCATTTATTTTTCTCATTATTTCCTTTAAAAAGTTTTGCTGCTTACTAAATGAAAATTTTCTTTAATAACAGGCCTACACATTTTTGTCTGAGCACAATTTCTACTTACAGGCATACCTCAAAGATATTGCACTGTTAGTTCTGGATGATCATAATAAAGTACTTAGTGTAATCAATGAAAATGTAGTCTTTTAGCTGGTGAAAGGTCTCACCTTCCATTTGTAAAAAATTCTACACCCAGCCCTGAGCAGCATGGCTGACTTGGTTGGGATCATCCTACCAGAGTGAATGGTTGTGGTTTAATTCCTGGTCAGGGCACATGCCTGGGTTGCAGGCCTGGCCCCAAGTTGGGGCAAGTGCAAGAGGCATCTGATCAATGTTTCTCTCTCACATTAATATTTCTCTCCCTCTATTTCTCCCTCCCTTCTCCTCTCTCTAAAAAATAAATAAAATCTTTAAAAAAATGCAACACCTGTGAAGCACAGTAAAGCTAAGGGCAATAGAGTGAGGTATGCCTGCATATAACTCAGTGGGAAGATGTGATTCCACTTAAACAGTCACATATATTCAGACTTTTGGGGGGATAGAATAAAGAAAGTATTTATTCATAAGGTGTAGAAGATCCTCTGTGATGGATGCTCAGTCTAGTCTGATAAGTCTATCTTCCTCAATAACCAGAAGCAAAGCCCCCAACTTTTCCTTTTCCTTCCTTCCTTTTTTCCTTCCTTCCTTCCTTCCTTCCTTCCTTCCTTTTATCCTTCCTTCCTTCCTTTTTCCTTCCTTCCTTCCTTCCTTCCATCTCTCAGGAAATCCTTGTTGTTTCACTTCCATTCTCAGAAATCAATACCCCACCAGTAAGTGACCCTCTTCTAAAATTAATTCCCTTATTCTTTTATGGCATATCCCCTTTCTTCCACATTTCCCTTCAACCTCTAACGTTATACTTAATTCTTCACTTAGTTACAGACTCAGTCAAGTATAAGCCACACCTAACATTTCTTTCCATCTTCCTCCCTTCTTCATTCTGGTTACCATACAATTTCTCTCCTGCTCTTTCAGTGCAAGCCCTTGAAGCCTACTATATACTAAATGAATTAATTTATAGGCAAGCATATGTTTCCTGGCCCTATTTAAGATAGTTGATTCTTTCTTTCTTCTTCACAGAAACCAAATCAACTGAAGGTGTACAATTTTATTCAACCATGTGATATCATTCTCTCAGTATAGTCTCACCCAAACTCACAGTGAACCGCCTTCCATCTGGCTTCTCAAGTCCCCACCTTACCTGCCTCATTAAATTTCCACCCATTCCTCAAAGCTTAGTGCAATTTCCTGGGGTAGCTATTCCTCCACTGACCATACCCCTTGACATTAGATGTAAGTATTCCTTTTATTTGGTTCCCCGTCATTTTATACATTAAATAACCAATGAGAGCTCTTATCACACTTTGAGTGTGTTCACCTGTCCATCTGCCCACCTCCAGACTGTGAAATCCTTGAGGATAGAGCTTGTCCCCAACTCTATTTCCAGCACTCTCGTCCAATGCCTGAAAGACGATTAGCACTGAAATGCTTAACAATGTGGAAGGACCCTCTCGATAAGAAGCTCAGAGAAATCTTGGCTCTATGGGTATTTTTACTGTATGTATCCTCCACACTTTCTCCCACCTGTTTCTGCTTCTTTCCTTAATTATACACAGGTATTTATATAAAGCAGTACTCTGGTGATTTCTTCCCAGAGCTTATTCACTTACTGCAAGGCAACTTCACCACTGGACAATTCTCACCAGATACAAAAGTTATCTATCTAGCCCAGTTTTTATTTTATTGCCTTTTACCTAGCCCTTCTAAGATCACCCATTGTGGAAGTAATGATGAAAATTTCATAAAAGTTAAAACACTATTGTGTGTTCTTTTAACACGCAAGGGAAGATCAGAAGACACTGTACAGATGCTAAGAGTTTCCTTTATGATTTTCCTCTACCACCCAAATTTTCCTTAAATAGGAGGGACTAAGAAATATTATACCTCCGGAATCCTTTATACAACCTGATAGAAAAGGATTTCGCCACTATTCTTATGCATTGAAAGCACTTTAGCAACTAAAATTAAATCAAAATGACCAATTAAGTACTTTAACTACTATACCTGTTTTTTCTTCAAAGCATCTGTAGGCTGAAGAAGCTGAATGGGTAATTTGGTAGAACTTTCTTCAGTGCTTCCTCGTGGTTTTATGAATCCAGAAGTGGTCAACTGAAATCGATTCTGTTCGTGTATGTATTCTGGCCTCTTATGATCTTGGTAGACTTTCAGCACCGGCTTTGGGAATAAACAGACATGTTAGTTTTTTTGATATTAATGTGAACTTGTCTTATTCTTCACTGCCTTTGGACAGGGACAGCTCTGCTGGAAATTGATTTCCTCTGGGGATTAATTTCCTAGCAAAACCATAGTCATTGTAGCTGCTCCCACCATTCTTTGACAATGAACTATTGATTGACTAGACTTTTCTAGTTGGCTTCCATTAATTCTGTATTTTGAATACCAACAAATTATTCTAGTTCTAACTGAAATGGCCCAGGAGCATGAAGTCATAGACCCACTAATTACCCGTTACAAATCCCCACCATTTACTACAACAGCTATTGTAGGAAGAAGCGTACAATCCTCCAAACCTATCCAAATGTCATTAATCACTTCCTTTAGCCATAAGTGATTGAAAAACAAACAAAACAAAATAAACAACAACAACAACAAAAAAACCCTACCACGGTGCCATTATCTTAGGCCAATCTAATTTCAAATTAAGGTAGTAAAAATTCATCATTTAACATAAAAACTAAATTTAAAAATTTACTATACTGACTTTAAGTTTATAAGCACTATGACTTTAGCATGATAGCTAATCTCATATATGGGACTGAGGAAGAAAAAAGCTTTTGTTTTTTTGTGTATACTATAGGTGCACTTTAAAACACAGAGTAAGTATAGTAAATAGCTGTTAAGTTTACATTCAGTTTTGGATAAAAACCCCTCCTGAGTCACTCACTGAAGAAAAGACAAGACTAGGTGGGCTACAGTTACAAGAGAGTGGGAGGAAAGATCTCAGCTCTAGAACAATGTGGGAAAAGAATACAGGCCAGAATCACAAGCTGAAAAGGGGGAATGGGGCCATGGCTGCCGTGGCTCAGTGGACTGGGTGCTGGCCCGAGAACTGAAAAGTCATCAGTTTGATTCCTGGTCAGAGCATATGCCTGGGTTGCAGGGTAGGTTCCTAGTTGGGGGTATGCAAGAGGCAACTGCTTGATTGATTCTCTTGCACATCAATGTTTCTCTCCCTTTCTTTCTCTTCCTCTTCCCCTCTCTCTAGAAATGAATAAATGAAGTCTTTAAAAAAAGAAGGGGGTGGGGATCCATGATGGAGATATTAGAAGACTCTGAACTTACCTCCCAGAGACACACTGAATAATACACACCTACATATATAGCAACTCCTTCTGAAAAACAGCTGAGGGTGGTTGAACAGCATCTGCACATCAAATGAGAGATGGGCCACATAGACAAGGAGAGGAGAGAGATGCAGTAACCATGGGAAGCTAACCCCTGTGGGCAACCTGCAGTAGGAAGGGGTATCACTGAGAACCCATGTGCAAACTCACCTACCCTGGGCATAGCAATAAAACAATGTTTTAAAGTGCACCTATAGTATACACAAAAATACAAAAACTTTTTACTAACCCCCAAATGCCTGCCAAATGGGTAGGGAACTGCAGGAACGCTCCAGAACTGGAGGAACCAGCAAGTCCATTGGTTATGTTCCCCCTCAACCCACATAGCATGGGTGGGAACTTAGCAAGCCCTTGATACAGACTGCAAGGCTGCCACACCATGCTCTGGCTCACCTCATCAAGCAACCAGTCCAGACTCAGCTAGCTGGCCTGACGCGATGCCCCAGAAGCCATGGGCCTAAGCCAACTTTTCTTATGCTTGTCCCATACCTGGCCAGCTGGTCTACCTGAAGGCCCCCAGAGCTGCATGCCCTGGCCAATTCAGTCATGCCTGCCCCAGCTTTGGCTAGCCATCCTGCCAGGATACCCCTGGCACTGCATGGGCCCACCTAAACTCCAGCAGGGCTATCAAAGCTACCTAGCACATGGAGTCTATACACAGGTTACCCTTACACAAGTCTACTTCAAGATAGAGGTAGCTGTTTTGTTTCATTCATAAAAACAAACACAGAAAGTCAAACAAAATGAGGGAACAAAGGAATATGTTCCAAATGAAAGAACAAGAAAAAATCCCAGAAAGAACCCTAATGATATAAATATAAGTAATTTTTCTGATAAAAAATTCAAAATTTTAATGGCTGAGTATTTTAACATTAGATATATTGACATATATTCTCACATCTCCTTTATCTAATCATGTACCAACTTAGGTTGTTTTTATGTCTTGGATATTTTAAATTATGCTGCAATGAACATAGGAGTACATATATTCTTACCAATTAGCATTTTTATATTTTTCAGCTAAATTCTCAGAAGAGGAACTGTAGACCATGTGGCAGTATTGGTTACGTATACTCCTTGTCTATGTGGCCCATCTCGCATTTAAAGGTATTATTTTGTTCATTAAAGTTTGAATGAATTCCTAGGTTAATGTTTTTACACAAAGTAACATTATAATAAAAATAACAAATTAGCAGTATGGGTCTTCAAGAATGTTTTCCTTCAGAATAAATCAGTACTCAAGTTTGAGAAACAATGAAATAAGGGTTAATATCCATTATATAATTTTTATTTATGTATATCTTTTTTAAGATTTTATTTATTTACTTTTTTTTAGAGAGGGGGAAGGGAGAGAGAAAGAGAGGGAGAGAAACATCAATAGGTGAGAGATACCTGGTTGTCTCTCAAGTGCCCCCAACTGGGAACCTGGCCGGCAACCCAAGCAAGTGCCCTGACTGGGAATCAAACCAATGACCTTTAGGGACTTCCGCCAAGATGGAGGCATAGGTGGAAACACTGTGCCTTCACCCACAACCAAGTTTTAATACAACAAAAGTTTTGGAGAACTACGACACACCCAGAGACCAGAAAACTGAATTATACGGAAGTCCGACAGCTACGAACTGTTCAACGGGGACGGTAAGAGAGGCGGAACCAGCAGCGGAGCTGGGTCAGGCAGGACAGAGCCCCCGACCTAGGCGAGCAGGCAGCCCGGATGGAACCAGTCGGGGTGCGGGGCAGACTGACCAAGGTCGCACATTCTCGCACGGTGAGACGGACCACGCAGGCCCCAGGGGGCGAACCCAGTGGTGGAGGGCTGACAGCAGTGGCACACTCACGTGCAGTGGAACAAAACGCGTGGGCCTGGTGACGGTGGTGGCTGCGGTGCCAGTGGGGGTCGCGGCAGCAGGCAGCAGTGGGAAGCCATTGTCCCTCTTTGACCCCGCCCCCACATACAACGTCACAACCCAGCAACTGAGTTGCCCTGCTCTGGTGAAAACCTAGGGCTCTGATCCTGCTACTTAACAGGCATGAACAGCCCAAAAGATGGCTCAAGAAGAACTCAAAGTCCCAGAGCCAATAACTCTAAGCGACCAACAGATTGCCAGCCTCTCAGAAGCCCAATTTAAGACACTATTTATCAGGATGCTCACAGAACTGGTAGATTACAGTCACAAATTGGAGGAACAGATGAAGGCTAAACTAATTGAAATGAAGGGAGAGGTCCAGGAAACCAATAGCGATGGAAAGGAAAATGGGACTCAAATCAATGGAATAGACCAGAAGGAAGAACAAAACATCCGACCAGAAAGGAATGAAGAAATGAGAATTAAAAACAATGAGGAGAGGCTTAGGAACCTCCAGGACATATTTAAACGTTCCAACATCCGGATTATAGGGGTACCAGAAGGGGTAAAGAAACAGCCACGAGTGGAAAACGTATTTGAACAAATAATAAAGGAGAACTTCCTCAGTCTGGCAAAGGAAATAGACTTCCAGGAAATCCAGGAAGCTCAGAGAGTGCCAAAGAAGTTGGACCCAAGAAGGAACACACCAAGGCACATCATAATTACATTAGCCAAGACTAAAATGAAGGAGAGAATCCTAGAAGCATCAAGGGATAAGGGGACAGTCACCTACAAAGGAGTACCCATCAGACTGTCAGCGGATTTCTCAAAAGAGACCTTACAGGCAAGAAGGGGCTGGAAAGAAGTATTCCAAGTCATGAAATCCAAAGACCTACAGCCAAGATTGCTTTATCCAGCAAAACTTTCATTTAGAATGGAAGGACAGATAAAGTGCTTCTCAGATAAGGTCAAGTTCAAGGAGTTCATCATCACCAAGCCCTTATTATATGAAATGCTAAAGGGACTTATATAAGAAAAAGAAGATGAAAAATATGAACAGTGAAAGGACAGCAAACACACAGTTATTAACAACCACACCTAAAACAAAAGCAAACCAAGAGGACAGCTAGATCAGGAGTGGAACCATAGAAATGAAGAACACATGGAGGGTTAGAAACAGGGGGGTGGGAGGGGGAGAAGGGGGGAGAAGGCACAGAAAATAGCATAGATGGTAGGTAGAAAATAGATAGGGGGGAGGGCGAGAATAGTGGGGGAAATATAGAATCTAAAGAACTTGAGACACGTGGTTATAAACTAAGGGGGGGGAGAATGGTGGGGGAGGGAGTGTGCGGGTGGAGGGGAATGAAGGGGGGAATAGAACAACTGTAATGGTATAATCAATAAAATATATTTTTAAAAAAACCAGTGACCTTTAGGTTTGCAGGCCAGCACTCAATCCACTAAGCCACACCAGCCAGGGCATACAATATATTTTATTAGGCCTCAAAAACTGATAGGAAAAGGCAAAGTGGACAAAGGTTATTTATGAACAGAATCCAAAAAATAAGTAACAAATATGCCAATGAATAAAAATATACTTCATTAATAAGATGAAAAGTATAACAATATGATGCCATTTTAACCTATTAGTCTAGCAAAAATTGAAAAAACTGGTAGTATAAAGTTTGGCAAAGATGTGGTTAACAGGCCCTTTCATACACTGTAGGTAGGATGGTAAACTGGTTAAATCTTAGAGTGCAACTGGGCAATATTTTTCAAACTTAAAAACATACATATTTTATTTATGACTTATAAAAATGCCACTTCTAGGAATCCATCTTTAGATGTACAAAGGAAAGGCTGTTCATTGCGGCGTTGTCTGAAAGAGCAAAACAATAACAACAAAATAAAAAAGGAAATAACCTGAACTCCCATCAGTAGCAGATGAGTTGATGGGTACCATATCATGGCACATCCATGCAGCAAAATAAAGTGCATCAGTTAGAAAAGATACCTCTGAATGCAAGCAATGGAAAAATTTCTATATAGTTAAGTGATAAGAGCACTTTGAAGATGGGCATATACTGTATAATTTTACTTTAAAGCTATAAATGTTTATATACATGCTCACATACATACATACAGATTTGAATAAACTAAAACAACCTCCAACAAGAGTAGTTAATGTCTGAGGGTGGAAGCGAGAATTTTCACTTTTTACTTTATGCACTTCCAATTTTACATGGATTTATAATTATCCAAAGGCATGATGGCATTCTTAAAATTAAGTATTTCCAGACATGCACAACATTATTTAGGACATTAAGCATTTAAACATAATAAAACTATATTACTACTACAGGCATACCTCATTTTACTGGGCTTTGATTTACTGTGCTTTGCAGATACTACCTTTTCTTCATATCAGAGGTCTGTGGCCACCCTGCAGTGAGCAAGGGTATTTTTCCAACAGGTTCAGATGATAGCATTTTTTGCAATAAAGTATTTTTTAGTTAAGGTATGTACACTGTTTTTAGACATAATACTATTACACACTTAATAGACAACAGTATCATGTATACATAACTTTTATTTGTACTGGTAAAGTAAAAAATTTGTGTGACTCACTTTATTGCAATATTCAATGTATAGCAGTGGTCTGGAACTGAACCCACCATATATATATATATATCCTTACAACCTACATCGTTAAGTATTATATTGTACATAATTCTACAGATTTATCCACCAGCAACATACTTTCTACCTCAAATTGCCTAAAACTCAGTATTTTTTAAATAAGTAACTGTGTTTACAACTTCATAAACAAGTTTTAACTTTCAGGTTTTCATTTCTTTTTGTTAAGAGTCTAGAAATACTCCACCCCCCCCCCCCCAAAGCAATTTTGCAACTTCCTTGGAGGCCAAAATGGCTAAGATGTTGGTTATTTGAACTTACCAGTGGCTCTAGTTTTACAGGCTGCTGTCGTTTTCTTGTCCTTTCCTGGGCTTTTGTGGGTTGCCTAAACACCAGGAATTGTGTATCAGTTGCATGTTCTGTGGGTGTTACAACACTTAGTCTTCCCTTTCCTTTTATACTATTCAGTCTTGTAAGCATAGGATTTTCCACCTGCTCTTCAATACTTTTTTGGTCGAAGTCAGCTTCTGAGCTGTGAAGCGCCATCCTCACCCCTGTAAGTGCAGGATCAGGAAAAGGCAAATGAGGGAGAACAACAGGACTGGGGAAGTGAGGCTAGTGGAGGGGACTTAAGAGCTGATGAGACCTGAATTTTCTCAACCCCCAAGAAAACCTATCAAAGTTACCCCATTCTTCCCAAACTGAAGACTTGAACCACAGGAATAAAAATTAGGAACTGTGTCTGACCTTCAAGAAGCCCTGTAGCTAGGGGGAAAATGTATTTGCATTTCTAACACGTTCTGGGGTGACGCTGATGCCACTGAGTTGGAGACCACTATGGTCTAGAATGGAAGGTTGAAGAGAAAGGCAATTAGCGTTGAGATCAATGTTTCTCACATTCGATATACAAAATATCTCCTGGGAAGCATGTGCACAATGCTGGTAATTCTAATACAAACAATCTGAGAAACACAGCCTAGATGCTCATGAAGAAGCTGAAGAAAGGAAAACAGAAAATTGAGGGCTAATTCGGCGCTTAAAACGGCGCTTCTGGAACCTCTATGAGAGTCATAACCTGTGTGAGAGTCATTTAAGGAGTTTGTTAAAATGAAGGTTTTGATTAATACACATTGAATAGCAAAGTCCTAAAACACTAGAACTGGCATTCTGTAGTGGAATTGCATCCTCATTACCACTCACAATCCCGACCCACGAGGTGGACAGAGATTCTTCTCTTCAAAAACGGTATTACATCACTTGAGATCTTCAACCAGGGGTCAGCTGGACTGGCTTTTAGTGTAGATCTGCACTGGCCAATCAAAATATGGTGCAAAAAGGAAGCAGATGAGTAGCACTAAATCCATCCAAGATGGAGATGCCAGCTCCAGTGAAGGAAAGAAGTGGGTCATGGAAGAAGACGTCACGATAGAATCCGGTAATGGCTCCTGGGCCCTAATCAGGCTTTACTGCCCAAAGCCCCTTGCCCCGCGGCCCATGACTGAGTGCAACCTCTGTGGAATGTGATTCCACCTCTCCTGTGTTAAGAACTTTACTGCCTTCTTTTACTGACTTGCTTTACTGCCAGAAGTACAAGGCACTCTGGCCAAAGGTGTGTACACCTCAATTCAGACTAGCAACATGTTGAAAAGCACAGGTCCAGATTTGCCCACTCTGAGTGAAATCTCGGACAAGTCTTTGCTATTTCTGTTCCCCACTTTCCACCCACTCTGAAATGATAGGCAGGTAGTAAGGAATCAATGAAATGCCTTGCCATTGGCTCCCTCTGCCCGTCTAAGTCTTTCCTTCTGTGCTACGAAAGCCACTCTATCTTAGGTTTAGAAGTCAGAGCCCAGCCCTAGTTTGATTCCTCAAGACTTACCAAGTCAGCCTAAGGCAGTCGCCACAAACGCCTAGGGTCTACAGAGACGGAGCAAAGCCGGGGACGGGAGTAGAAAAGTGGGTGAAGCAGGGAATGTTTCCCGTTGCTTAGCAGCTAGCAGGCCTCCACCGAGGCGCACTGCGCCTGTGCGGGACTTCTTGCTAAGCAACTCTGGAGCAGACCGAGGCTCTAGGTTTAGGAGCGGTACGGCAGGTCTAGCCAATCACTGTCTCTGAAACATTTCCTACGTTGCTGGTTGGTGGAGAGGCCACATTCCACCTGCTCCTCTACAGAGAGAACTGAGCACTGCCCCGCTGGTGGGCAGGAGGGCGGAGAAGCGACGGTCTATTGAGTTCCTCCGCTTAACAAACCACCCACGTTCCTTGTCGCACCCTCCTCCAGCAAGAATCTTTTCTCCACGTCCTCTTCCAGAAGCTTAAGACTGACTTGACGTACGCTTTAACCTAATCTTCTCTGGATAGAAGAATCCTGAATCTCTAGAGAGAAATTCGTCGTGTAGACAGCGGGGGGTCCCATTCTCAAAGGGAGTGACTATCCTGCTTCGTCACTCCACCTTGCGGAAAAGTGTCCTGAGACCCAAGGAACGCTCACTCATCTCCTCCTCAAACTCCACCCTGTTTTGTCGACTATTATTTTTTCCACTCGGAAGATAATCCAGTGTCAGACGTAGCACGAGCCCATTTTACTGAGCCCCGAGCCCTGTTTACCAAAGCAGACAGACCCTGGATCTTGTTCTGGCATTTAAGCCCCTAAATGACTCTTGTTACTGCTGTTTGGGCGGACCCCCCCCCCCACCCCCCCAAGCCCGCCGCAGGTCGGGTCGCTTAATGAGGTTGCCTTATCGCAGTAAGTGATCAGAGGACGAGCCCTTTCACTGAGGAAATATGGCACTGCGGAAAAGCCCTGGCTTTTCACCGCCCTTCCCCCCAAGACGACAAAGACTACAAAAATTACAGCTGGAACTCATGATCTTTTCGAGATTTTTGACCCCCCCACACACTTTTTAACCTTGATATTACTTCTTGCCTTGAATGCCAAGCCCTGTATGAAGTGTTTTACCTATCATACATACAACCTTCACTTTCACAATCTTAACATATTCAGGTGCGGATTTTACTTGCTTGTTTTGGCACCACCTACAAGACAGAGAATCATATAACTAAAAATTGAGCTGGAATGGAGACCACAGATCTCTTAATCCACCCCATCCCTCTTTGATTAATGAGAGAACTGAGACAGAGACAGACAGACAGACAGACAGACACACACACACACACACACACACACACAGAGACAGACAGACAGAGAAACAGAGAGAGAGAGAGAGAGAGAAGTGATTCACGCCAGGTCATGCATTCAGTTGTGACAGAGACAAAACTAGAATATCGGTCTTCTAATCCCTAGTCAGGAACTGGAAGAGGCAAGGGAGTAACTCCAGTTTAGAAACAATTTAGAAAAACCTCAAATGTAGACATACTAAATGCTTATTCCTCAGGGATGAAAGGTACACACAAAGCCAATGAAGCAGAATCAATAAAATATAATTAATTTATATAAACTGAAAATGAAAAAAATGCAAAGCCAACCAAACATTAAAGCATAAAATTCTAATTATATGCAATATTAGACACATCCAAGAAACAGATTTCATTTCAGATGTGCAGTGAATATTTTAATCTGTTCCCTTCAAAGCTTATGTAGTGGAGACAAGGGCTATGTGGCTAAGTCCCAGAAGTACTCTTAGTAAACGAAGGCAATTGCATCCTAATATTCCCTTATGCAGTTAAGAGTATGCCAAGAGCCAAGGAGATTGGGGGAGTAAAGACATAGGTGCATAGGCTTTTATGAAAGCATCGCTGTCTTAAACACTCCTCATCAAATCTCTCCAAGCTTATTTTCTTAATGTGGCAAGTTGTTCTCTTCATTACCAACTGAATACGCACTAAATCAGTCCAGACAGACAAGAACTTGTGGGTATGGCCTTTGATTTTTTTCATAGATCCTGTAAATAACAATAATTGTTATTCTTTATGGGATGCTTCCCTATGTGCCAGGTACTGTGCGATATACTTTATATTTGTTCTCTTATATACTTTGAACAAAAGTGAAATTTCCATTTCATAGCTAAAGAACTAGGCTACGAAAGGTTTACAAGGCCTGGGTTATGGAAGGTCACATCTTTAACAGTACAAGTAAAAATGGTTAGAACTGACTGAGCATTGAGATAAGATGTACATGCTGGGCCCTGTGTGAAGTGCTTTTCACCATGATGCTAATCACTGCAACAACTTTACACTAGTTTAGAGGTATGATTGGACCTACCCTGCGAACAGGATCACTGAGGCTTGGAGAGGTTTCATGGATTGCCCAAGATCACTCAGGGGAGGAAAGTGGCAGAGTTGAGATACAAATGGAGATCCATTAATGTAAGCAAGTTAAATTTCTAGAAGATTTTGAGAGCAAAAATATTGAATCACAGAATTCTACCACTGGATATACGGGAAATATATTCTGAAAAATTCCTGAAGCAAAGGACCTGTGTATTTGGATGGACTCTGGGGCATTAGTTTAACTAGACAAGTTTCCTGCAGAACCACAAGAATTTTTAAAACATGCAACACCTGCCTGTTTAGTCAGGGGCACTAACCTCTTAGGATTTTAGATTTTAGAAAAATCTCAGGGGCGCTTTCCCTTGGATTGTCAGATAAAAAAAAAAGACAACAGCCAACACAACAATAGCCATTCAGTGTGAATGAATCAAAATTATACCTATTTTTGTCAGATTGGCAAAATATATTTTTTGGTGTGCTGCGGAATTTCAGTAATTAGTTTGTGTGTGCCATGCGATGAAAAATGTTGAAACTGGCTGGTTTAACTGCATTGTTGAGGTCACAGGAATAAGGGAATCCTCGAGGGTCAAAACAACAATGAAATGAAAGCTCTGTGATGAGTAGCATGGAAGCTGTGGACACCTTGCTGGCAAACGCCCGTAAGAGGGAACATGTAGCTCTGGGGATTGATACTGAGGCGGGTGGGGAATAGAAGACTAGGCCTTTCTTGAATGTTGGATAAAATGAAAAAGATAAATTTTAAGTTCCCACAGTCATCTGGGGCTCTTGATACAACCAACCATTCCCTCAGCAGTAGGTTGAGCTAGAACAAAAATTGTCAGAGAAGAAAACTTACAAGAAAGCCATTATGTCTCTACCTGCAGCTCCAGATGGAAAAAGATATGTTAAAAATATAACAGTCTCCTCTAAGAATCTGCAACCATAGCTAGTTCTCGCCAGCTCCAGATTTTGAGTTTACACTACCTATGTGGTCTGGGGGGGAAAAAAAAGCAACCTACTCAGAATATTCATCAAGGGAAAGGCATCATCAACTCTGAACTCTTGGCATTTTCATAAGTTAGTTTTAGCCAAAAATAAATTTGCTATAAAAGTTTTCTAAATATAAAAGAAAACAAGCCACTCATAACAAGTTAGCAGAACAAACAACAGATTTAGAAGGCAAAAATATTAGAACTATTAGATATAGAATATACCATAAATATTTATGAAGTATTCAAACAGGATGCAAAATGAAATAAAATGTGATTATAAGAGGATATCCACAAAAATGGTGGAGTTGGGAACTTAAAAGCCCATCCTTCCACAAAAGTAGCGAATAAGACTTTAATTGGCCACACATGACAAAAACCATAGTCTTTTAAAATATCATTTAGAAACATCAATAAACAATTACAACCCACAACAAGTAGTAACAACAAATCCCAAGGAAAAAGAAGAATCTGACTTTCAGAGTTGCCAACACTATAATACATAAACATCCAGTTTTCAACAATAAAATACAAGATATGCAAAAGTATATAAAATATGGCCCACTTACAGGGAAAAAGAAATTAATGAACAGAATTATGAATTAAGATGTTAATTACAATTCACAGGGCAATCATTAAGAAAATTACTAAAAATTATAGTACAAAAAAAAGATGACAAGTGAACCAAAACACCACACTAGGAAGATATCTTCCTAACACAAAAAAAGGCAGTAATGGATGAACAAAATTATATATAGTTTATATATAAATATATATAATGTATAGATGACAATATATATATATATATGACATAAAGAAAACAAATATGAAATGGCAAAAGTGGGTCCTGTGTCAGTAATTACATTACATGGAAATGCATGAAGCCGTCAAGTTAAAAGGAAAAATTGGGGTGAATAGATAAAATTTTTTAAATTAAAAAACCTTTGTATAAGTGGGCTATGCAGGAATCCATGAATACAAAGGGCCCATTAGTAGTTATATATGAATTTTCAGGCACACAAAGGTTGTCTCCCCTAACCGTCACGGGTTCAAGGGTCAGCTGTATAAGAAAATGTAAAGTGGAGGAACCATGAACTTGGTGAAGGCCAGGGTGAGTGGATCAGGAACACTGGTGGGGGATTTAGCCTTGGGTAAAAAAAAAAAAGTCATCCCATTCCACTTAAATGGAAAAAAGGTAGGAGTGAATTAGGCAAATTGGTAGATTTGGGACCTGATTTCTTCTATTTTCTCTGTGAAGCAGGAGGTAAGCTCAGCGGCTGAGAAGGATAAGGGTGGGAGTGGCAGAAGCTCCCTATGAATTGGGGACGGGGGTTGCGGAGAGACATGAAACTCATCCTTAGCCTTGGCTGATTACGGTTTAACTTCAGGATCTGCGAACTGGGTAAAATTGTACTCACATTTGTGGGTGTATATTTGTCTATAGATGCTATTCTCGAAGGAGCTGGTGAGCAATCCCCCTCCAGAGTTGGGAAATAATACAGATTCTAACCTGTGTACCGCACTTAAGTACTGGTCTGAATCCTCTCAAACTTTTGAGGGGTTTGCGGTATCATATTTTGTTGTTCCACCGCCACCTTGTGGTCATATGCATGTACTGCCAAAGGAAGTTTTGAAGCAGATTTTGAATCAAGGCAATAGTTTATCTTAGATTTGGAAGGAATTGAGGTATTCTATGGTCTAATGTTCCCAAAATTATGAGAATTAATAATTGCTACAAAGTTTTCCTCCAAAATGTTGAACCAATGTTAATTGTTCGTGAGTGAGAAGACCTGGTCAGGATCAGGTAAATACCTCAGAGTGTAGGTTGATTTGGAAAAGCTGTAGACCAGTGGTCCTTAAACTGAGGAGAGCTTTGAAAAATACTAATAATTAGGCCATGTTCTATGCTAATTAAGAGTGAGAAGCCCAGGGATTGGTATTTTTCCTTGTGTTCCCTGCCCTAGGTGATTCCAACGTGCAGCCGAACCTGAGGGCCTCGACCCCAGGGCCTTGCTATTCAAGGCATGAGCCACAGATGAGCAGCTTTGGTATCACTCGGGAGCTTGTGAGACGTGCAGAATCTCAGATCTTGCCCCCAGCCCCCAAATTAGTCTGCATTTTAATAATTTCCAGGTGGCTCATTGCATATTAAATTTGAGAAATGTTGTTACAGAGAACAGAATGAACATTCAGTAGGTCTGCTGGGTATGCTAGGTAGGAATGGGTCCCAAAGATGGTCTCATCTTTGATCATTTCTATTTCTATGAAATGTATGGCTTCTATGCTACTGTTGGATGGTTATAATCATCAGAGATGTCCTACTTGGTAGCGGTCACAATCTACTTTCTTGCCAGTTCCACAAGCTGCCACCATGATCTCTTTTGAAGTATTCAAGGGAGAAATGTTCTTTCTTCTTTGACTCCCTCCCTGCGTTCCAGTTTCTCAAGTCTATGTATGATATTGTTGCAGAACACCTAGTAATTAAAATAACTCTCAGAACTGAAAGTGAGACTCTAGAAGTGAAGTGACACAGTGAGGATAGTAAGAAAATGACTTTCCTGTATCTAGAAACTCTGCCAATGACCTTCCTTTCCTTCCTGAAAGTTGGGTATTGGTCAGTATCTTTGTAAAGTGCTGGCTTGTAGAGAACCTGTGTTGCAAACAAATCAATGTGGATAGTCCCAGGGCCTCAGGTCATTCCCAGGTGACCACTGACAGTGTCCTGAGCTCAGAGAGGCCATCTGGGGAGTCCTGGCTGGGGGCTTGGGGACTGTGCCCCCCAGGGGAATCAGACTACTGTCCTTCTCTAACCCTCCTCTGAGAACCATGAGCTTTAGCGAAGACAGCTCTTCCCCCCGTGTGGCTGTCAGGGGAAACCGCCGAACCCACCTGCTACCTCGGACCTCAAACTGTCTACCCTGTCTTGGAGCCTTTGGCTCCAAGATTGGCCTGATGACAGTTACTCCTGTTCTTTTCAGTTGACCTCATGCTTGACTACATGACACATGCCTGTGTGCTGTGGTGGTGAGTGCTTGACTTTCCTGGTCTCTTAAAACTGATGAGCAGTCCATCTGAGCCCAATGCAGGGTCAGTTCTCCTCTGGATATTCAGACTCAGCATCTCATGCCTTGTTGTGGAACAAATGTCTGTGACTCTTCTCTTACTTTCTCTCTTCCTGCCGTGTGAGGACACAGTAAGGAGGAGGCTACAAGCCAGAAAGGGTGTCCTCACCAGAAACTGAATTGGCCAGCACCTTGATCTTGGACTTCCCAGTTTTCAGAATGGTGAGAAATAAATGTCTGTTGTTTATAGACCTGAAGGTGTCATGTCCACCAAGGCCATCCCATCCCAACTTCTGCTTGGACCATGTCTTTACTTTCATAGCCTTCAGGTCTTCTGGCACCTGTTCCACTTGTGGTGTCTTAAAGTTGTATTTATTGATTTTTTTAAGAAAGAGAGGGGAAGGAAAAGAGAGAGGGATCAGTTTGTTGTTATACTTACTTATGTATTCATTGGTTGATTCTTGTATGTGCCCTGACCAGGGATCGAACTGCAACCTTAGAGTATTCGGACGATGCTGTAACCAGCTGAGCTACTCAGGCAGAGTCCATTGGAGTGTTTTAAAGACATTCAATGATACCTGTTTTCACATAACTCTTTAACCCCAGGATTTAAATTTAAATCACATGGACTTGGCCATTCTTGTGTAACAGTGTAGAAATTTTCTCTCTTTCTCTCTTTTTTAAAGATTTTATTTATTTATCTTTAGAGAAGAAGGGAAGGAGAGAAGGAGAGAAATATCAATGTATGGTTGCCTCTCGTGAGTCCCCTGCTGGGAACTGGCCTACAACCCAGGCATGTGCCCTGACTGGGAATCGAACCGTGATCGTGTGATTCGCAGGCTCGCGCTCAATCCACTGAGTTACACCAGCCAGGGTGAAACTTTATTTCTTTATACGACCTCTTCTCTCTTTTTTTCTGTTTGATTCAAACCTGCCTCCTCCCTTGCACGCCCACTCTGGTAATCATTAAACCCTCAGGACAATGAGGTTTTGATCATCATCAAATAATCTTAGGAACAAGACCTTGGATNAGGCATGTGCCCTGACTGGGAATCGAACCGTGATCGTGTGGTTCGCAGGCCCACGCTCAATCCACTGAGCTACACCAGCCAGGGTGAAACTTTATTTCTTTATACGACCTCTTCTCTCTTTTTTTCTGTTTGATTCAAACCTGCCTCCTCCCTTGCACGCCCACTCTGGTAATCATTAAACCCTCAGGACAATGAGGTTTTGACCATCATCAAATAATCTTAGGAACAAGACCTTGGATCGCTTGGCCACTCAGAGTTAACTCAAACTCGAGGTAACATCTAGGCCTTAGTTGAGTGGCAGCTCTAGGCCCAGAAAGGCAGTGAAACCAGACCTTGAGGCCGGGCCACGGCCGACTGCAGGGCCAGAAGCAATGATCAGCTACCCCACAGTCCTGATCCGCCAGTAAAGACCAGGACCCTAACTCCCTTAGTCACCATGACCCATGGTTCTCCCCTGTATAACCCATCCCCTAGCACACAGGTGGCAAGACCCACAGGCCAAATCCAGCCCTCCACCTTGTTTTTATCTGGCCCAGCACCTTGTTTCTACCTGGCAGCAGCATCGAACTCTCGAGTAACTGTTAAGGAGTAGTAACATTTATACAGTCCTAGAATTACATTCAGCCCTTTGAAGGCAACTGCAGGGCTGCTGTGGCCCCCGGTGAAAATGAGTTTGACAGCCCTGCTATGGAAGCCATGGGGAGCCAGGTCTTTGAGCATTAGCTCGCCTGTCTCAGGGTGTGGGCTGCTTCCTTACTTTCTTTGGTGCAAACTGCCATTGTGTCTTACTGGCTTTGAGGGGTGCAGGCAAATTGATCCCTTTTGTCTGGGAACAACTGTTCATCGAGTCCAAATTGCCACAGTATTCTAGGGAGAAATTTTGCCTACTCTGTTGATTTTTGAAAGCTATGCATACCGTCTATAGCCATGCCACCCTGAATGGGCCTGATCTCATCTAAAAACGATGCACACCTTTTGCATATGGTTTCTCTTTGTACTTTAGAAATATCTGACCAAGCAACACA
The DNA here is from genome assembly GCF_014824575.4 of Sturnira hondurensis. Taxonomy (NCBI): domain Eukaryota; kingdom Metazoa; phylum Chordata; class Mammalia; order Chiroptera; family Phyllostomidae; genus Sturnira; species Sturnira hondurensis. The sequence continues at coordinate 3,433,271 of NW_028074670.1, forward strand.
GATTTTTGCACAAAAATTTCTATTGAAGCTACATTTAAATAGGATATCCAAACAATGGTACACACTGCTGGCATAGCCAGTTAAAACCACGGAGGAGAGCTCTGTGTGGTGCCAGGGTGTGGGGAGGTGTGCTCAGTGTGGCTGGGGCGAGGGCAGGTTCACAGCTGCGAGTGCACACAATGCAGAGTTTATTCTTATGTTATTATTTATTAATTATTGTATTATTTTTATGTGAATAACTGTAGAGCTACTTTTGTCCCACCCTGTCGTTAAGTAAAAATGTGAGTTTCAGAATATTATGTGTGGTGCTACCCCAAAAGAATTATATGTTGGTATATAGTTCATATGTATAGTATAGAATTTGTGCACATATAATATGTTGTCTATATAATTGCAATATTGTAATTTATAACAAAAAATATACATTCATTTTTCATTCACCATTCCTGGCACAGAGCTCCTAAAACCCTTATAATTTCCTAAGTGGTGAGCACTATAAAGGTATATTTTGTTAGGCTGATAAAGTGACTTTGGGGACTCACCTAAGGGGGGGTGGTTGCCAAGAGAACCAGCCATGTGATTAGAGGGGCGGAGTGTTCATTCCCATCCCCCCACCTCCAGGTGTGGGCGAGGGGCTGGAGGTTGGAGGCTGAATCAATTTCCAGTGGCTAATGATGTCACCAATCCGACCCACGTAATGAAGCCTCCACAAAGACACGGGAGGGCGTGGTTCAGTGAGCTTCCTTGTGGGCGAACACACAGGGTTTGGGGAGAGTGGAGATTTGGAGATTTGGGGAAATATGAGGAGAGCATCAAAGAGAGTGAGGGGGTGTGGGAGCTCTGAGCCCTCCCCCCACACCTCACCCTGTTCATCTCTTCCACCTGTCTGTTCCTGCGTGATAGCTTTTTATAATAAACTGGTGATCTAGTAAGTAACATGTTCCTCTGAGTTTTGTGAGCCACTGTAGTAAATCAATTAAATGAAAAGGGGGGTTGGAATCTGTAATCTAAACCTGAGTTTGCATTAAAAATGGAACTGCCTTTTGATCTGGCCATTCCACTGCTGGGACTATACCCCAAGATCCCGAAATACCGATTCAAAAGGACCCATGCACCCCAATGTCCATAGCAGCATTATTTACAATAGCCAAGTGTTGGAAACAACCTAAGAGCCCATTAGTAAATGAGTGGATCAATAAACTATGGTACATTTGCACAATGGAATATTATGCAACAGAAAGGAAAAAGGAGCTCCCACCCTTTGCAACAGCATGGATGGAACTGGAAAGCATTATGCTGAGTGAAATAAGCCAGGCAGTGAAAGACAAATACCATGTGATCTCACCTAAAAGTGTAACCTAATCAACCAACCAAACAAGCAAGCAAAATATAACCAGAGACATTGAAATGAAGAACAAACTAACAGTAACCAGAGGAGAGGGGGTAGGGGGTGATGGGGGAAAGAAGGGGAAGGGTTGTCAAGGAACACGTATAAAGGATCCAAGGACAAAGCCAAAAGGGGGAAGGATTGAGGGTGGGAGGTGGGGGTTAGTGGGACAGAGGAAAGTGGTGGTGGAAAAATGGAAACAACTGTACTTGAACAACAATAATAAAAGTAAAAATAAAAATAAATTAACCTGAGCTTGCCATTAGCTTCTAAAATAGGCTGGGTTGTTGGGGGCAGTCCTGTGGGACTGAGCCCTTAACCTGTGGGATCTGATACTATCTCCAGGTAAATAGTGTCAGAATGGAGTCGAATTGTAGGACACCCAGCTGGTGCCTGCTAATTGCATGTTGGTGTGAGAACACTGCTGCACACACGTGTTAGAACTGGGATCAGAATCCTAATAGTATAGAGCTGGGCCGAGCAAACACTGTCCTATGGGTCAAAACCAGGTTGCCGCCTGTTTTGTAAACACAGCTTTATTGGAATACAGCCATGCCCATTATTGACATATTCTTTGTCTATCGTTGCACTATAACAATAGAGTTGAGTACTTGTGACAGAAACTGTATGATCCACAGGGTTGTGAATATTACTATTTGGTCCTTTGAAGAAAAGTTTTGTTGGCTCCTGCTATACTGTATATGTGGAGAGGGGAGAGAGAAGAACAAAGAGAGAGAAGTGAAAAGTAGTTAAACCAACTCAAGGTAAATTACCATTCTAATTTTCGTGGATTAAGTATTCCAGAAAATTTTTCATTGTTGTCAACTTTTGCAAGTGTCATGATTTTGTAGTCTGTATCATTATTTTTGTATTGTTTTAATGCATGTTAAAAGTCAGTAAGTTAATACCAGAAAGACTCTAGAAACTGTGCTTTCAAGTGCTAATGAGAGAGTGATACCGTGGACAGTGCCAGGAAGCACTCAGACTGACGTTCCCCAAGGCAGTGAGCTGTTTGGATAACAAGTGTTCGAAAGATCATTCTTGTGGACTCTAGGGCAAGTGCAGCGTTTTGTGTAAACCCAACCACCTTTATGAACCCCCCTGAGAAGTTAGGAGAATGTGAGAAATGAGGATGGCTATAAAAATTTGAAGTCTCAAAAGCAGAAGTATGAGTGATACAAGATTAAACAGACACAGAAAGGGTAAATTCCAAGCAATAGTGGGAAAGATAGCAACTGGTCAGATACACACTAGAGAACCTCCAAAGATGCTGGAGTCGGTCGTACCAGGCATCTCTGGGAGCAGGGGCTCAAGTAGGAGGGTGGTCAACAGTCTGCTCAGGAAGTGGTCAGGGCTTCCGATCTTTTCCACTTTCCCAACCCCAGCAAAAGAGTGGGAATTTGTCCTCTGGAGGAGATAAAACAGGGGGTCTCTATACTGAGAGATGGTGGGCATATTTGAGAGTGGGTACCATACTGAAAGCATTCAAGATACTGGAATCACTCAATCATCTTTTCCTACTTAGTGCCCAGAATAGTGACATGGAGTGTCCAACTGTCTCAATTTTTCCTGGGACTGAAGGTCTTCCCAGGATGGAGACTTAGTTTTTTTGTTTTTTGGCGGGGGGTGGGGGGTGGTTAAAATTTTATTTTAATAGTTCTTCAAGTACAGTTTTCTGTCTTTTACTCCCATCCCAGCCCACCCACCAATCCATCCCCACCTCCCTCCCATTTCCACCTGCTGTAGTTTTTGTCCATGTGTCCTTTATATTTGTTCCTGTAAACCCTATCCCTTTCCCCCTGAAATTCCCTCCTCTATCCCCTCTGGCCACCATCAGCCTGTTCTCTATTTCAGTGTCTTTGGTCATATTTTGCTTGTTTGTTTGTTTTGTTGTTTAGGTTCGTATTAATGGTGAGATCATATGGTATTTGTCTTTCACCGCCTGGCTTATTTCACTCAACAGATTGCTTTCTAGTTCTATCCATGCTGTTGCAAAAGGTAGGAGCTCCTTCTTTCTTTCTGCTGCATAGAATTCCATTGTGTAAATGTACCATAGTTTTTGGATCCATTCATTTACTGATGGGCACCTAGTTTGCTTCCAATTCTTGGCTATCATAAACTATGATGCAATGAACATTGGGGTGCATAGGTTCTTTTGGATTGATGTTTCATGGTTCTTAGGATATAATCCTAGCAGTAGAATTGCTGGGTCAAAAGGAAGATCCATTTTTAGTTTTCTGCGAAAATTCCATACTGTTTTCCATCGTGGTTGTACCAGTCTGCAATTCCACCAACAATGGATTAGGGTCCCCTCTTCTCCACAACCTCCCAACACTTGTTGTTTGTTGCTTTGTTTATGATGGCCATTCTGACCAGTGTGAAGTGGTATCTCATTGTGGTTTTAATTTGCATCTCTCTGATAGCAAGTGATATTGAGCATCTTTTCATGTGTCTCTGGATCCTCTGTATGTCCTCCTTGAAGAAGTGTCTGTTCAAGTCCTTTGCCCACTTTTTAATTGGGTTTCTTGTCTTCTTAGAGTGGAGTCATGTAAGTTCTTTATATATTTTGGAGATTAAACCCTTGTCTGAGGCAAATATGTTTTCCCATACAGTTAGTTCTCTTTTTATTTTAATACTGTTTTCTTTAGCCATCCAGAAGCTTTTAATTTTGATGAGATCCAATTTGTTTATTCTTTTCTGTATGTACCTTGCTCTAGGGGACATGTCAGTGAAAATATTTCTGCATGAAATATCTGAGATTTTCCTGCCTATGTTCTCTTCTAGGACTTCAATGGGACTTAGTTTTAAAATGAAGAAAATTCTGAGCAAACCAGGATGAGTTAGTCACCCAGCCTCGGACATTCGCATTCGGACCGTTTGAGGTGGGGCCCAGGAGCATCTCCTCTGGGGCATCTGAGCAGCCCGTGACCTGAATGTACGAGGTCCCACCACTAATGGCCCAGCCAGACCAACCTCACAGTGCAACTGACAGCAGACCAGCTCCATCTGGTATATGGAGGTTTCAATCACATTTTTAGGCCCTCCCTCTCAAAAATAAACAGACAACTAGGGAGTATTATTAGGCAATTCAAGGAAGGTCTCTGTCACACAATAGATAGAAATCAAAACATTCAAACAAAAAAACAACTTGAGAGGTAAGCCTATGATTCAGAGCCTTTGGAAGGATGAGTCTTTCTCTTGGATTTCAAAAAATGGGTCGGAAGAATCCTCTCTTCCTCTCCAGCCACAATGCTGTTAGAACATGAGCTAGGAGCTCCTGGAAGCCCTATTCCCCTCTGGGAAGGATAGGCCACAGGTGGCCACAGAGAGATGCATTAACGGGAAATGGACTCAGTCTACAGTTTTGGTGGCTTCTCATGCCAACATCCATTATTTCCAAGGCTGTCTTTGCTTTTTCCAGCATTTGGTTGTATGAGTCAATACATCCCAACAGTTTTGGAAAAAGGCATGCGGTTTAACAGATTTTCTGTCATTTGCAACCCACTTGTCCTGGCTCATGAGTGGCATTGCCTCTTCTCCATGTCTGCTTTTTCATCTATAATCTATGTCCAGAAGGCTTCCAAGTTGGCTGTTTTCCCCTGTTTAAACTATGGGTCACACAACCCAAGGAGGTAAAAATTGATGAGATCTCATTTAACATGTGCTGTCAGCAGACCCAGAACACATGAACTTTTCATGATCTCTCCCTATGGGGTCCTCCCCAAACTAAATTCTAGCAGAAAATGTCTGAAAGACAAATATCTGGGCCACAAACGCAAAGACCAAGGAAAGTCCTGTGCACTAACGCGCAGTGTTAGCCTTTCTCATAGCAGTGAAGGACAGAGGCTGTGTCAGTCAGCACAGTGCTCAGTAGCAGGGACAGGACACCCACTAACAGCTGCTTAATTAATCAGGGTTTGGGGGGTCACTGAGGTCAGGTGTTTCTATGATTTTCTTGGCATTTTCAATATGGTGACGATATGGTTGCTGCTGGCCCAACCATCATGTCTCCATTCAAGAGAGAAAGAAGGGAGTGAGGTCAAAGGATAAATTTACCTCTTTATAGCAGAAAAACCAAAGCTTTCCCAGAAGCCTCTACATGAGGTTAATTTTTTTTTTTATGGCTCACTGGCCAGCACTGAGTCCTTGCCAGCTGAAAGGGAGGCTGAGAAGACAGGGAGCAGAATTGTCATACATGACTCAGCAACATCAGGGTCCATTACCTAGGGCTAGACACATTGCTCCCCCCATAAAAAACTAAGGTTCTCCTGATAAGGAAGCCTGGGCAAAACGTGTGGGGAAGTATATCTGCCACAAGAACCAAAGTAAGCAGGTTAAAATGTTAGAAAAATGGCCAAAACTGGAATTCTCACGCGTTGCTGGTGGGACTCCAAAAAGCTATGGTCACTTCGAAAACCACTTTGGCAGCTTTCTACATGGCTCAATGAGTTTTGCAGATGTGATTAAGGATCTAGAGTTAGGGGAACTTATCTTGCACTGCCCAGGTGGGCCCCATGTAGTCACATGTCCTTTAAAGGGGGAGCAGAAGGACCAGAGTTAGAAAGAAGTGACAGAGGAAGCAGAGGGTGGAGGGAGGCACTTAGAAGATGAAGATAGGGCTGTGAGCCCAAGTATGTGGGCGGCCACTAGAACTTGGAAAAGAAGAGGATGCTCCTCTAGGGCCTCCGGGAAAGTGGCAGCCCTACCAACACTTGGATTTTGGACTGCTGACAGTAGTCTAAAATCCACCCTCTTTACTTTAGACAGTAAGAGGGTGCACTCATGCTGTTTCAGGCCACTAGGTTTGTGGTAAATTGTTACTGTCACAGTAGGGACCTAACATACCTTCCTAGCATTCCTATCTTTGGGCATCTGGTCCAGTTATCATTTTCTTCTGCACATTTTTATAAAAATGACTAAGTTTTCTCTTCCTCCTTCTCCTCTTTCTTCTTCATCAACAATACCTTTGCTGATCTATAGTTCACATGCCATACAATTCTCTTGTATAAATTGTATAATTCAGTGGATTTTACCATATTCACAGAGTCACATGACCATCACCACAACCAATTCTAGAATATTTTCATCACTTCAGAGAAAAACCCTGCATCCCTTATCTGTCATTCTATTTCTTCCCATTTCCTCTGGCCCAGGGCAACCAATCTACTTTCTGTCTCAATGGATAGGCCTGTTCTGGACATTCATATAAAAGTGTGTGATCTTTTGTGACCGGCTTCTTTTTCTTAGCCTAATGTTTTCATGGCTTGTCCATGCAGTAGCATGTATCAGTACTTCATTTTTTAAAATTAGTGAATAATACTCCATTGCACAAATATACCACATTTTTTGCTGTAAAAAATACTGTCTGTATACATCCCCGGGCTAGATTTTGAGTGGAAGAGTTAGTCGTCAGCAGCATTTACTGTCTGACATGTGTGCATCACGGGAGCAGGAGCGAAGGCTGGGGGCTGAGAAGGGCAGGCATCCCAAGAACTCTAAACATGGAATGTAGCCCCTGTGCTCTGACTAGCTAGGGAAGGCAGGCTAAGCTTGGAAGAAGTATCTAAATAACTATTTTCTTTTCATGTCTAAGAAAAAAGTACCCAATGTATATTTCCGAAACTGAGTACAAAAGTGAGCTGGATTCTTTAGAGTATGCGGATTGATGAAGAAGGGACAGAACCCCCTTTAAAAATATAGCTTTGTCCTGCCCACATATCCAAGGGGTCTGACGTCTCTGAGGGGGGTGTTTATCCTTGGAGATGTGCTTTCCTCTCTTGGCAGCTCCCTCATGGACAGGCACTTGGTACCAAGTCCAAAGAGTGCTGTCAGGCACCAGGCAACAGGCTATTGGTGCTGACCTCAGCCCTCCTGCAGACCTGGGAAAAGGCCTGGCCTTGTTTTCTGATGGTTCTTTTGGGGGTCCCAAATCATGTTTGTGAAGTCTAGCAGGATTTTGCCGAGAGCAGACTCAGGCCCCTAATTCATACATAGCCAACGGCATTAGCATCACTTGGTGAGTGACCACTGTGCTTGGGATTTAGCGACAGATCTTTGCTATGTCATCTATGGCTTTAGTGCAGGAAATAAATTTGGGTTGTATCTCCTTCATGCACTGATCAGAGGTATTGGTTCGTTACCTCTGAAGGAATTCCTTTTTGTCATCTAGAGGCCCAGGACATGTCTGAGGCCCTGAGGCACGGATGACATTGTAGGTCCTCAATCTGTCAGGGGTAAGTTGGGTTTTCTCATTTATTCATTTTCAAGCCCAAACAGTGTCACCTATAGCCAGTGTGACTGAATGTGGGACATTCAGATAACACGATAATATCCTACATTTACACAGCACCTTCTATTATCGTCCTCATCTGCTCTTCAAAAGAGTTCTGGTCTCTAGGCAGGGGCAGCAATGCATGCTGCCATGAGGCAACTGGAGAAAGTTAATGCAGAAAGAATTGTATCTTTAGAGGTCAGTACCAGGACCAAAATCCCAGGTTCCCTGACAGCCAGACCATATCTCCTGTCCATGGTGGATGAGTAATACAGAGAAATAAAAACCTGCATAAAGCCACAGAGAATGTCCTACTCATGGCCTGACTGAGTGTTAGGGGCCCCTTGTTGCCCCCAGCTAGAGTCTACGCCTCTTCAGGTTTCAGGAAGCCTTCTTGCTCACCACTGTCACCCGCCACTTTGTGCTGGTCCCGACACTCGGCATTGCCGAGCAAGTATTTGTTAAATGAACAAGTGATTGATTGGCTCTAATCATTAAATTCTTTCTCAATCACTGAGTCCAGGGAATACTGCAGATAGTTTCGTAGAACAGGTTTCCTTCAGCTTCTTTGTCTCTTGTCCACTGCATGTTTCGTTCTTCTGCATCTGCAGTGAAAGGAAACGCCTTTCTTGCCATGGGAAAGGCAAACAGCCATGCCCACCTGCAAGATGGCCAAGTCTGTATGGGCAATAAAGGAGGCAAGCCGGTTAGTTACTAACCAGCAGGCGAGATAATTTGGCTGCTTATGCACCTCTGGCCACCCCCCTCTAGCAGCCTTGTCCTGACTTTTTCTAGCCCAAAGTGGTAAGGCAGGGGAAGGCCTTGGGCAGTCGCAATGTGCATTTGCCCTGCCTCGGTCCCCTACTGTGTCCATGTGGCACTGGGTAACACCAACCACGGGCACCTAGACTGAGGGGGAGGAAGTCCCAGACAGGCAGGCGGTCTGCAGGCTGAGGGCAGGGGCAGTGAGGCCTGGAAGGGGCAGCCTCAGAAACTGGCGACAGGGGTCAGGGGAGACTTTGGTGGCTTCTTACATTTTCCTGAGACTTCAAATGTACTTTTGGCACCATTTAAGGTTTATTTCCCATTGGTGGTCTCCTAAAGCTTTGTGTCCTTACATTTTATAATGAAAGCAAAGGTACAGAGTTGTGAAGTTGTAAGATACGTTTGAGAAAGATTGAATGGTGGAAAGATGAGTGTGGGGTGAGCTGGTGTCTGTGATGGGAAGTGAGGCACAAAGGAGTCTGGGGCCAGGCTGCAGAATTCAGGGACAGTGTGAGTGGCTGAGAGAAAACGTTTTCTGCTGGTATCTCAGAAAGTTGGTATCATTGTGTCAGGTCACAGCTTTCACCTCGTTTTAAAAACTTTGTATCTCGTGTGGTGATTGGAGGGGAGGGGAATGGAGGTAGAAGAGGGTATAGGAGACATAAATGGCAATGAAAGAAAATAAAATAGAACAAATAATAATGAAAAAGCTTAATATTTCACAAGCATTTATTCTATGGTAAATGAAAATTTTTCTTTTTTTAAAAAATATTTTATTTATTTATTTTTAGAGGGATGGAAAGGGAAGAAGAAAAAGAGTTAGAGAAACATCAATGTGTGGTTGCCTCTTATGTGGCCCCCACTGGGAACCTGGCCTGCAACCCAGGCATGTGCCCTGACTGGGAATCGAACCAGTGACCCTTTGGTTCACAGTCTGCGCTCAATCCACTGAGCTACACCAGCCAGGGCTTGGTAAGTAAAAATTTCTGAACGTGAAGGCAGGAAGCAGGTCCTTATCAAACTCTAATTTGCCCATGCCTTGATCTTGGACTTCGCAGCTTCCAGAACTTGAGAGGTAAATTTCTTCTGTTTGTAAGACACCAAGTCTTTGTTACTCTTTACAGATGCCCACACACTTGACCCTAGCCAAAGACCATGGAAAAAACATGGCCCATCCCCTCCCCTGTCAGCAAAGGCCAAGTGGGTGCCCTAAACTTCCGTCCTCGTTCAAGGTGCCCTGCCTCCTGAGACCTCAAGGAAAGCTGGCACTGTTCATCCCTACTCAGTGGTAACGAAGCCCTCCCCCGAGGGCGTCAGTGGAGGCCGTGTGGGGTGCTCGACTTCCCCCCTCCATCCCCAGCAGGAGCAAGGGTTGCTTTCCCAACCCTTCCTGAGTGGTGTCAGACTTGGCCAAGTTTCACCGCTGTTCAGTGGTTACAAGGCACCCTCTGCCTCCTGAACTCTCATTGCACTTCTTTTGAATTTTTAATTCTTTCAAAATAAGTTACTTTTCTAAAAAACTAAAAACATGTCTCTCTTCTTTCTCGTCCTTTCATGGTTACCCCTGGGGACTGACTATCCTGTGGGGAGGGCAAGGGGTGGGCGGAGACAAAGAGAGACCAACACAACATGACTGAGCTAATATTCTAGTCGTTTCCCAATTGGTAGATTGTTTAAAACACTGTGTCTCTTTGCAATGTTCTGTTATCCTCAACACTGGCTGGCCTGTCTGCCATGTACAACAGGCATAACGAGGTCACTCAAGGCTTCAGGTATGAACTCCTCAGGACTACTGGTCAAAAGTAGGGGTGCCAAATGCCAGGGGGATCATCCTCAGGATCACCAGCTGAGGAGCTTTTGAAAAATACGGGTCCTGATGAGGCAGGAGACAGAATTGGAAGAACTCTTGAGACTGCAGTACTGCTACTGGCCAGCATCTAGCACCCTGGTTTTCAGGAAACGCCTTTTACCAATTAGGTAGAATAAATAGGAAACCGAGGCAGGGAGGAGGAAGAAAACAGGTCTCACATGCTAACTCATCAGTCCTGAGCCTGGTCTGATAATATTGCCAGGTGTTCCAACATCACAAGAAACACAACATTAGCAAGAGAGAGGGGAAGTCCTTGAAATTCTATGCAGCGTTTCCACTACCTGGGAAAGGAAGCCTTGAAACTGTGCTCTCATCCCAGGGCCTGAATGTGGGAGAGGGTCCCTGGTGCCCAAAGAGAGAGCCCATAAAGCAACTTTGGTTAATTGCCTACCTCTGGTCACTATCTCTCTTTTTTTTTTTTTAAATATTTTTTATTTATTTATCTTTAGAGGGGAAGGGAAGGAGAGAAGGAGAGAAGTATCAATGTATGGTTGCCTCTTGTGAGTCCCCTGCTGGGAACTGGCCCGCAACCCAGGCATGTGCCCTGACTGGGAATTGAACCGCGATACTCTGGTTTGCAGGCCTGCACTCAATCCACTGAGCTATGCCAGCCAGGGCTGGTCACTATCTCTTTTCTGAGGGAGTCCCTGATACTTACAGAAAGAGCCCATAAATAACTTAACTTATATGAAGATCATGGCAATTTCTGTTAAAATGCCAAATGTAATCATGGAATTTCAGAGAGGCTACCTCTTAAACTAGGCCAAAGTCCTAGTGTATCTATTCCCTAGGAGACAGCACTGCCCTGAGAAACAAGACAAAAGTCTGCAGAAGTTCTCAGCGGTGGTGAGAGAATGGCTGGACTCAGTGCTGGGCAGCTGGAGAGAACTGGCTACGTAGGGAAAAAGGAGTCAGCTTCCAGAAGGAGAGGGTCACAGGGCCACAGAGTGGGGAAGGAGGGACACCCAAACCAAGCTGTCTTCTTTATGGTTTTGCTGAGGACCCTTGCTTTGTCATCAGATTTTTCTCCTGGACGGGACATCTCGTAGAAACTGTGATGCACCAACCAGAACATGCTTCCTCCAACTGTTCCCCCTGCTTCTCCTCCTTTAGGAATTTCCTGGATCCTCCATCATGGGCCTCTCAGGGCTGGTCACACCTAGTGAGAATTCATGCAGGGATATAGAGGCTGGACCATCTCGTCCAATTCAGGGCTGTTCTGAAGGGCATTGGCCAAGACTCTCACCAGGCATGCATTGCAGCTCAAACTCTTCCTCTTTGCCAATCTTGCTCTGTTCCCCTCCCGTCAACAGGAGTTACTCTTGCACAGGCATTCAGAGTCTCCTTCCTAATGGACCAAATCTGTAACAGGACTGGATGATGCAGAAAAGAAACTGTATTTGGGAATTAATTCTTCTAAAGGAGAGGTTAAAACTCTTGACATTCCTGTAAGGGTACAATGCGATGAAACCTTCCCTTCAGAGGCACTGAGTGGATCACTCACTCAAAGAACTACAGTGCACTTTGGGGAGGGCCCTGTAAGTGTACTGCAGAAAGTTCTTTGTCCTCATGCAACAGGGTGCAAACAGGGGGACCCCAAACAGGGGTTTGTAATAGAGTCCATCTTAAGTTTGTAACTTAAGGTGTCTAAGAAATATTTAAAAAATATGAGATGTCCTCACCCCCACAGGTCTGAGCTGGGGGAAGGGACACATGGAGCAGGGCCACTGAGAGCTGTTTTGCAAATAACCTCAGGCATGGTCATCTAACATATCTGTAAGTTTTAACTGGTTTCATGGATATGTTAAATTGCTGGGACCATGCTTTGAGCCAGGGGGATGGGAGTGACTGCCATCCAAGATGTAACTGGGAGGCAGCTCCGCCTGGTTACAGTGACTGTGTGAGAGCTTGGAGAGGGTTGACTCCACGCCATGGGGCCATGACTGCCCAGACTTACTATAGCAGCCAAGAAAGGCTTGAAAAGTACAGGAATGCTGGCAGGTATAACTGATCATGGGAGGAGTTGGAAATGGGGCTACAGGGGAAGATTGGCACTAGGTTTTACACCCAGGCACAGCCAGCCATGCTGGATTGGTGGGGACCACGTGGCTTTGGGGCACTCCATTTTCCACATGGCTTAGGAAGCAGGAGAGACCTTGCTGGAAAGGAAAGGGGTGAAAGGACTCTTGCTGGTGGGCCATGAGAAGGTGTCATATAGGGCGTCATATAGGCGCCCATAGTTGGCTTTGGATTGACTGGAGATCACGGCAGCAACACAGCTGATGGTCCCAGGAACTGAGGGGCTTCCTGAGCCAGAACTTCTACTTCTTTTCCTGAGATGTGGTACCCCAGACTGGGCAGAGGGAGAAGGAAGGACTGTGTGCATTGTGGGTATTCCAAAGGACTTTAGTATTTTTAATGAAGACATTAGGTCATTAGTCTAAGTGTGTACAACTTTTTAAATAACTCCTTTTTGCCAGTCTCTGGCATTGAGAGGTGTCTGTCCCTGGCGGTGGGCAAGGCGATCCTAGTATGGGGCGGGGGCCCTCGGAGCACACGGTGAGGTTCCATTCTGTAGTAGTGTATCACCCCCCACCCCAGGTCTGTTCTGTAACACAGGTCTGCTTACTCTCTAGGGAAGGCAGCCGGCCTAGCAGCGTCAGGCCCTGCAAGGAAAAGAGCCCACGTCCGCTCACATCGGCCAGTGCTGTTGTTACACAACAGAGGTCCAGGGCGGGGGGCAATATCTGGCCCACCCAGGGATGCCAAAAACTGTTACAGAAACCAGGGGCTCCTCCCAAGGACCATATCCTAATACCTACTGGGCTTGTCTGTCCGCCGCCAGAGGAAAGACGTCTCTCAATGCGAGATTTATGAAAAGGAAAGGAAAGGTTTATTCAAAGCTATACAGACTTAAAGCAGTGACCCAATGTCCCCATTAATATATCAAAGTCCTTTGGGATAACCACAGACGCCCACAGCGCTTCCTTCCCCCTGCCCTAATTCGGGGTACCGTATCTCAGGAAAAGAAGCACACGTCCATGTTTCCAGGCCACTGGCACCATCAGCTGTGTCGCTGTCCAGGCAGGATCTCCAATTAATCCAAAGCCATGTGGCACCTTCTCATGGCCTACTGGCAAGAGTTCTTTTGCCCTTCTTCCAGGCAAAGTCTCTCCTGCTTCCCAGGCCACTCGGCCAAAGGGAGCATCCCAAAGCCATGTGGGCCTCTTCTACCAAAGCTGCAGGGGTCCACACTCTGCCAAAAGCTCATGGCCTTCTTCTTCACCTGGCTGTAGTGGTCCCCATTTCTGACAAAGCTGAGTGGTACTCCTTCACATGGCTGCAGGGGTCCCCACTCTGGCAAAACCACGTGGCTCTCTCTTCAGTGGCTGCTGCGTCTGTGTTTAATTCCCCATGCCAGTCCTCCTTTGCAGCCCCATTTCTGACTCCTCCTACAATCAGTTACACCTGCCAGGACTTCCATATTCTCCCAGCTTTACTGGGCTGCCATAGTGAGTCTGGGCAGGTGTGGCCTCATGGCATGCAGCCAATCAACTCCAAGCTCTCATGTAGGCGCTGTAACTTGGGGAGTGGGGACCAGCCCCCAGTTACATCCTGGGTAGAAGTCACTTCCTTCTCCCTGGCTCAAAGCATGGCCACAGCTATTTAACATATCTATAAAACCAGTTAAAGGTTATAGATACGTTAAATGACCATTCCAGAGGTTAGCTGCAAAGCTGTTGCTATGCAAAACAACTCTCAATGGCCCTGCTCCATTTGTCCCTTCCTTCAACTGACACCTGGTAGGGGGGGTGAGGACATCTTAATATTTCCTGGACACCCTGAGCTCTGGACCCCAACACAAATCCTTTTCTGGGGCCCCCCTCTTGGCTGCACCTTGTTACAGTGTTAGCCGGTTCCTTCTCAGAATTGTGCTGTGTTATTTCATCTGTCTTTGAAGCTGCACTTCAAAATAATCCCCATTCTGACTCATCTCGTTTTCTGAAAGCTGAGGCTTTGTCTGAGGTTAAGTGTTTCTGATTTGTGTTGTGCCATCTTCCATAACAAGGCCAAGGTAACAAGCTCCCTGTGCTCCAGGTCTGTTCTCTGAAGGGATTAGTGATTCCTGCAGTGCAGCCTGAGGGCTTGGGCTGACTTGTGAGCCCCAGAGGCCCTGGCCTGTCTTAGATGCAATACATTTCTCTTCAAGGGTCCATGTATCACTGGGGATGAAGCAGTTGTTTTTGCTTTTACAGTGCAGTTTTTTTTTGTAAAAAGAAGTTAGCAGAACCAATCTACATGCGATGGACTGAATGATTGTGCCTCCCCCAAGTTCATATGTTAGAATCTTGAACCCCAATGTGATGATATTAGGAGGTGGAGCCTTTGGGAGGTAAACAGGTCAAGAGGTGATATCCTTATGAATGGGACGTGTGGTCTCATAGAGGGGACTCCAGAGAGCCCTCTTTCTGCCATTTGAGGATGTAAGAAGACAGCAAGCAGTCTGCAACTCAGAAGAGGGCAGGACCTGGCCGTGCTGACACCCTGTCTTCCACTTCCAGCTTCCAAACCATGAGAAATAAACTCCTATTGTTTACAAGCCACCCAGCAGTCTCTGATACTTGTTATAGCAGCCCAAGCCAATTAAGGCACTAGAGAAGGTTTTTAAAATTCCATTTCCACATGTCAGAGTCAGGCTGCCCAGGCAATACACATAAAGCTTCAGCACATGCAGATAGTAGCAGAAATATATAGTAGCAGTAATATTAATTGATGCTTTTCCTTCCTACATTCCTTCTACTCTTTGACCTTTTACTCACCACTGTTTCTACCTCTTCCCTTTACTAAGTTCTGTTTGGCATTCTCAGTCTACTGCTCCAGCAAAGAAATGTGTACCCACCTCAAAGCCCCTGATAACAATGGAAATAACTTAGATTTAGGACAAAAACGCGAGCCAATGTCTCCAACACCAGAAAAGGACCCCCAGGCTCAGGAAGAAGAGGGGAAGCCAGGGAAGTTTCAGTGTCATTCTCCCACTCCCCCAGCTTGTAGGTGGTGGGAGGTGAGTAGTCAGAGGAATCACTGGAAAGATTTGAGGAATACATGTAGCAGGGTAAGCTTTTGGTGGGTACACATGCAGCAATAGAGAACTGAAACAGAGGTACTGGGAAGTTTCTCAGTAAACATAAAGATTAGCGCTGCACTGTACCCCTAATATTCCCTGTAATAATTGTGACTCTTTGCCTTTGGTGTCCATTCATGGTGCTGACCAATGTTGTAGATGGTCACAGTTGGTCCCAGATACTTTGCTGCCTGTATTCGTCTACTTGATCGGTCATCACAAGGCTGCCATAACAGACCGAGTGCCTTAAACAAGAGACATTTATTTTCTCATAGTTCTGGAGTCTGGGAAATCTATTGTCCAGGCGCCAGCCAGTTTGGTTCCTGGTGAGAACTCTCTTCCTGGCTTGCAGACAGAGGGTCTGGCTTCTCGCTTTGCCTGGCAGGGTGGGGGATGGAATGGGAAGAAAGGAGTGAGCCAAACAATGGCACAGTCCAGCTGAATATGCCTACGTAAGCAAGGATGTTTCCTGTGGCCCCACATAGCACTACAGGGCTGAGTATTTCTTATGTACCTGAGAAGGGCCCAGAGAGCTGACAGAGCCAGAGTAAAAGGGACCTAGTAAGGGATGACGCAAGAGAGGCCTGGGCCCACAGGTGAGCGCTTCACGGAAGGATGCACATATTGGGGATGCCAGCACCGTTGGAAGGCCAGACACTCCACCTTCCTCATTTTACCCCAGTATTACTCCAGGAATTTGGATAAAACTCTGGTGAAAGAAGATGGCAGAAACTCCACCAAAGTCTTGGTCATTCTCCTTTCTGATCTGATTGGCTTACACACATCAGTGACTATAGTTGAATTATTTATTTCCTTAAAAAAAAACAAAACAAAAAGAGGACTTCCAGCCAAGATGGAGGTGTACATAGACACACTATACCTCCTCATACAACCAAAATAAGGACAACAACAATTTAGAAACAAAAAAACAACCAGAACTGACAGAAAATTGAACTGTATGAAAGTCTGACAACCAAGGAGTTAAACTAGACACATTCATCCAGACAGGTAGGAGGGGTGGAGTCTGGCAGCCGGACAGAGAGGGGTTGTGGCAAAAAGAAGTGGTGGCACCTGGTGCACAAGTAGGAAGTGAGCAGACTCTAGGCACAAAGTGGCAATGGGCAGACCCAGTGAGGTGGCAATTGTGATGCCAGGCATGGCACGCAAGGCAGCTGGCTGACCAGGAGGTTCCACATTTGTGTGCGGATAAACCAGGCGAAACTGGGGAGCGAGACAGACTGAGCAACCCAGGGTTCCAGCACTGGGAAATAAAGCCTCAAAACACCGATTGAAAATACCTGTGGGGGTTGAGGTGCGGGGGAAAAACTCCCAGCCTCACAGGAGAGTTCGTTAGAGAGACCCACAGGGTCCTAGAACATACACAAGACCACCCCCACAGGAATCAGCATCAGAAGGGCCCAGTTTGCTTGGGGAAGTGGTGGAAGGGACTGAAATATGACAGAAAGTGGAGCAAGCACCATTGTTCCCTTTATGACCTCACCCCCACATACAGCATCACAACCCAGCAACTGGGTTGCCCCACCCGGGTGAACACCTAAGGCTCTGCCCCCTCACTATGTAACAGGTGCAACAAGACAAAAAAATGGCCCAGACGGAAGAACAGGTCAAAGCTCCAGAGCAAATACAACTAAGTGACCAAGAGATAGCCAACGTATCAGATGCACAGTTCAAAGCACTGGTGATCAGGATGCTCACAGAACTAGTTGAATTTGGTCACAAATTAGATGAAAAAATGAAGGTTATGCTAAATGAAATGAAGGAAAATGCACAGGAAACCAATAGTGATGGGAAGAAAACTGGGACTCAAATCAAGGGAGTGAACCAGAAGGAAGAAAGAAACAACCAAACAGAAAAGAATGAAGAAACAAGAATTCAAAAAATGAGGAGAGGCCTAGGAATCTTCAGGACATCTTTAAAGAGAAATTCAAATGTTCCAACATCTGAATTATAGGGGTACCAGAAGGGGAAGATAAAGAGCAACAAGTGGAAAAGTTATTTGAACAAATAATAAAGGAGAACTTCCCCAATCTGCCCCAAAAAAATAGAGTTCCAGGTAGTCTAGGGAGCTTAGAGAGCTTCCAAGACCTTAGACTTTGGTCTAAGTCCCAAAGACGGTAGACCCAAGGATGAACACATCAAGGTACATCATAATTACATTATTGAAGATAAAAATGAAGGAGAGAATTCTAGAAGCAGCAAGAGATAAGGAGACCGTAAATTACAAAGGAGTTCCCATCAGAGTGTCAGCTGATTTCTCAAAAGAGACCTTACAGGCAAGATGGGGCTGGAAAGAAGTATTCCAAGTCATGAAATCCAAAGGCCTACATCCAAGATTGCTCTATCCAGCAAAGCTCTCATTTAGAATGGAAGGGCAGATAAAGTGCTTCTCAGATAAGGTCAAGTTCAAGGAGTTCATCATCACCAAGCCCTTATTCTATGAAATGTTAAAGGGACTTATCTAAGAAAAAGAAGATAAAAACATGTATAGTAAAATGACAGTAAAATCACAATTATTAACAACCACACTTAAAACAAAAACAAAAACAAACTAAACAAACAACTAGAACAGGAACAGAACCACAGAAATGGAGATCACATGGAGGGTTAGCAATAGGGGAGGGGGAGGAAGAGGAGAAAGGGGAGAAGGTACAGAGAATAAGTAGCAGAGATAGTAGGTAGAAAATAGACAGTGGGAAGGCAAGAATAGTATGGGAAATGGAAAAGCTAAAGAACTTAGGACACATGGACATGAACTAAAGGGGGGGAATGTGGGTGGGAGAGGGTGTGCAGGGTGAAGGGGAATGAAGTGTGGAAAATGGGACAGCTGTAATAGCATAATTAATAAAGTATATTTTTTAATAAAGAGAGACTTTGCTCCAATAAATTGAACCTTATTACTTAAGTCATACCCACCAGGATTCTTGGTTGTAAAAAGTGGAGGTTAACGTACGTTAATGAAATTAACTTCAGGTTAACTTAAACAGAAAAAGACACTGCCCTGGGGCTGCCACATGGGCACTAGTCACCCTCACTGTTAGTCTCCTGACCCCTGACCTGCGGGGATCACAAACCCTAGCTGTTTCTGATCCCTCCCACATTAGCAGCAACATAGAAGGGCGATGTAGAAGGGGAGGGGGAATGGATATTTGTGTATGGATATTTGCCTATGCACAAAGTAGGTCGGGAAGGATACACAAGAAATTGGATAATTTCTCTTGGGAAGAACTGGGTGGTAGGTAGGAAGATAAGTGGAGGGAAGGTATCTCACAATATAAAATTTTTTGACATTTAGAATTTTGATCCATGGGAATACATACACTATTTTAAAAATTAATAATTTAGCTCTGGCTGGTCGTGTTCCTCTTTTTCTCCCTCCCTTCCCTTCTCTTTACTAAATAAATAAATAAAATCTTAAAAAATTAATAATTTAAATGGGACTTATATCCTATTCAATCCAATTTAAGGCTTAAATTTTATACCTGATTTGGAGCTTGCTCCTCCCCTCCCAGGCCTGGCATGATGTGTGGTTTCCCAGCCCGAAGCTCAGAAGGAGTCAAGCTCTATTTTTTTGCTCCTTCTTTCACTCCTCCTCCCCTTCACTCCCTTGCTCTCAACTCCTGCAGGGGTGGGATGAGGTTTGGATAAAACCTCTTAGATGGCATTATTTGTGCTTCTCATCTGATGGTCCATACATTCTGGATTTTTGGCTCTCTGTGGAATTTTCAGTAGCTCCCCTCATCCTCCCCTGCCCTGAACTCCATTTGCGTAGTATCTTGCTGTCAGATGCTGTTTGGCTGACATCCCCTAATTCCCTCCTCCCACTTCTGCACCTGAGGGGTCTTCCACAGTCCTTTATGCTAGAGTTCCTTTCCAAGCAGACTACCCTCTCAGAAGGAAGCTCAGCTTTCTTTCCTGGCATCCATTTCACCCACGGGAATATTACACATCTTGCCACCAGAAATACTGACCTGCCTCAAATGAGGGCTGCTCCAGGTAGCTTTGAATTCTCCAGGCAGGAAGCAAATACTAGTCTCTATGTCAGGTCTGCCATCCAAACGCAAGTGTTCCTGAGCATTCTTTGACCAATTCTACTCTAGGGTGCTGAGGTGGGCTAGTGAATTTCTGCAGGCATTTAGTCTGAGATTCAATGCCAGTCTTTTCGTAAGCCCTCTCTCACCTACTCACCTGGGAGTAGGAAGAAAGGAGAACATTAAACTGAAAACTCATGACTCAGGGAAAGTCCCTTATTCAGTGAATTCTAGTCTTTTGCTTATTTGAGCTGCTGGAATGGGAGGGTGAGAATCTGGAGACAAGCTTGGCCACCTCTTATCAAAAGATGAAGAGAGGTAGCTCCTAGACTGCCCTCCTCAGAATATGCAGATATTATGGCCTATTGCCCTCAGTGTTGGGCTTTAGCCAGGATTTTGAAACAAATAAAAATGTCCTATCTCATATCTGTTTACATTAGTAAAAACTTCCAAACATCATCATCCTACCATGCAAAGCAGAAAGTTATCTTTAATGATAATAACTACCATTTATTGAATGTTTACAAGGTACTAAGAACTTTACATCTTAATGCATTAACTGCTCACAACACTATTATGAATCAGGAATTTTTATCCCCATTTCAGGGAGAAAACCTGAGGCTCACGTGTTGTATAGCTAGTGACAGATTTGAAATCTGAATCCAGGTTTGTCTAACTCCAAAATCTATCTGCATGTAAACATGGGTGGTACAGGTAGAGTCTAGTGCAATAGTCTGTCACCAATGATCTATGGAACTGGGGTGGAAGTGTCATAATTATGAGGGATTGAAGTATCATCCAACATTGTGTGTGGATTCAATAAACAAACGTATATGCTATTTCCCTTATATATCAGTTCAGTTCAATTCAACAAATAATAAGTTCTCTCTTTGTGGCCAGCAGTGTTCTGGATGTCGGGGAGACATCAGTGTACAAAAGAAACCAAATTCCTTTCCTTGTGGAAATAACTCAGAAAATCATAACAAATTATATTTTTGTCATTGTGCATTTTATCAATTAAATGAAACTAAAAACATAACTATTATCATGTAAAGGCTGTGGGAAAACTTCCCTTTCTGGAAACCATGGACAGGATCCTTTGGATGAGGGAGGGATTTTGTTTGCAGTCAAGCCCCACCTGGGACTGACAACACCTGGGCCACAGAGGTCACAGTAGACAATCTGCTTCGGTAATTACACTCGTACACCACAGAGCTCAGTGTAAATGATAAAGACTGCTTATGTGAATCATCACTAGAATTTCATTGGTGATAGCGATGAGGAATCTCAGGGGCACAGCTGGAGGAAGGGAGGTGGATTATCTCTTGCTTAGTCTTTGACTCTAGGACTCTTTGAGGTTTCTTCTAAAGCTCTTACAGAAGAGTAATGATGGAAAGGTTTGTGCAAAGCCGGAGAAGGCACACTTGACCTATAACTTCAATCCTCCAGGAGCCCCAGGGAAGAGGTGCTCCTTCACTTAGTGCTAGTCAAAGGCTGTATCTATGATAGCTTGTTTTACCAAAAGATTCATATTCCAAGAAATTCTGTGTCAATAAGGTATCTTTCGGTCTTGTATTTACCCTCCCTGGACACTAGCTTGAGTTAAGACCCCCTACTGATGTTGGAAGGATTAAGGATAGTAATCCTTACAAGGCAATGAGGAGTGTTACGCTTTCCATATGCCAGGAAGAAAATGAGGTGCAGCTTGGACAAGGGCCACGTGAAGTTCTGTACTGCTCTTCGCACCCTACCTCACTCCTTTCGCCACCTCATCTCCGGTGTTTGACTTCCTTTTCTGCCTGCCCCCCGCCCCCGCCCCCGCCCCGGCCCCCTCCCCTCCCCCTCCCCCCTCCCCGCCCCACTTAAACTACTGAGTCGCAGCCCTCAAAAGACTACATTTCCCACAGTGCCTTGCGGTGACCAGCCTCGCGCAGGGGTTTTCCTAAGCTGCCGTTGTAATTAATATTGGTTCAAACCCACATTTCCAGCGGAGAGCCAAGTTATTGTCCCCTTTTGTGTTAAGATGCCTTTTTTCTTCTTCACCTGTGACTCCCAGTGTTCGGCTGAAGAGGCCTCAGCGCGTGGAAATTCATTCAGGCGACTGCTTTGGCCACCCGCTTCCTCCTCAGGCTTTGACCACTGACAGGTCCCCGGGGGCCTGGGAGTGTCATTGGTGGATGACCGCAGCCCTTGCCGCTGCTGCTGCTACCGTAGCCATGGCCTCTGGTAGCAGTGGCCTCACTGTCGCCCGCCTCCTGTCGCGCTCCTTCCTCTGTGAGTCCGGCCGGGACGCTCTGCTCCAGACTCCGCTAGCTCCTGGCCTCACCGGCCCCCCTGTCCTCGTGCAGGCCGCAGCTGGCCCGCCCGGGGCGGAACCTCGGCGGGGCCGGGAGCTGCGAGAGTCCAGCCCCGAATCGGGGACCCTCTGGGGTCCGGGGAACTTGGCTGGATGTGTGGGGCGGAGGCGTGACTTAGGCTGCTGGCAGATGGGGCAGTAGGGTGGCTGAGGCAGGTTTCAGAATTGAGAGCCAGGCAGACCTGGTGGCTTGCTCTTGCCGTGTCAGCAGTGGTGAGTGGCGGGATGGGGGCCACTACCAGACTGGCCTACTTAGGAGTGAGACGTGAGGTGGTCCAGAATGAGGTCAAGTGGGAGGGTGAGCGTCTGGAGTTAGAGGTATGGGAGGTAGGTCTTAGTACTTACCTCCCGTATTACTATTAATGGGGGGCGGTAATCTTATGTAAGATTGTCGCCATGTGTAGAAGGGTCGTACATTTCCAGCTATCTTTAATGTACGTTGTAGGACTAGCAAAGAGAACTAGGTTCTGTAACTAGAGTCAGCATAGCCTAGAAGACTTCTAGAAGCTTAGGATTGGCCGGGACCTAACCAGCTTATTTGCAATGCCCGCGCCAGGCGATGTGAACCCTCATGAGGTTCCTGAAAACTTAATACCCAAGGTTTTTAGTCATTGAATAACGCTGACTGTTGAAGATTCTTGCCATGTTCAAAGCCTCAGTTTTTAGGTAGGTTGTGTAGGAAGAGAGTTTGGAATCAGACAGACATCAGGGTTTGAAGTCTGGCCAGTCTCTTACAGTCTGTGTAATAACCCTGGGTGCTTCTACTTCTCAGTTTCTGTTTCAGATCCCATGAAAATAATACCATATTTTAATGAATTCGAGGCATCATCATTTGTAAGGCACACCATTGTTTTGTCTACCACTAACAGTGGGAAATGATTGCTAATTAAAATTGTGACACACTATTGGTTGTCAAGTGCATCCTGATTTAAGACATGTTAAAAGTGAAAAAAATGTGCATTCTAGCAATGATGACATAATAAGATGATCTGCATTCATTGTGCTGAACGAATGAAACAATTAAGTACCTGAGATGACATAGACACTAACATTAGTTCTCTTCCTTCTGCATTGCTCTTACTTCTGCTAAAACTGGATATTTGATGAGATAATTCGTATTTCGAGGTTATAGTCCAAATGAATGTGTGCCCAATAGCTACATGTAGTTATCGAATTACTTGAGGTCAAGGTCTGGCATACTGTTGGTAAGGAGGAAGAAATTGGATTTCTGTGGCAAAGTTTTCTGGAGATTCTTACTATAAAATTTAAAGGACGTTTGAAGGTGTTGTGGGCAGAAGGAAGAAAGGCATTAGTGATACCCATGTCTTTCTCCTGGAGTCTTTGCTCCTTTGAGTTTCTGAAAAAAATCTTAGCTTGCTGTCTTAGTTGGAAGAGAGTCTAGAGAAGAAAGGAAGAATGTCTGAGAGGTCAGGGTCCTTAATCCACTCTTAGCAATGAATAGTCCTTTCACAGAACTGAAAGTTCTTTTTTCTTAGACTCTGGGGATGATGAGGTCTTAAGAGATTATCTACT
Source organism: Sturnira hondurensis (assembly GCF_014824575.4). Taxonomy (NCBI): domain Eukaryota; kingdom Metazoa; phylum Chordata; class Mammalia; order Chiroptera; family Phyllostomidae; genus Sturnira; species Sturnira hondurensis. The sequence goes on from NW_028074670.1 coordinate 3,456,624, forward strand.
TGAACTTTCCGTTGCTGGAGCAGTTTTCAGTTATCCTGGTCATGTGATCAACCTGTTAATTAAGGGTCTGAGAGGTCCCAAATGGAGACCAAATTTCTCCTTTGTTAAAGCGGTTACAGACTACAGTTTTTGATGTAGGAAAAGCCCTAAATCCTCCAGATCTCTCTCATGCCACATTTCTAAGCCCATTTTTCCTCCCACCTGAAAAACAGCACCCACAACAATACTACCTTACAAACTTTTTAGAAAGGTATTTACAAATTAGGCTCTGAAGTTACTAATAAAGCCAGAAATGCTGGGGGGTGGGGTGGGTTATTCCTTCCATTCTCTTAAGATTTATTTGATGGTACATTTTGTGTTGCAGGTCATAAGTGTTGCAATATTGATTTGAGTTAGGGAATAAATCCCAAACACTTGTATGTATCCCTTACAGAACTCTGTTGGAGGCAGCCTGGAATGTTTAGAAATTTCGGAGTGAAAAAACCCAGTTTTATAGCTTTTGAAAAATGGGAGATAATTCAGTTGAAGTGGGAGAGAAAGTAAAATGAAAAAGAGGCTTTTCAGGAGAAAGCTTGTTTTTATAGGCACCTTTAAAGTTGAGTAAAGTTTTTCAAGAAGCATAAAGCAATCAGTGTCATTTTAAACATAAGTCCAGGAGGTCCTGTAAGTTGGGTCTTCTAGAAGAAATCGGGACAAAGAGTGAACGTTACGGTTCCATACCTTTGTTTGGTAAGTGAGGAAATAAACCCAGTAAGCTTCCTAGCCAGTGTCAGAATAGGTAGGTACTAGAGTGCAGGTTGTCCGACTCCACAGTGTCCTTTCCTCTAATACATGCTGTGTGATGCTATACACCTCCTTTTTTGAAGCTCTGATGGTTTTTTTTTTTTTGGCAGTCCCAGTGGTTTCTCCAGAAGGTGACTGATTACCCTGCTCAAAGGTTCCACCTGCCTTTTCCATGTGTTTGCCAAATTGTGTGGGCCTGTTTTGAAATTGGGAAAACATTTGGAGGTGTGACTGGGAAAAGGGGACCCTCAACAGTGATGTTTCTTATACTAGTATTTGTTGCCATTACATCTAAGAACCAAGTCTTAATATTTCAGAACTACAAGATGGCCTTGGTCTAAATGTACCAATGTAGGGAGGAAAAAGTGAGTTGATTTTCTCACATCAAAGTTGTTCCTCCATAGAAGCATAGTTGGGGATGTTCAAAAGAATTTCTGAGTATAGGGAACAAGTTCGTCTCACTAAAGGACAGGCATTTTGTTGCAATAGACTCACTTTTTTTTAACATAACATTTCTAAAATTAGGATATATCTTACAATAAATTGGCAGCATTTTTCTTTCTTCCTAGTACTTAATAGTTCTTGTTAAAATTAGTGTTTTAGATTTGATGAGATAAGGTACTTACAGCCAAGCTTGATTTGTAAGCAGATATTGAACTAAGAAATACTTTTACATTTAAGTAGTGGATTGTCTGGGGTTGGGTTTGGGAGTAAGTGGCTGTTGAGCTACGCTGTGTTTTAAGGTTCAATAGGTAGGGGACATAATAGGCATTATGTATACTACATATACATAATCTTAATACGTATATATTTGTGTGTTAATATTACTTGTGTATAATATATTATTAATATGCTCAGTGTATTAATGTATGCATAATACATTAATAGAAGTACATTCGTTAGGTTCACGAGTAGATGCTTGAATAAATGAGTGACAAGGATGCCGTTTGAGAGGGGAGTTTGAGGAGGAGTGTGTTCAGGGACAGAGTCTCAGAATGTTGGTCAGGAACATGCTACTGTGTTTTGAGTTGTATTTGTGCTCTTTGGCTGTAGCTTCATTAATCCTTTATAGATGGTGTTGCTCTCTAGGTGGAAGAGGACTCAGCATGTGGCTGACTGATACCAATTTATCACTGTTGCTGCAGATACATCTTTCTTAGATTTCCCAGTCCCTTTCCTTCATAACCTGTGTTACATTTTGCACTTTTGATTCTTAGCTTAGGGCCTGAGTTCATCTTGTTCTGCCCTGAGTTCCTAGTACCAGGCAGATCGCTTAGAGAAATGAACATCTCAGGCAGTCTGGTCTTCTGCATCAGTAATAATAATGATAATAAGTAGCTAATAGTGAAATAGCACTTGTTCTAGCCTAGGTGTTATTTTATATGCTCTATGTATTACAAACTCATTTAATTCTCAAATTGCCCACATAGTATTATCTCTATTTTTACAGTGCGACCGCCCCTTTCAAATGTTTCATATGTTAAAAATTTACATGTACCTGTGCCTATACATATTATATATAGTCATGGATTAGTATATTTATACATAAATACATATAGGGTATACACGAAGACATACATTAAAACATTCAGGTTGGACTTATTTGAAAATGTGAATTATATGTGCCATCTTTTTAGGAGGTGATTTACCTTTGTGCTCACGTAGGATGTGAACCCAATATTGGGAGCATATACCAGGCATTTTCCTACCCAATTTAGAGGTATCATCTTGTATCAACATGACAGTAACCTTGTGGGCAGCCGTTACTCCATTTACAGATAGGAAGACTGAGGCTAAGGGAGATCCGAAGACCTTCCCCCGGGTCACGTGGCTGGTGAACAGCTGAGCTTATACTTAGGCCCAGGCATGTCTGATTCCTGGGACTGTGTTCTCAACTACTCCTGGGACTCAGTCCTGAGGTTAGGGTGGCCAGTATCTTAAGAACCTGCAGAGAATGCTCCTCTGCCGCACAGCCTTTAGATGGGCCAAGGTGTGGCTGGCAGCTAGAGCCTTCACCACTGGGAGGTTTTTCCTGCTGCCCAGCCACAGGCCTTCCTGCTGCCGTGATGCTTAGTTTAAAATGCTCATTTTCTTAGTAAAGGCAGGTGCCTCCTCATATTTGGTTTACCATTTTTTCTGTCATCAGTTGTCTCTTGTTTATGGTCTGTCGCTGCCATAGCTGTGCCTGTGGTATGTTTTGCTCCAAGCTCTTTCTGTTCTCCAGTAGTGAAATAGTCTACTTGTATTACATTACTGCTTCTGGATTTCATTTGTTTTTTAAAAAAAAGTTAGCATGGAATTTGTACTGGATCTAGCTAGTAGCGTTTAGGACTGGACATGCAATTTACAGATTTTAGGAAGACCTGGGATCTTTGCATGTACGAAAATAGATGTATCTCCCTTCCTTTCATGATGAGTGGGAGTGTGAGACTGACATTGGGAGTGTGAGACTGAGATTTCTCAAATCATACAAAAAGAGGTGGAACTTAGAACGTTTTGCTTGATAGAAGTGTTTCTTTTATAGACCTTGCCGCTGGTCCTGAAACACTCATTTTCGGAGTACCTGCTCTGCAAGGCTCCGTGCCATGGCCTGTGGGTGGCACTGTGGCACATAACACGTCTTTACACTCAGGGATTTACAGTTAGAACTTCTGAAAATACTCGGGTGATACTTGAAATAATCTAGAAATAACTTTAATTTTACTTAGAAGTAATGCAGTAAAGAAGGTAACAAAATATTTGTGCCCAACATACACTGTGTGGCATAAGTATTATGTGCCACAAGGAAATGTTTGCCGGTGCCATACTTCCTAGTCCCAGGTCCCCTCCAACCCCCTCACACCCCTTGTATTTGTAAGTCATGAATGTCATGTGTAGATTAAGGATTCCTCCCTGTGCAGTGTCTTATTTAAATGAATGTATATTAATTAATACAAGTGAAATTCTCAGCAAATTGAGTGCATTGACTCTCTCTAGTTGAAAGGTGGGAGCTATTTGCAATGTGGTTTGGCCACTAACGTATGCCCTGTGTTCTGGATTTAACTTCAGGCAATAGCTTTACTCTAGTTATTTCCTGGTTTTGTCATAGAGCTCAGGTTTGTGTTTAAAACCAAACTATGATTGAACCTCTTTAAGAATTGGACAGACAGTTGAAGATTTCTACAGTAAACCTCTTTGAATTCTTCAGCAGAAGTAGAATAAGTTTTTTTTCATAACTTAAGATATTGATAGATCATTTGGGTTGAAAAGAAATCAAGTAGGGATTGATTTTGCAAAGAAAATGCAGAGAGCCAGTCTGACACATTCAATGTTTATAGCAACTAGCAGTTTGCACGCTGTGCCAGTCCAGGCTAAAGAGGGTGGTGGAGAGGCGGGAGGGAAGGTGAAGAGGTGTGAAGGTGGCCATGGGGAGAGACCGCTCTCGTGGGAGGCCTCCAGCCTGTGGTTCTGGGCCTCAGATTGCATCAGGTGGGGAAGAATGACATAGGTGACTTAAAATTTGATGAGTTTTATTTGGAATGCAAGCATGTTTTGCATTGTTTTAATCCGAATACAAACAAATTGTAAAAGAGAAAGAATTTCCTTAATTCTATAATGTAAACAAACAGTGCTAAGACTTATCACTGACTTAGTAGCAGCATTACCTTATATATACCCACCAGTTGTTGCATGTGTCATGGTGGCGTGGAGCGATGGGAGCCTGAGAGGTGGTCCCAGCTGGAGGATGTGTTACTTGAAGCTGTAAGAGAAGGCAAAAAGTATTGTGAGGGGTTATAATGCATAGCTGGCCTCCAGGTCCTCTTCAAGCCCTGGCAGCTGGGAGAGTGTGCTTGGTGTAAAGGACCAGGGCAGGTTCATCCTCTGGTGTGGGGTGAGCAGTGTCAGGGATTAAAAGAGCATTGTGGTGCTTATAGAATACCATCATGGCTAGCTGGGGGCACCGCAGGGTTTTTCTCTGGGGTCCAGAGGCCATTTTGATGGTCAGCATTTCTTTCAGTCGACCTACAGGTTCTAGAGCAGTATTCCAAAAAAGGAGGGATGTGATGGTCAGTGATTCCTTATCTAGGACCTGTGACTGGTTTCTCTCTACAGTGCGGGGTGTAGGTGTGTGTTTGGATGGTATGGGGCCAAGCTTGGTTGTGTGGGCCAGGACCAGGGCAGAGGTGAAGGGAGTTTTTGGTTCCTGAGAGACTACCCATGGCCAGGAACGCAAACCGTTTTTTTAGGAGTTGGGAGGTCAGGCGTCAGGTTTTAGGAGTGAATTGCTGGTAGCCCAGGGCTCAGTTTGGAGGTAGCCCCAATGAGGGAGCCATTTTTAACCCCACCTTCTTTATCCCTCTCTCCCCTCACAGTAGAAGGAAATCTACTTTCCTGTCTGAAAACTCCCCATAGATAGAGTATTAATTAGAGATCCCAGGAAAGGAGGATGGGGCTGGTGGAGCAGATTCTACAGGGAATAGCAGCTGGGGAGAAAAGGGTATAGCTCTTCCATAAGTAGTGTTGTGGGTATCCAGCTGGTAAACTGACAGCCAAGGACAAGAATAGGCCTTGAGTGACAGCACTGGATAGGGCGGGCTCTTAGCACACGTTCCTGTTGGAGTGTCCACTGGCCCAGGTTCAGATGCTTCGCTGTGCCCAGTGTGCCAGGACTTGACCCTCAGTGCTCTCGTATGGCCCTTTGTTCAGCACAGTCTAGTTGAAAAATGCAGTTGTTTGTCATCCAGCAGTTCTTGTGTACACAGAAGACTCCTCTCCTGGTAAGTCTCCTTCATAAGGGTGAGATGCGGGCCTCTTTTCTGCAGGTAGAGGGGACTACAACCTTCAAAGTTGTTTATTAGAAGCTGTGCTCGGTGTGTGAGTTGGACATGACTCCAGGGGTGCTCAAAGGGCCAGATGCAGATCGTTTATAAAACCTAAGGCCCAAGGACTTACGAGAGCATGAGGCAGTGAGTCAAGGTGAAAAGTGTGGAGTGGAGCATGGACAAACATGTGATAAGATGTTCTTTTCCGGGGCTGGCTTTTCTGGGCTACCTCAGTTGTAAGTGGACAGTCTGGCACTTTGAAGGGACCAGGCATGGGCTGCAGAGACAGTGGTGTGGGGCTCTAAACGAAGGTAGTTAGAAGTAGCCCACGGTTTCAATTCATCCTTTCTCTGTTTTCTACTGCTTTTTATATATGGGGAGCTGGCTTTAGTAACTATTTAGATTTCTCAGTTTATGTTGAGTTAGGTTGATGAAAAAAACTTTTTTTGAATGTTTCTCCCACATTTGCTTTTCCTATTTATTTTATTTTCCCTACTTCTTTTATGTATAAAGTCTTAAGTCTTATATCAGAAGAGATCAAATTAATTTTGGATTACTTTAGGTAAATTATATTCTATGACTTAACCTTGGTTATATTTTAGATAAATGTATTTTGAAACTTAACATTTAATGTTAATACTTAATGTCAACAGTTAATGTTAGTATTATTGTTGGGGAATGATTTGTAGAGTTCTTACTGGTTCTGATGACCTTTTTCTCTTTCACTTGTTGTTTATAGACCTTAAAGAGTTTGGGCCCCCTGGGAAAAGCATGTGGCTGTTCAGGAAACAGTAGTAGTAGGAGAGATACCTGGTTTTCAGTCCTTGGATTTAGTTTGAGCCATTTGTTTTTCAGTCCCAGCTTTCCTTTTGAGGAATGAAGATTATAAACTTGAGATTATAGACTTTGAGAAGATTATAAACTTTCTCTGTCAGCTCAGAATAAGCTTTAAGATTGTTGTTCTCAGTAAATGGGATTCCGGAAAATAGAACAGTTTTTTTCTCTCTCAAATCCATTTAGGTAGTCAATGTGTCTCATTTAAAAAGTGACATTTATAGTTCCATGATTGCAAGATAGCTCCTTCTTTAGAAGGTTGTTTTTTTTTGTCATCGAGTTCAGTGGATGGGCCAGAAGTTTGGAAAAATTGTAATGTGTCATATTGCTTTGCTTTTCAGTGCAACAGAATGGAATTCGGCATTGTTCCTATATAGCTTCTCGGAAACACCTCTATGTTGATAAAAATACGAAGGTTATCTGCCAGGGTTTCACTGGTAAGCAGGTATGTGTTTCATGATTTTTAAAAATAATGTATACTAGAGTTGCAAAAAATGTTTTAATGATTTTCTATTTTTTTAGTATAACAAGAATTATAATACATGATGGTGGCAGAAAAGTCATGCGGTATCGCAGTGGGGTTGTGTCTTAGGAGCAAGTCAGTTACTATACCCGGCCTGTAAAATGAAAATTGTTTTTAAACTTACCTTGAAAATTCCTCCTGAGGCTTTCATTATGTTGTAAACCTACGTATTCTTCTTCAGCAGGTGTAACACCACTGGTTTTCCTCCAGCATCAGAACAGATCACGATTTTCTTAATTAAGCACTAGGTAAAGCACATGGCTTGTGTTTAGGCCTTGTACAAAAACCAAACAAACAAAAATACACAGTTGAACGCGGATCTGCCTTCAGGGTGGGGAAGTGCTCCCGCCCTGAGAGGCTCCTGGGATCTGAGTTAGACTAGTTAGCACCACAGTGACCTTTCCCATCTTGTATTTTCTTTACCTTTTCTTTTGTGTGTGTGTGTGTTTATGTCACTGTAGATCAGCGAGTGTATATGCTTTGAATATCACTGCTTGAAAAGGAGGGCTGTTTTTCTTTCCAAAATTGCGTTACTTTTCCCAATGACCTTAGACAAGTCAGTTTCCTAGTTTGAAAAGTGGAGAAGTTGAATTAGTAAATTTTTGAGTCCCTCTAAAGGCCTATTTCTTGTGCTTTAGTAGAATTTAAGTAGTTGGGTCAGCATAGATCCATAAAATTTTCGTTAAGTACTTGTTGAGAGCCTACTGTATATAATGTGTTGATATATAATGTGTTGATTTAGGCACCATCTCACAGTGAGCAAAGTGGACAGAAATCACTGCCTTCATGGATGTTACATTTTAGTTGCCAAGGAGAAAAACATGTCAACAAAGTCAGTGAAGAAGTTACGTGATACGTTAGAGTGATACGTTAGAAGGTAGAAATGCTATGGGAAAAATAAACCCGAGAAAGGAGGGCTGTGTGTAAGTCTGTGGAGTCCTGGTGGTGGTTGGGATGGGGAAGGGAGGACTTCACCTCCTGTGGTCAGGGGAAGCCTGATCTCTCAGTCGAGAGCTAAATGAGATGTGGGAGTGAACCATGTGGGTACTTAGGAGCAGTGTGTTATTGGTGGGGAGGAGGGCACGGTACCCTGAGGGGAGGTCAAGGCCACTGGGACTGGTGTGAAATGGGAGAGCAGTAAATGAGGTCACGCAGGTAAGGGGTTCAGAGATGGGGAGGCTGGTTGGTTGCTGACTTGCAGGCCAGTCTAAGGAGTTTGGCTTTTACTGTGAGGCAGAGGGAAGCCACCAGAAGGTTTGAGTAGAGGAGTGACGTGATCTTTCTTATGTTTTAATGGAACACTGGCTGCCCTGCTGAGAATAGATTGGAAGGGAGCAAGGGCAATGATCTGTCAAGAGTAGATGGTGACTTAGGCCAAGGCAGAAGCCATAGAAGGGGGAGATGTCAGTTTTATTTAGAAGGCAGGGCAGTATGATTTACTGGTGTATCTGAGGTGAGATGTAAGTAAGGGAAAGAGAAAAATCAAGGATGACTTAAGTGTTTTTGGTTTGAACACCTGTTGTGAGTGGAGTTGTTACTAATTCACATGCGTAGCCTGTCAAGGGGAGTGATCAGGAACTCGGTGTTGGGCACTTTAAGATGCCTACTAGTTCCCCAATGGAGATACTGTACAGGCAGTGGACATGTGAGTATGGGATTGAAGGCGAAGGTCTGGGCTAGCTGTGTGTGTGTATGGGGGATCTCCATAGGGGTATTTATTGCCATGATAAGGGATGAGATCAGGAGGGCACACATTTAGATGAAAAAGATATCTAAGGAGAGAGAGAAAGAGAAGGGAGGTGGAGCCTCAGAGGCCTAGTGAAAAAGAGTCATTCAGTCCCTGGAGACATTTTCGGTTGTTACAACTGGAGGGAAAAGGGTGCGGTGCTGGTGTCTACTGAGAAGCCAGAGGTGCTGCTAAACCTTATACAAAGCAGAGGACAATCTTCCACAACGGAGTGAATGTGTCTAAAACGTCAGTAGTGCCGAGGTGGAGAAGGGAGAGGCATGTGTAGGACATTGTTTGTGCAGCTTACGAGGCTCACTTAAGGTTAGTGACCATTAATTTAAAGTGAGATCAGTTAGGACAATTTTGTTTTTTTTTTCTCTTCAGCTACTGTTTGGCTGCAAATGTGCCATCTTAGAGTAGGTAGAGAACTGGATTTAATTAAGGTTGTGACTTTGCCAGATGTATAAGTTGAGTGAGACAGAGAGCCAAGATTGCTGTGTGAGTATAATGATTGAGCATGGATTTTAAGTTGAGGAAAGAGGAATGTGAGACACCAGGAGCTGAACAACAGTGAAAAAGCGGCATTAAGTCAATACGAGGGTGTGTCTAATCCTCAATCACAGCTTGTTTTGGCCTTGCAGGGGCCTGTTTGGCTTCATGGTTTAAAGCTTTGTTCAGTAAGTTGATGAGAATGCTGGATATATGTTACTGTTGTACTCTGAAAAGTAGTTCATTTGTTTGTTTTGCTTGTCCAACTTGCTGAAGATTGCCTTTAGGTTTCCCAGCTTGTCTTTTCTCTTGAGTCTTATGCTTTTTTCCCTCAGGGCACCTTTCATAGCCAGCAGGCCTTGGAATATGGCACCAGACTCGTTGGAGGAACCACTCCAGGGAAAGGAGGCCAGAAGCACCTGGGCTTACCAGTCTTTAATACTGTAAAGGAGGTAAGTAGTGTTTCTGTGTGTGGTAGGAAAAGAAAAGCGGGGGACAGTCAGCGTACTTTGGATAAGGATCTTAATTGTGCCGCTTTTGAGAGAGTCATTTGCCATTTTAAAATCCAGTAACCTAGAGAAGTTTAATTCACCAGGAAAAGCGGTGGGGTCACTTTAGTCACCTACACTGAGGCTGTTTTCTCCGTGGCCTGAGTCACTTTTGTTTGTAGGCATGCGTAAGCTCCTCGGGGAAGAAGAGCTGTGGCTTGTCACCCTTTCTCCCCTGTCTTCTTCCCAGATGTTAGTAGTGCACGTGTCAGCATTCACCAGCTAACACTGAGCCTGGGCTTTTTCCAGGGCACTGAGCTGGGCACTTCATATACATTGCCTCATTCGGGCCTCACCACAGCCCTCTGAGGCTGGTACTGTTACCGCCTCCATTTTAAAGACAGGGGTCTCACTGGTGCAGAGAGATTAAGGGTCTGACTGATAAGGGGCAGGCTTAGCGGGGCTCGGGGTGAGTAGTGTGTTCCTGTGTGAAAAAGCCAAGCTGCTGAGTCAGACTGGCAGATCACAGAGCTCCTTTTCCCCAAATTGTTGGTATCTTAATATATTAAAAATAATTTTTAAACTTAATTTTAATTCTTTGTTATAAAATGCATATAAAATACAAATTCAGATGATATAAAGGTATGCAAAGTTAAATTTTATGTTTCCCACATCTCATTTTTGCCTCTGTAGAGAGCTAATTTAAGCCCTGTGTGATTTCTTTCTACACTTAACATGAATGTATACAAAAAATATTTTAAAGGTATAAATAGTAGTACAAATTCTTGACTAATTAAAAATATCTAGGAAGTAGACAGTACTTTGGAGTGATATACTAATGATAAAAAGCATGTATACTGTTGTCCCCTTTCTTTTAGGGCATGTTTTAAAGTATTACATTTTAAATTTTTAAGTCAGTTTATTTTATTTTTTAAAAGATTTTATTTTTAGAGAGAAGGAAGGTAAGGAGAAAGAGAAGGAGAGAAACATCAATGCATGGTTGCTTCTCACATACCCCCTACTGGGGATCTGGCCTGCAACCTAGGCATGTGTCCTGACTGGGAATTGAACTGGTGACCCTGTGATTTGTAGACCCGCACTCAGTCCACTGAGCCCCATTAGCCACAGCAGTTTTGCATTTTTTTTTTAAAGTATAGAGTTATAGATGATCTCTTTTCAGAATGCTAAATTCAGATTGAAGTTAATTTGTACTTTGAATCCTAAGATGTAGGAAAATACTAATATTCAAATTATAATTTTTTATTTTTCTTTAAATTTGAAAATAGGGTGTGCTATATGGTGTGTGCTTTAAGTGTTATATTTTAAAGAGTTAAAGTTAAAAATCATGTGGTCTATAAAGGAATCATTTAAAGTCTTTTTGCTTTAATTGTTTTGTTTTTCCTCCCCTTAAATTATGTAATGGCTGCTTTTCTGATCAAAAAATATAGAGAGGAGCTGCTTTCATAGTTCCTTCAGGTAGATTTGATTTTGTCATTAGCTTTTCCTGCTTTCTTATAAACAGTGTTTTTGTTACTAAGCAATTCATTTATGATTCAACATGATACAAACAGACATGCTATTTGGAATATTCTATAAGTTCTTTGATTGATACTGTTTATTTCTTACCTTTTCAGTTCTTACAATGAGCTTTCTGAATGAGTGGGATGGATATCTGTTATCCATTATTACAGTCCAGCTTCTGACAATATTTGTAGCCTGAAGAGGTAGAGAACTGTGAGATGTATTTTCATAAAATACCTACATGCCTATGATCTGACGTTTGGTTCCAGCCTACTTTTTATTTCTTATGTTCCCCTTTCTCTTTTACCACCTTGAACAGAGTTTTTTAAAAGAAATTATTTTTAGCCTTGGCTGGTGTGGCTCAGTGGGTTTGAGCCCGTGGACCAAAGGGTTGCTGGTTTCATTCCCAGTCAGGACACATGCCTGGGTTGCAGGCCAGGCCGCCAGTAGGGGGCATATGAGAGGCAACCACACAGTGATGTTTCTCTTTCCTTCTATTCCCGCTTTTCTCCTTTCTAAAAATAAATAAATAAAATCTTTTAAAAATTGGTTTTAACCCCTGGCATCATTAGTGGATGGTCTGTCAGCATCCTTTGACCTCATTCTGTCATCATCGAGATGTCTCTCTTTATTAGGGATGCGGTAGAGAAAGCTGCTCAGTTTCTGGGGATGTGGAGGATCACTGTGTTTTACTTCTGCCCCCTTCTAGTTGTACCTGTCTGTTATGTGCCTTTGTATTTGTGTTAACTATTGTGAAATCCCACTGCACAGCCTTCTAAAAGTTTTTGGTTTATAGCATGATTAAGTTACATTTGAAGACTTGCAGGGAGGTAGCCTGCTGTAACTGAAAAGAATAGACATTTGAAATCAGATAGACATAGGTTTGAATCTTGGTTCTGCGACTTCCTGGGTACAAATCACTTAATATCTTAATAAGATATCTTCCCCATGCAAATCACTTAATATCTCTTGGCCTTGGCATCTAGGCGTGCAGGACTGTGGGGAAGCCTTAACGAAGACCTGGGTAGAGCCTTCTGCAGAATAGGTGCTGCTCTTGTGGAGAGTCAGAGATCACTGATAATCTGCAGAGCTTCCGTTACAGTAGAAGGGACATGGCCACATATGGAAGTGGCAAGAAGGCTACATCTGTGTTGATATACATGTAGAGGGTATAAAGGACCAAACACAGGCTTGTGTCCAGAGAGAAAAAGGGTGGTCAAATGGATGGTCTTTAAGTGTTTTGCATTATGAGGGGTGATGTAGTGTATACCCTAATGCTTATTTCACCCATTCTTATTCTGTGGCCACTTATGCTTTTTAGTTCATTTTTAATAAACATATATTTAGAGTAAAAATTGTCAGCTAAAAGCATTTCATTTTTGCTGTCTCTTATATTTATCAAGTATAATATATTTTTAAACACATGTCTGAGAGTGTAGTTCCAAGGCTTAGAGACTCAATAGTCCTTTTTCTCCTGAGGAGGTATAGCATCTTTGGGAGTGAAGAGGTGATAGAGTGTTTTGTAAATTACAAAAGTTAACAAGACCACGGGAATGAAGGGACACCAATGCAAATCAGGCTGTGCTTTCAGGTTCACTGATACACTGTTGCCTGAGGGATGTCACAGAACCTGTGAATTCAGTGGCATTCCAGGGGGGGTGGAGAGGAGGCCAGGAAGACATCCCACGTTTCCTGGCGGTATTGTGGGGTTGGATTCATTTTTCAGTGTTTATGACTTAGCCAATAACAAAGTGCTTCGTGGTTAATGTTTCAGGCCAAAGAACAGACAGGAGCAACAGCTTCTGTCATTTATGTCCCTCCTCCTTTTGCTGCTGCTGCCATTAGTGAAGCTGTGGAGGCAGAAGTGCCCTTGGTCGTGTGCATAACGGAGGGTATCCCACAGCAGGACATGGTACGGGTCAAGCACAAACTGCTGCGCCAGGGAAAGACGAGGCTGATTGGGCCAAACTGCCCTGGAGTCATCAATGTGAGTGTGAAAACATGTATCCAAAGCCTGGCCTTAGCCTCTCCTGAGGCTAATTACCTTTGGGTCAGTTCAGTGTACTTGTGTGTATGTCCTATGAAAGAATTTTTTTTCACTTTTCTGAAACTGTGATTTACTTTCCTTCAGCCTGGAGAATGTAAAATTGGTATCATGCCTGGCCACATTCACAAAAAAGGAAGAATTGGTGAGTATGTTTTCATAGGTTAAAAAAAATTCTTTGCCCTAACCTCAGAACTTAAAAACAGATTTTTGTGACTGTAAGTCAAATTCATTCCAATTGCCAAGGAAGTTTTGTAGTGAATCAGTTTGATAGGCTAAAGCAAATGAATTTGAGAAGCCATAATGATTCTGTAGAGTCCGTGGAAATATTTGGGGGGAAAAGATTCTTTTCCTGCTCAGATGCCATGGATTCTTCCATGTGTTTGCATGTATCAATAGTTAATTTCATTTTATTGCTAAGTAATTGTTAGGTCAGAGTCGCTCAAGAAACCAGACGGATGCAGTGAGCTAAGTAGTAGGGTTTATTATGGGGAATAAGAGGGAAAGAGGAGCCAAGCTAGGGAGGTTGGGACCTGGCGGGGGGTGGGGAGGATGTAGAGAAAGTATAGCCAACCTAGGGAGGTTAAGACTTGCTCAGTTGTTTTTAGGGCAGGGTTTTTAAGCACAAAAACCCACGAAGGGTAACTGGTTGGGGTGGCAGAGTCTGATTGGCTAGAGCTGGCTGCTGGATGCCTTTTCTGCTGACCATTGTTCTTGATGCATCTTGTCAGGCTCAAGTTAAAGCTGAATTTTTTATGCCGAATAGGCCGACCCCAGACTCCAATCTCAACCAGGCATCTGTCTGTCCTGGGTAGGGTCGGCAGGCATTTTCCAGGCAGGCGTTTTCCCAGGCTATACTTTCCCACGGGACAGTTTCCTGCCTGGTGATTTTCCTTTCCTCCCAGGCCTGCCTAGGTCTGTCAGTGATATTCTGTTATGTCATTATGTCACAATTTGTTCATTCTCTCGTTGATGAACATTTGCATTATTTTCAGGTTTGAGCCATTATAAGTAAGGCTACAATGAATGTACAGGTCTTTTTGTGGACACATTTTCATTTCTCTTGGGTGAGATACCTAGGAGTGCAGTTGCTAAGTAATAAAGTTGAAGTATGTTAAACTTTTTAAGAAATTGCACAATAATTCTTCAAAGTGGCTCTTCATTTTTACCTTCCCACTGTCAGTGTTTGAGCATTATACTTTTCCCACATCTTCACAATTATTTGGTATTGTCAGTCTTTGATTTTAGCCATTCTACTGGGAGTGAAATGGTGTCTCATTATGGTTTTGATTTCCCTGGTGATAATGATGTAGAGCATATTTTCCTGTGGTTATCGGCGATTTATGTCTTTTGTGAATTACCCATTCAAGTTTTTTACATTCTTTTATTGGATTGCATTTTTGTTGTTGATTACTGGGGGCTCTATAAAAATTCTGGATATAAGTTCTTTGTTGGATATATGTGAGTATTTTTATTGTAAGTTTTTCTGTGTCCTGTCCTATAATTACTTTGCCCTCTTGGACATCACAGACTTTTTGGGAAAATTGTATTGCTATTTATTTAGTTCTCCAGGTAATAACTAAATTAACATTTCAAAGTCCATTATTCCTGTTCTACTCTTCACACCTCCCACTAAGCTATACTGTTTCTGCCCAATGGTAGATGGTTATAGTTATTTCTCTATAGGCCATGACTATTAATAATACTAAATGTAGTATGTAAGTGAGTGTTGGCTGTGTAGTTTACAGGACTAGGTTGAAAGTCATTTTCTTTATTATGAATGTCTCTTGCTGGCAGGGCTGATGTCAGTAGGAGACTTGCCAAGGGAATTCCATCAACCACCTGTGTTCTAGTGGGTGCCTGACCCATTTACTGCTCTCGTCGTACTTGAGTCTTTTCACGCTCTTGGGTCTGCCTTGAGTGCTTGGCTGTAGGACTGAGGTGAATGTGGAAGGAGTGCCCTGTGCCCAGCTGCCTGTGTGATCACTACCTTGCTTTCTTACATGACCATAAACCTAAAAAACAAAGAACTGAGAAGTTAAGGGGAATAAACCCTTAAGACCTTGGTTCTCTGAATGGCTGTAACACGTTGATGAGGCAGTCCTCTGGGACACTTCTTTTAATTCTTTTGAAAAAGGACTTTAAAACAAATTCACCTAAAAGAAAGTATGTGATACTACAAGATTTCTGAGAAGGTGTGGAGAGAAAATGTGATTACATGCACTGACAATTTCTGTTTTGATACCAGTGCTAATGTTTTCTGAAGCCTTGTCGTCTTCAGCTCCTTAAGCTAGGAGTTTAGGGAAAAGAAGGAATTTTTGGTCCCCTAGGTATTTCTTTTGACATACAAGTACCTAATGTACTACGATAGCAGTGCAATATTATGGTGACTTTCCAGTTTGTGGTAATGAGTAAATAAAAGTGTATGTGTGATGTGGACTCTGACCACCAGGGTCCATGGGTTGTGGTTGCCATGAACAAATTCACATGTACTGCAGAAGTCCTGTGGAGAGAAAGGGATGGCATGGCCATTCTCTGAGTGACAGGGCACCCTGACCCTTGCCTGGACAGTCTTTTATTGCTTTTCTGGGAGCCTTACCTCAGGGAAGGTCCTCATTCACTATGCACAGGTTTGCTTTAGGAGATTACTTTTTACAGATAACAAGGAAAAGGATGTTGCTGATTACTTCTTACAGATAACAAAGAAAAGAATGTTGTAAATGCAAAGGAAAAGTGGTTGAACTGGTTACACTCCATCCTTGGGAGGTTTAGCACAGACGTTAGGAAGTTACTTTAAAGATATGCAGTGAACATTTGCTGCCTCAATTCAGGGTGAGGAAGTTTTAGAAAAAGCAAGTCTCAAAGCAGTCTAGGTACAATGCAGGCCTGGTTCTCCATGGGAAAAGTGATCTGTGGGCGTGGCTCCAGTGTGTTGCCTCACGCCTGTTGGTTTTCTGGACCAGGGCTGAGCTACATTAACCACTGCCAAACAGACCGGTTCCCTATATGGCAGCTAATTGAATATCATTGAAGTGATTGGATTCTAACTTGATAGTTCACTATACCATTTTTTTCCTGTTATGATAGATAATATTTTTACTGACAACCACATGACACACTTGACCCCTCCATCCTTTTTGAAAATTTTATTTTAATTAAACTTTTTATATTTAGAGACTTATAAATTCACATATAGTTGTAAGAAATAATACAGGTAGGTTTCAGTGAGCCCTTTCTGCAGCTTCCTGCAATGGTAACATCTTGCAAAAGCTGTAATAGCAGGTCACACCCTGGATGTTGACATTGATACAGTCAAGGTAAAGGATGTTTCCATCACCACAGGGATCCCTCATGTTGCCTTTGTATAGCTGCACCAACCCCTTCCTACTCCCACCTCTTTCTTGATTTTTGGCAACTGAAATGTGTTTGCCATTTATGTAATTTTGACATTTCAGGAATCCTACGCTATGTAGTTTTTTGGGGATTGGCTGTTTACACAATATAATTCTCTGGAGATTCATCCAGGTTGTTGAATATATCAATAGTTCATTCCTTTTTATTGCTGAGTAGTATTCCATTGTATAATTTACCATAATTTGTTTAACCATTTGCCTTTTGAAAGATATCTGGGTTTCCAGTTTTATAAATAAAGCTTCTATAAACATATAAACATTTGTATACTGGTTTTTGTATGTACATAAGTTTTCATTTCTTTGGGATGCTCAGGAATGCAATTACTGGTTTGTATGATAGTGTGATAGTTACGTGTTTGTTTTTAAAAAACAAAAAACAATTTGTGGTGTTGCTATTTTTTATTTTTTATATTAGCCATCTGATAAGTTCAGTGATATCTGATTGTAGTTTTAATTTATACTTCATGTGTTTATTGTGTGATGTGGTTTTTTTATTTTTTGGTCCATGTTCTGATTGAATTATTTGCTCTTTTACTGTTAAGTTTTGAGAGTTCTTTGTTCTATATACTGATACATTTGGACGTGTGGTTTGCAAATACTTTCTCCAACTCTGTCGCTTATATTTTTATCATTCCATCATCTTTCAGAAGGCATACATTTTTAATTTTGATGAAATCTAATAATTTTTCTCTTTTGTGAAGTGTGCTTTTTTTAAAGAATATTTTATTTATTTATTTCTAAGAGAGGGGAAGGGAGGGAGAAAGAGGAAGAGAAACAGCAATGTGTGGTTGCCTCTTGCTTGGTCCACACTGGGGACCTGGCCTGCAATCCAGATATGTGCCCTGACTGGGAATCGAACCAGTGAGCCTTTGGTTCGTAGGCCAGCACTCAATCCGCTGAGCCACACCAGCCAGGGCTGAAGTGTGCTTTTGATGTCAAGTCTAAGAATGCTTTGCCTAGCAAGATCTTTGTCTTTTTCCTAAAAGTTTTATAGTTGTACATTTAAATTCATGATTCATTTAATTTTTCTGTGAGATGTGAGACTTAAAATTTCTCTTTAATGCCTATAGGTGTCCAATTGCTCCGGCATCATTTGTTGAAAAAAATGATTTCTTCCATTGAATTGGTTTTGCATTTATGTCAAGAATTTGTTGACATATTTGTGTCAGTCTGTTTCCATGTTCTCTCTTCTGTTCAGTGACTCGTGCCCATTGACACCAGTACCACCAGTCTTGGTTTTACTGTAGGTATAATAATGTCTTGGAATTGGATAGACTGATTCTTTGCACTTTATTTTTTTCAAATTATTTTAGCTGTTCTAGTTTCTTCACTTTTCCATGTCATTTTGAGAATGATCTTGTCTATATCTATAAAAACTCTTGTTGGGATTTTGATAGAAATTGTGTTAAATCTACATGACAGTTTGGGGAGAATAGACATCTTTACTGTTCTGTCTTCGAATCTATGGACACAATATTTTTTTCCATTTATTTAGATTGCCTTTGATTTCTTTCATCAACATTATGTACTTTTTAGAATTCAAGTACTGTACCTGTTTTGTTAGAATTATACCTTAATATTTCTTTTCTTTTAAAAGCAATTTTAAATTTCATTGTATTTTAATTTTGGCGTCTATGTATTCATTGCTAATCTGTAGAAACACAAGTGATTTTTGTTGCTGAATTCCATGGGAGTTTCTTGGTAGATTCCTGTGCATTTTCTATGTAGCCAATTATGCCATCTGCAAATAGGGACTGTTTTATTTCTTCCTCTTAGAAAACTCAAGAGTAAAGTATATTTTATTTATGTACAGTTCTGATTACTGTGTTCTTCCTTCCTGGTCTTCATTCTTGGCTTCTCTTTTTATAATTTCCTTTCCGTTTAGAGAACTTGCATTGGCAATTTTTTATGGTAAATCTGTTGGCCACAAATTCTCTACTTTTCCCTCATCTGAGAATATATTTATTTCCCTTTTATTCCCTAAAGAGTAGTTTCAGTGGGTGTAGGATTTGTTTTTTTTTTTCCTTTTAGTACTTAAATCTTGTCTCACTTCTTGCCTGAGTGGTTTCTGATAAGAAACTGATGTCATTTGAATTGTTTTTTCTGTGTAGGTAAGGTGTTGCTGCTCTCACGGTTTTTGTTTGTTTGGTTTTGGTTTCTTGAAGCTTATTTATGAAGAGTTAAGTGTGAATTTAATTGGGTTTATCCTGATTGGGGTTTGCTCACTTTCTTGAATATAGTAAGTCTCGTTCTAGACTTTTAGATTTTTAAAGACATTTCTTTAAGTACTTTTTCAGCCCTGTGTTCTTTTTTCCTTTACTTCCAGGACTCTTATAATTTTAGATCTTTTGTTCTAGACTATATGAGACATATAGTCTCATATGTCCCTGAGACTCTGTTCATTTTTTTTCCCCAGTTCGTTTTTTTCTGCTATTCAGACTGGGTAATTTACATTGTTCTGTTTCTCATTTCACTGATTCCTTCCTCTTTCTGTTATGCTGTTGAGATCATCCACTGAGATTTTAGCTTTGGTTATTGTATCTTTCAGTTCTAAAATTTCTATTTGGTTTCTTTTTATAGGGTTTTTTTCCTCAGACTTCATATTTCCATGATAAAGCTTTTCTCTCATTTGTTTCAAGCATGTTCCTAATACTTAAAATATTTTTATCATTGCTTCTTTAAAATCTTTGTCAGATAATTCTCACATCTCCTTTGTCTTGGCATTAGCATCTATTGATTGTCTTTCAGTTTGATATATTCTTGGTTCTTGATGTGCCGAATGATTTTCTGTTGAATCCCGGATAGTTTGAGTATTATGTTATGAGACTGTGGGACTTGTTTAAACCTTTTGTTTTAGCTGACTGTATTGACAGTGCTTCAGCAGGGAGTGTAGGGGGAAGTACAAGTCCAGGTTCCTTAATTGCCTCTGTTGATACAGAGTGCATGGGCTCCTTCTTTCCAAGGGTGATAGTTCTCACTAGGCCTCCACTGACACTTCAGTGGGCGTGGCCTTGTTATTTCTGGGCGATGGTGCAAGCCCTGGCTTTCCACTAGGCCTCCTCTGATATCACTCTGCCACAGAGATGGAGAAGTACCTCCCTTCTCCCAATGAGGATGGACGTACAGGATCCTCACATGGTTTCCACTGGAGTTGTGGCGGTGGAGCAGGGCTCATTACCAGCTTCCATAAATGAAGTCCCGACTGCCTGTGGGGCCTTTCACCTCCTTGGCAGGCGTGTGGGATGCTCCATTACAGCCTGGTAAGTGTGGAAGTGTAGCATTCCCGTTTGGCCTTTGCTCCTGTGGTGGGGCGGCGGAGGGGAACACATTTATTCTCATCTTCGATTGACATGGAGTGGTTATTGTCTAAAAGTTTTTCTGTTTTACTAGGCTGTCCTTTTGGTTCCTCAGCTAGAGAGAGCAGGCTTTTGGGGGAGGCTGTTTTAAAAACTTATATTTCTGGGATACTGGCCTTTGTTTAGCTTCATGTTTGGGATACATGAGACAAGAAAACCCAGGGAACTCACTACTGTATCATTTCATGAGTCTCAAGGCACCTACCCACTCTGCCTCCTCTCCATATTCCAGAGATTTCTTATGTTTGTTTAATATACAGGATGGGGCAGAAGTAGGTTCACAGTTGTTTGTATGGAAAATAATGCAATAACTAACAAATAATGCAAGGATAAACTCTGTTTCCTGTACTCACACCTGTAACCCCTTCTTTTGGCCCATGCTGTGTATTCCCTGAGCTTTTTAGTTTCACTTAGCAGGACGAACAGAGGAAAGTACCTCTACTTTTCAGAAGCAGGACTATCCGAATGAAAGAGTGTTAGTCTCTTTTACTGTATACGCTTTAAGGGTGGCAGAGTAATCTACCCTGAAACCGTCATTGTCATCATCTTCAGTGTGTGTGTGTGGCTTGCATTTATATAATTTACATACCATTTTTATGAAAGCCCCTTAAAAGAGTGATAACATCCTGGTGTTGCTTTTCACTGATTGTTACAACGATCCCTTAAGAGAGTAGAATAAAATAGTTGTTCTTCCCAATAATCTAAGGTAGTGAATTTTAACCTCTCCTAAACCAATTACTAAAATTATGTGGCACACCAAAAATATGTATTTTTGCCAATCTGACCAAAAATTAGGTATCATTTTGATTCATTCACACCAGATGGCTATCGGTATGTTGGCTGCAGTCATTTTTTTATTTAACAGTCTAAGGGAAAAGAGGTCAGTGCCCCTGACTAAATAGTCAAATGTTGCATGTTTTAAAGATCCTTGCGGCACACACCAGTGTGCCTTTTGCTGCACAGCGGTTGAAAATCGCTGATCCAGGATGTTAAGTGGACAACCAGAATGCCATTGTATTGCAAGAATCTGGTAGGAGTAGAGTGGAAAGGAGGCTAGGTAATTGCACACAGTATGTATGACTAAAAGATTACCGGTTACTTTGTTTAAAAGCTAAAGGCACCAATCGATAGGTCCGTAGGCATTACCTCCCTCACCTCATTCGTGGAAGGTTGCACAGGGGAGAGACTGTGGTGTGGAGAGAGGATCTAGGTGGACAGAAAGCTCTGAGAATGGGGAGAATGTGGTAAGAGACAGAGGAGGAATGGTGGTGGTGGTTCTCATTTGTTGTGAATTAGTATCCAGTTAGTGAATAGTCTTAAAACTATTGGATTTAGATTTCGCTGAAGGGGAAGGCCAGACTCCATTGAAGGGGTTTTAGTTTTGACCCATTCAGTAAATAGTTCCTGTGCTCGAACTATGCCTGATGCAGAGAACACAGGAGTGGGAAAATAGTGGATGACAAATCACGGAATGGATATTTTATTTTATTTTTTGTCTTGTTAAATTTATTGAGACTTGTTTTGGGGTGGAAAGTTCTGGAAATATCTATTAAGATCATCTGTTTTTTTAAAAAGATTTATTTATTTTTAGAGATGGGAAGGGAGGAAGAGAGGAAGAGAGGGGGAGAACCACCAACATCAGTGTGCGAAAGAAACGTTGATGGGCTGCCCTGTGACACAGGCAGGTGCCCTGACTGGGAATTGAACCAAGGACCTTTGGTTCTCAGGCTGGGGCTCAAGCCACAGAGCCACACCAGCCAGGGCTGGAATGGATTTTATGTGCACTTGTATTTGTAATTTAGTTTACTGATCCCCTGAAGGTGACATTCTAGCAAGAAAGCCAGTCAACCACAGAATCTCGAGCATCATGGGTGACCTCTTACTGAACTAGGTAGTAGGAGAACAGGAATGACTTCAAAGAGCAAATGTGAATAATTGAGGAATAAATCGGTTTCATTCGAGTAAGGGAGAATGGGAAACAAATCTGGAGAGGAAGGTTGGTGTTAGGCTGGGGAGTTGGTACAGAGTTCCATATGAAGTGAGTAGCTGTCAGGGGGTGACCTAGTTCTTGCCGTGTGGTGGAACCAATAAAAGCAACCAGAAAAGTAACCCGACAGTGGTCTGTAAGGCACCATCGAGCACTGAGGAAGATGTGTATGCTCATGCCTTTCAGTTTGACTGATTGGTGCTGAGAATCTGAAGTTACGTGCACTGAGATTTATTGTGAGAAGATGGGTATTTATACACAGCCCATGAGTATGCATCAACAGTAACATAAAACCTGAAGAAGGTAAATATGCTATAGCAAAATCAAGGTAGCTTATGGTTATGGTTTTTGTCTTAGTCTGACAAGCATTCTATTGTACTTGCCCTGATAGGGTATCATTATTGTTAGAAGAGAATTTTCTAAGTTCTTAAAAAGTACACCAAGGCAGAAGTTTAATGAAAGCAAACCATGGACACACTGGAATTATTCACCACCTCAGAATTCATGCACTGATTTAGTTCATATAAAGGTTTTCTTTTTTTAAAGTATTGTTATGGAACATCTTTGCTGTTGTGGCTCAAGGGATTGAAAACCTGCCTGTGAACTGAAAGGTCACCTGTTGGATTCCTGGTCAGGGCACATACCTGGGTTGCAGACCAGGTCCCCACTTGGGGGCGTGTGAAAGGCAGCTGATTGGTATTTCTTGCGCACATCACTGTTCCCCCCCCTTTTCCCTCTCTTCTTATATCTCTAAAAATAAATAAAATCTCTTAAAAATGTATTGTTATGTAATATGTTTTTACAACTGAAGTTACTCATTTATATATTCTAACCTATTAAAACTAGGGATCCACTCACTGTGTGTAGATTGTGGCATGAAATAAATTACCTTTCTGCCCCGCCCCACCCCTACACAAACACACCTTGTCCAGATGTAAAATTATGTCCTTTCACATAGGCCCATATGTAGAGGAAATCAGGTGGTAAACTTGAACCCAGGGGCCTCATGGCCTTGTTTCCTAGTTTTCTTTAAAGCCTATATATACTGTTTAAAAATTACTCGAAAAACAGGTGTGGGAAAGATAGATAGCTTCATTAAATGTGACTAATAATGGTTTTACAGGCTGAAGGTTTGGGTGGTTTCATAGTTTGGGTATGTATAAATCTGATCTGTGTGTTCTGCCTCCCTAAGCAGGATTGTACCTACCAAGTTCATGTGGATATTATTGTCCCTTCCCTACAGGTTCTTAGTAGAGGTGATTTAGGTCTTTCTTACACTGCTTTTATAGGTCATAAAATAACCCTAACTAATAATGTACTTTCTTTTATATCTAAGTTTTAAAAGCTCCCTGCTTTAATTTACTATATTTTGCTGTGTATAATGCACAGTTTTTTTGCCCAGATTTTTGAGGGAGAAATAAGGATGCACATTATACACGGTTATGATGATTACATACTGTGGGCCCAACAGTGGGTGTAATCCGTGTACAACGTGCATGAAAACGTGGGTGCGCATTGTACATGACAAAATACGGGTGAGCCTTTTTTTCTTACTTCATCATTTGATGATACTGTTGATTTGGATGACAGATCATGGAATGGATTTTATGTGTATTCATATTTGTAATTTAGTTTATCCTGTGATAGTCTTATCATAGGAACATAATCTAACCTTTCTGAATTCTCTTTCTTTAAGGTATTGTGTCCAGGTCTGGCACCCTGACTTACGAAGCGGTTCACCAAACAACACGAGTTGGGTTGGGGCAGTCTCTGTGCATTGGTGAGGGCGTTTTGCTGAAGAAATCTTATTGGGATGCAGTATTTTCATTGAATGAGTACAGTAGTGGTTGTTTTGATTATTTGCAAGAGGTTTTGATACCATTTTATTAAAAAGATGTTAGGATCTTGAATTTAATTTGAGTAAGTATGAAGCTCTCCTGTATTTTTCAAGGTTCGTAGTCCAAGATTCCGTGTTGAATAAACACCCTTAGACACGTGGCTTTAGGGAGCCTCG
Source organism: Sturnira hondurensis (assembly GCF_014824575.4). NCBI lineage: Eukaryota > Metazoa > Chordata > Mammalia > Chiroptera > Phyllostomidae > Sturnira > Sturnira hondurensis. Next base: position 3,480,607 of record NW_028074670.1, read on the forward strand.
GTGCCTGAAAATGTCACTCGTTTTGTTTGTTGTGAACAAGCATCCTTCATATTAGGACTTCTGTTTCTGTGATTATCATTTGCTATCATTACGAGCTGTATAATTCAGTGCTTCACAGTTAACCGAATTCTTTGCCATTTGTTATCTGAACCTTAAGGTAACCCTCTGAGGTGTCCGTGAGCTGAAAAGTTAGTGCGAAAATCTAGGTCAAGGAAGGTTGAGCTCCCAGAATTACTCTTTTTTGCTGTATCATACTGCCTCCTACTTTTAAAGGTAAAATGGCTTTCACCTTTTAAAATAATTGTGGTATTTGTGGCCAAAAGTCAGGCAAATGTCTCATTGATGAACATAAATATTTCTTCAGATTTTTAGAATATCTTTTAAAAAGCCTTCAAATACAGCTTGTTATAACAAAAGCTTGCAAAACATAGCAGGGACTATTTTTATTAAGGCTCAAATCCATAAAGTCAGACTTTTCTGTGTGTAAAGCACGATCTTAGACTCTAGGGAACTTTGTGTGATGGAGTATCAGAAAGATTTTTAAAAGGAGTTGCCAATTTCATCTTCTCCAGCTTCTGTTTTTAATATATGAATCGAGACTAATAATGCCTGGCTCACAGAGGGGTTGGGAGAATTAGGAGATGGCGGGTCGAACACAGGCTAAGGCACAGCACTGACACACGGTTGTCCCTCAGCACACGCTGCTTTCCTTCCCGAGCTTCATTCTTCAGAGGGGTATTAAATAGGGGATCAGTCCTGCCTCTGGTAAGTTTATGACTTAAATAAAAAGTGGCATCCAGTCTGCTGGGTACATTTACTGTAATTCTATCCAAGTGCTTGTTCTTAAATGTCACATACTTGGAGCGGAGCCCCTGTGTGCAGTCTCCGCCGTCACCTGCGGGGTCTAAGGGGAGGAGGGGCTGGGGCAGCCTCCACCCTGCCCCTCACTGGGACTTCTGTCTTCACACTGTGAGCTGTTCCTCTGAAATGTGCCTCATCTGATATTTACTTTGTGCAAAGAAAGTTGTTAACTGTTTAATTGGAGAAGACATTCTTGCTTGCAACACAAACATACACATTTTCTTAAAATGCTCATTTTTTAACAGATATTATTTATTTATTTTTAGAGAGAGGGGAAGGGAGGGAAAAAGAAAGGGAGAGAAACATCCGTGTGTGGTTGCCTCTCAAGCACCCCCTACTGGGGACCCGGCCCACAACCCAGGCAGGTGCACTGACTGGGAATTAAACCAGCGACGCTTTGCTTCACAGTCTGGTCTGTGCTCATTCAACTGAGCCACAATGGCCAGGTCTTAAAATGATCAGTTTTATTTTTTAAGATGTTATTTATTTATCTTTAGAGAGGAAGGGAAGGAGAGAAATATCAATGTATGGTTGCCTCTCATGAGTCCCCTGCTGGGAACTGGCCTGCAACCCAGGCATGTGCCCTGACTGGGAATTGTTATAACAAAACTGCGATCATGTGGTTCGCAGGCTAAAATGCTCAGTTTTAAACAGTCATCTAGGAATAATTTTGTGGGAGGGTTGATAAAGGAGCTAAAATGAAAAGGTTTTTCTTTGTTAGTATGAGACTCCAACCATCATTTAGGATTCATGTAATATTACAAATAAATAACTACCATTTTGTGTGATTTAAAAATGTTTAGTGCTAATGATATATTTTAAAGTATTGGTGAGAATAGTAGGAAAATAAGAAACCAGTTGAAACAACTTTCTTGGCCTAATTTCATGCTGTTGATATTCTTTGACTTTTTCAGGCATTGGAGGCGATCCTTTTAATGGGACCGATTTTATTGACTGCCTAGAGGTCTTTCTGAACGATCCAGCCACAGAAGGCATCATCTTGATCGGTGAAATCGGTGGTAATGCAGAAGAAAGTGCTGCAGAATTTTTGAAGAAACATAATTCTGTAAGTTTGATTTTGGGAAGATACTCCTCTTTGCCCTTGAACAATACCACTGGCTTGTTTTGGAAGTTATTTTTATTTTCTTAATGATTACTTTTTCAGGAAGATGTGAAAGACAGAATCAAACATTTCCTTTAAAAAATCATTTTAGTTACAACTTTATTTATTGCAGTAAGAATACTTAACATGAAAAAATCAAACCTTTCTGAGCTGGCCACTTAGAAAACTCCTTCTGGGTTGAGTCTCCTTTCCCACGATGCCTGTTCCCTCCTCCGAATCCTCTTCCGAATCCTCCTCCGAATCCTCCTCCGAATCCTCCTCCGAATCCTCCTCCCAGGCACCACTTCCCACCTTTGTGGCGGGGAGGCAGCAGGTCGATGCTGACCTGGCCTCACAGGTCGTGGGCCTGGAAGCCCTCACTTGGCCTGCCGATGCACTTTTTGTTTCTCTTGATCTTAGGGAATGTGTGTTCTGTCTCTTTTTAAAGGCGGACCTGTCAAAGATTCTGTCTTTTATACCCTTTCCAGGATCTCACCTCCCCCTAGCTTTAGTCTTTCTTTGCAGGGTAGTACTCTTCAGAGGTCAAGCGGAAAAGCTTTATTATCTGTGCTCTGTCAAGGCTTTCCTTGTTGCCTCCCCCTCAGAATTGAATGTAAAAAGTCATGTGGAATTGTATCATAATTTTTTTAGCCTAAGGGTTAAGATTAAGCTCTATTTCTGGGGTGAAGAGAAGGCGCAGTTGCGACTGAAGCAGCTTGGTGCCGGCCGGCCCCCCACTCAGTGAATGTGTGTTCTGGCCACTGTGCAAAGGCCTGGGGGATACTAGCAAGCGGTTGCCAGGATTTCCCTGACACTGGTAAATGAGGAAGCACCTTCAGGAGGACAGGCAAGCGGGAGGAGATAATTTTCTGTGTTTGGGAAAGAAATGAGAAGTGAATGGATTAAATGCCACAGAAAAATAATGAGTACCGGAGAGTTAAAAGACCCAATGGTATCACCTATGGGCTAGTATGCACAAAGCAATGCACATTTATTTGTGATTTAAGGAATATTCAAGGGCTGTTTTGAGTATACTTGATTCTCTCCTGTGGTGATTTTAACTCTGATCTCTGTATAAGAAGTAACTCAACTTTCCCCTCACTTTCTGGATCTGTTTCCTTTTTATTTACTACCTGATCCTGAGCATTCTGGCATTTGTCTGCTACTTAGAATCTGTGACCTTGGGCATGTTACTTAACTTCACTGTGCCTAGTTTTCTCTTTGCAAACTAGGGTTACAGTAGTGCCTACCCCTAGTATTGTGGTAAGGAGTGTGGAGTTTAAATGTCTTACCTGTACATACAGAGTCACCAGGCACGTAGTAAGCGCCCTCGTTGAGTTGCTGCTGCTGCTGCTGCTGCTGAATTTTACTCTCCTGACGTTTTGGCAGAGGTCACTAGTGGCTTCAATTCATTCTTCATCCTCTCCATCCTCTTGGTTTTCCTCCAGGTTCTTCTCTTCTTTCTGTTCCCTGGATTACTTGCTATGCCTGTTCCTTAAGTGTGAATGGTTATTGCACACCACCAACATCATCCTTTGTGTAATTTTCAAGGCAGAAACCTCAGAACCATTTTATATCTCTCCCTCATCTCTCATTTCCACTCAGTTACTGACATCTGTCTCTGAGATCTCAGTAGTATGTTGAGATTCAGAGCATCATCTACAGTTAGTCCTGATCTGATTCAGTCCCTCGTCTTATCTGACCTGGGCCATGTTGATAACTTACCCCTGATGTGTCTCTTTTTTCCCTCCCACCACCCAGAGATAATATGGGTGACCATCATGCTTATGGTCACCCAAATTATCTGCCCTTCTGAAACACAGATGTCGGAGCCTTCTCCCTCCTGGCTTTAAACCATCACAGTTTCTCATTACGTGTGGGACAAAGGTCAGACCGAGTCTGGTATCCAGTCCCTCACACTGCGCTCTAACCTCTTTTGGGAACCCTGCCCTGTTTGACATGCCAGTTGTTTTGTTATTCACACTTGCCTTGGCTTATACCTTCAGCGAGCCGTGCATGATACCTGACTGTCACTCTGGACTGTATGGGCAGCAGGGAACTGGTGCCCTTGGTGCCCAGCTCAGTCCTTGGTGCAGTAGTCACCAGTAAGTGTAAGCAAAAGAATAAATTGGTTGTTAGGAGAGTGGAGTAAGATGTTATTAGAGTCTCTTGAATTTAGAAAAGTGTAAAGTTTGAAATTTAGATAGAAATTGACTTCTTTTTAGAAAAAAACATTTAGGTTAATAGGACATTACGCTTTGTAAAAGTTAATTTTTTAACATGCTTTTCTCTTTTTTCTTTGTTTTATTGCTTTTTAAAAATATACATTTTATTGACTATGCCATTACAGTTGTCCTATTCTCCCCCCTTTATTCCCCTCCACCATGCACACCCTTCCCCACCATTCCCCTCTTTAGTTTATGTCCACGTGTCTCAAGTTCTTTAGATTCTATATTTCCCATGCTATTCTTGCCCTCCCCCCTCCTATCTATTTTCTGCCTACCGTCTATGCTACTTATTTTCTGTACCTTCCCCCTTCTCCCCCTCCCACCCCCTGTTTCTAACCCTCCATGTGTTCTTCATTTCTGTGGTTCCACTCCTGATCTAGCTGTCGTCTTAGTTTGCTTTTGTTTTAGGTATGGTTGTTAATAACTGTGAGTTTGCTGTCCTTTCACTGTTCATATTTTTCATCTTCTTTTTCTTAGATAAGTTCCTTTAACATTTCATATAATAAGGGCTTGGTGATGATGAACTCCTTGAACTTGACCTTATCTGAGAAGCACTTTATCTGCCCTTCCATTCTAAATGAAAGCTTTGCTGGATAGAGCAATCTTGGATGTAGGTCTTTGGATTTCATGACTTGGAATACTTCTTTCCAGCCCCTTCTTGCCTGTAAGGTCTCTTTTGAGAAATCCGCTGACAGTTTGATGGGAACTCCTTGGTAGGTGGACTGTCCCCTTATCTCTTGCTGCTTCTAGGATTCTCTCCTTCATTTTAATTTTGGCTAATGTAATTATGATGTGCCTTGGTGTGTTCCTTCTTGGGTCCAACTTCTTTGGAACTCTCTGAGCTTCCTGGACTTCCTGGAAGTCTATTTCCTTTGCCAGACTGGGGGAGTTCTCCTTTATTATTTGTTCAAATAAGTTTTCTACTTGTCGCTCTTCCTCTTCCCCTTCTGGTACCCCTATAATTCGGATGTTGGAACGTTTCAAGATGTCCTGGAGGTTCCTAAGCCTCTCCTCGGTTTTTTGAATTCTTGTTTCTTTATTCTTTTCTGGTTGGATGTTTTGTTCTTCCTTCTGGTCCATTCCATTGATTTGAGTCCCAGTTTCCTTTCCATCACTACTGGTTTCCTGTGCATTTCCCTTCATTTCAATTAGTTTAGCCTTCATTTGTCCCTCTAATTTGTGACTAAAATTGACCAGTTCAGTGAGCATCCTGATCACCAGTATTTTGAACTGTGCATCTGAGAGGTTCGCTATTTCTTGGTCGCTGAGAGTTATAGACTCTGGGGCTTTGAGTTCTTCTTGAGCCATAGTATTTTGGTCTGTTTGCGCCTGTTATGTATGAGGGGCGGAGCCCTAGGTGTTCACCAGGGCCAGGCAACCCTGTCACTGGGTTGTGATGCTGTATGTGGGGGCGGGGTCAGAGACGGGCAATGGTGGTCCCCTCTGCTGCTGCCTGGTGTGTCTCACTGCTCACTCCTTTACCTGGTTTATCAATCTGGCTGAACGGTTCGTTGTTGTCGGACTTCTGTACAGTTTAATTTTCTGTGTTTGGTTGCGTTTTTGTTACTAAAACTTTGTTGTTTTTAAACTTGGTTGTGCAAGGAGGCACAGTGTTTCCACCTACACCTCCATCTTGGCCGGAAGTCTTGTAAAAGTTAAGTTTAAGACATATTTAGGCCCAACTCTGAATCCCTTGAATAGTTTAGAGTTTGATGGGGAAAACTAAACTTACACATTTTGTTTCATTCGGCAGGTGTTTCTCTCTATTCCTGGTTAGTTCTTATGGAGTGAACTTTTATTGAGAACCTGCTAGGTACAAGACTGTGGGTGGACAGCTGAGTTGACACGTACAGCACTCGGCACAGTACCTGGCACAGCGTGACCCCCAGTGGTGTTTTCTGCTGCTACAACTATTGTTTTTCTCATTGTTATGATGATGGTAATCATTTGCAAAAGTAGTGTTGTGTCTTGACCCTTTGTCCTCTTACAAGTGAGGGAACTGGCCCAGGGAGGCTAGTGACTTGCCTGTGGCGGGTGACCTGGCAGCGGGATCCGTACCCAGGGCAGCCTGACCTCCTCATCACAGCGCGGGGGCTCGGCGTCAGAGTTCAGGGAGTCAGGACAAGAGTCAGTAGTCGTCTGTGCTCAGACTGTCCTGACAGCTTCCTAACTGGTTGTTCTGGTTTCGAACTCTCACTCTTGTCGTCATTTCTGTATCCTATTTTCAGACTACATTTCTCTCCGAAGTCTTTTAATTGTATTTTTCTCTGCTTAAAAATCTCGAGTAACTCTTCTTTGTTAACGGGATGGAGTGTAAACTTGTTTGGTATTTTAGACTCATCATAATCTTGTTCCTTTCCTAGTGTACTGTTCCCACCCACTATTTGAATATAGGTACATAGAGGGTAAGTGGAGCTAGTGCCACTCAATATGAGATGCTCACAGCCTCTGCAGAGCCCACCAGTGATTGGATAAATGTCTTGTGGCTTTTTTTCTTTTTAAGTGAGGACACAGTCTGTGTGTTCAGGGAATCCATAGCTAGGAGGGGGCCACCTGGGAAATAAGTTCCAGCTGGTGTACCAAGTGTAGTGGTACAAGTGTGTGAAAGGCACAGCAGGGCCACTGGACAGAAGACAGTCAATTGTAAGGACATTTGTGGAGAGTGTGGAAGGAAGAGTCAGAAAGGCTTAGGGAGGAAGTGGAATCTTGAGAGGTCTTAAATATTAAGTAGGAATTTGCCAGGAGTCCAAGGAGGATGGGAAAGGCCCTCAGCAGAGGCAGAGGCGGGGCAGTGGAGTTACCAGGAGGTGGAGAGCCTGGCAGAACGGTGGGTGGGAGGTGACAGTGAACAGCGAGCATCGGAGCCCACAGAACGTGGTACGCGGCCCCTCAGCATGAATCAGGGCGGCGGAGGCAACCTGCGCCAGTCATCATTCATGGCCGTGTGCTCCAGTTAATTAAAAAAAAAAAAAGAAGAGACAAAAAGCCAGTTTTACTTAAGAATGCCCAGATGAGGCAGCACAAATCATGAGTTTAATCAAACCTGAACCCTTGAGTCAGTGTGTGATGAAACAGGAAGTAAAGTGCGTCCCCAGCAGAGCCGGACTGGCTGCTTGTTTTGTGGGCACCGGTGTGGCCCAGAAGAATGGCTGGCAGGCAAACTGGTGATCAATGCCTAGGTATTCAGCAAACGTTTTCTCAAAAATGAGGCAAGCAGCCTGCCATGTCAAGGAAAACAGCTCATATTTGTTGCCAGTGATACAGTTTATTTTGGACAACTTACGTCTGCCGCCGTGAACTTGCAGTTTCTCTCCACTAAAGACTTTTCTAATGAGATCGGTGGTAATACTGATGAGTGTGATTTGTTGATTCTGAATGACAAAATGTGTCAGCATTGGGAAAGTTTACACAACTCAGCGACCCGTATTTTCCATCTGGACAAAGCATGTTACAAAATCATGGTAGGTCAGAGATCCCTTCAAAGTGCAAGACAGACCAATAGAGTTTGAGGTAACAAAGGACGAAAAGCACATTGCTGTGGTGTCAGATTCCACCATTGCACCTAATCTTTAAGAAACTACCGCTTGAAGAAGTTCGTGTAGTATGAGAGTATCCACAGTTATTTGACAGACTGTTAAAATGCTTCTCTTTTCCAACCACCTATGTGTGTGAGGCTGGACTTTCCTCTTGCACTTGAGACATATTGTAATAGATTGAGTGTAAAAGCAGATGTTAAAATTTGTTTGCATTTTATTAGATGTTCAGGAGTTGCAAATGTATAAAATAATGCCACCCTTCTCAGTGTTTTTTTAAAAATAGTTTTAAAGTTATTTTTAAATGATTAATAAGTATTTATAAAAGTTTTTAGTTTTAATTTCCAGTGCAATAAATACTAGATGTAATCTACATAGATGGAAGTTCTTTGGGATCCTCAGTGATTTTTATAGATATAAGGGGGCCCCAGACCCAACGACTTGAGAACTGCTGGTCCAGGGGAAGGTGTTAGTGCCCGAAGGAAGGCACTTAGGTTCTGCCGTTGCTCACTCACGTTCTGCCCTCCGCCCGCCTCTCTGTTCCACCCAGTCCCTTGTCGTCTCTGGACCCCCGTTATGAGCCTGGTCTTTTCGTTCACTGTGGAATCTAACCACATGTTTTTGTATTGCTGTGAGGCATCTCTTAACTGATCGGTGTATATACGTACATGGTTTATATTATTTCTTCAACTACACTCTAAGCCTAGAGCACAGGAATTCTTATATTTTCTGTGTGAGGGTTTTTATTTTTACCTCAAAATGTAATGCAGTGATGTCTATGCATATAGAGGTGGCACATTAGAATCCATCTTTGTTGAATAAAATTAATTAGTCCTGATTTTCCTTCTTAGACATGATAGAGTTTCAGAGGGGAAAGGGCCCTTGGCCCTCAGTCTGGCCAATTGATTGCATTTCATAGGGAGGAAGCAGAGGCCTGTGACGTGCCTCGTCCGCCTTCATGCAGCTTTAGTCAACTGGAGGTGGAGTGTGGTGACTCCTAGTTCTTCCCAGTGTACCTTCCTGCCTCACCTTTTTTTAATTTAGCAGACAGACTAGTAATGAATTAAGACTTAAAATCAGGTTGAAATAAAACAACCTGTGTATTTTAATTCATTATTACCACAAAATCATATAACGTATATTTTCATGTGTGCTTTTTTGTGTGTATTTATATAACAGTTTGTTCCAGTGGAGTTGAAGTATAATATCTAAGCAGACAAAAAAGTTGTTACGATTGTTTTCCTGAGTCTGGATGACAAATGGAGTTATCTCAAAGAGGGGAGTACAGTGGTTCACACACAGCTTAACCTCTGTGTTGGTTTTCTTAGTGAGGATAAGTGAGGGACTCTGTTCAAGCTGTTTACTGACAGAGTTGTGAAATTCGTGTTCAGTTTTGATCAACTCCTTCATTTGAGTGTGTAAAATACCACTTTTCAGGGTCCCAAAGCCAAGCCCGTGGTGTCCTTCATTGCTGGTCTGACGGCTCCTCCCGGCAGGAGAATGGGCCATGCAGGGGCAATCATTGCTGGAGGAAAGGGGGGAGCTAAAGAGAAGATCTCGGCCCTGCAGAGTGCAGGAGTGGTGGTCAGCATGTCTCCCGCGCAGCTGGGAACCACCATCTACAAGGTGAGCTGTCAACACTGCTCTGGTTTCTGGGCCTGTAATTGGGGCCACCAAGTCCATCTCTTCTGGGTCTGATCTGTCCCTTCCTTCTGGTGTGCAGCTTAACAGTTCCTAGCGACTCTGTTTATGTCCTGCTGTCCTAGTTGGGCGTGACCAGGAATAAGGTTCTGATTTAAAAACTTTTTAAAAAACAATTGGAATCTGCTCCTTTGTAAGGGGCAAGGTGTAAGAAATACAAGAAAGCATTTTGGAGTCCATAAATGCCATGAATTCCATTTTAGGAGTGGTGCAGAAAATTTCCTCATGGAGTCCCCCCCTTTGATGCCATGGAGGGCCTTTGGGGTACAGCTACTCCGATCCCAGGCGCTGTTTCTAGGCGCTGAGGAATGAGACGTGGCAGCAGGGTGGGGAGGAGGCGGGATGGAGGGAGGTTTATGGAAGAGGGTGGGCGATCGATCCAGCCTCCATTCCTGGCCCTGGCTGGGTTGGGATGCCACAGTTGTTACAGGTGGAGAGCGGACTGCTTAGGGATTTGCTGTTCTTTTCCCTTTGTAATAGGACATTGTGGTTTAAAATATTCTAGGATTTGGTACTTCAGTAATGTCTTTGCAATGATTTTCATCCTGTTTCTTTGAGTGATCATTTAAGACTTACTCTTTATTTTTATGATGATTATAGCCTTCACAAAAGAAGCAAACAAACACCAAAACTTTTGAAAGTGCCCTGAAAACAGGCCTAGATTGTATTCCCAGGAGGGAATGGTACAATCTTTGCCCCTGTTTTGGGGATTCTAAAATAAACTCTGTGTTTTATTGAATCTTTGCATGGTCCTGTCTTTTGGAATATGACAGTGTGCCATAGTGTTTGAAAGAAATCTGGTTTGTTAGAGAACATGTGAAGACAGATTTTATTTAAAAGAGGTAAAGAAGGAAAAAAGCCGTGCTTAAAAGATTCACACTGGAGGCCTGCATTACCATTTAACTCCAGTAAGTGGCAGCAGACATCTACATACACATTCATTGTATTCTAATTGCTATAACCTAGAGAAATGTGATTTTAAGTACTGTTTCCTTTATATATATTTCTGAGGTTCTTGACAGTTTGTTCAAATTTTAGTTAATTGTGTCTTTAGTTCCTTTCCTTGAGAAACTAAGCAAACCTGTTTCCATTGCTTATTAAAAAGACCATTATGGTTCATGTATTGCACTAAAGATTTGAATAAGCACAATCAGGTTTGTTAACTCCTACTAATAACACTGCAGTGGAAAAATAAATATAATTCTCAGCCTCTTGGCTCCCATTTTTAGGAAATGTAAAATTGAAGCTGAGTGAAGTGCAGGCTGACACAGACTGATTCAAAGGCTTTGTGTTTGAGGTCCCTCATCCCGGCACATTTTACTGCTGTAATTGCACATGGGTGTAGTTTGGATCTTTTATCTTCTCCCTATCCTCTGTTTTCGAAGGAGTTTGAAAAGAGGAAGATGCTGTGAAAGAAAACGAGAAGCCCTCCCTGCGCCTGTGGAGTGAACCACTGTGGGGAGGTGGCCCGGCAGCGGCGCACGTCTGCAGCCTCGGTCGTCCGCCTGTGTGCCCGTCCTGCTTCCGCACAGTGGGAGGCCAGGCAGGTTTAGAAAGTTCTGTACTGGGGTGTGTCCATCTCACTGGACGGCAGAGATGGCCAATAAATCTACCTTTATTTCAACGTGGTGTGGGGGACTTTTTATTGTGCCTGTGTGGGTGAAAGTGGGGAGGAGGAGAAATTAAGGCGTATGTGTGCGTGTGAGTGTGCCTGTGTGTGGTGTGCAAGTGTGTGTGTGTTAATGGGCTCTGTGGAGGACATCTAACTAAATCTCGAAAGACCGAGACTAAAAATTTTAGTGTGGCATTTGTATAATTATCTTAGAAAAAGAGAGGCCTCAGGTCTCTTTTGAGCTGTAGTTTTCTCGTGTGTGCGTAATAGTCTTCGTCTTGCAGAGTAGTTTAGTGTTAGAGTAAATACAGAGAGTCCCTGGCATGCAGTAAGGGACCACCACCACCGTCCTCGTCACCACCAGATTAGATGCAGAAGCTGGTCTGCGTTTCAGCTTTCGTCTGTCTGGGAGGTGGAGGGCCTTCAATAATGCTGTGTCTTTCTGCAGTTCTGCAGAGCGCTCTTCCCTTCCCCATCCAGGGCCTACATTTCTTTGCTTGCGGTTTAAGACATTTCACTGCAAGAAAGCAGGAAAGCAGTTAGCCATCTACTGTTTTTTTTTTTAAGGGAGCTTGTTAACAAGAAGCAATTCCTGTAGATCAGGGGTGTCAAACTCGTTTTCACTGGGGGCCACATCAGCCTCGTGGCTGCCTTCAGCGGGCTGAAATAACTTTAGGATTGTGTAGATATAACTAGTCCTTAACTAGGGCAAGGAGCTCGGCACTGTCACTGGGTAGAAACAAGGTGGAGGGCTGGATTTGGCCCGTGGGCCTTGTGTTTGCCACCTGTGCTGTAGATAATTGTTACTAACTAGGACAGAGAGGGCTTCCATTGTCAGGCACATACATTTTGAAGTTGAAGAGCCAGAATGTTTTTAAACGGTGTCATTTCTCTGACAGAAACAAACAAGAGCTTCAAAAATAATATGACGGAGAAGTCCCCGAAGAAAGGCTGTTTGGGAAGGCCTGCGTGAGTAGGGGAACCGAGCTGGGACCTGAGGGTGAGCAAGCACCCACCATGCAGAAAGGGTGTGCAGCCAGGCAAAGGGGTGGGGCAGAGCTCACTTTCCAGAAGTAAAGCAACACCTAGTGCTTGGGGCAGTTAGCTCTGGGAGGGGCTAGGGGAGGTTTTGGGGTGACTGGGGAAACCGGTGGTTTGGCAGTTCCCACGACCGTGCTCAGGCTGCTGAGGGCACAGAGAGATGTCTGGAGGTGGACTTCTGGTGCAAAGATTCCTTTCATTTCTGTGAGAGGACACAGGGGAGGAATTTAGCTTCCACTAATAATGGACTACCTCGAACAGACTGACCTTCGTTCGCACGGATAACAATCATTAAATCTGGATAATTAATTTATAAACTATTTGAAAGCACTGGAAAGTGACCAAAATCAGACATGACAGAGGGGACTGACTATCTGTGAGAGGTGAATCTTCTGAGTGTGCAGCTTTTTGCCTGAGGGCCCTCTCCAGTATGCAGTAAATTCTAAAACTTAACCAAGAATGGCACAAGGTCATACAGAAAATCTGAAAGACATATCAAAGAAATTGAATTTATAATCAAAATCTGCCATAAAGTAAATTTTAAGTTCTGATGGTTTTTCTGGAGAATTTTAATAAATTTAAGAAATAATACCAGTCTTACACTAACCCCTTAAGAAAATAGAGGGGAAAAGAACTCATCCTAAATTACTGGTTAAAGCCAATTTGATACCAAACTTGCAAAGATATCACAAGAAGATTTTTTAAAATGTTGACTGCATTTCATTTTTAAAAATGAAGTATCCCCCATCATATTCATAAAATTTTTTAACAAAGTATTAGCCAACTGATCCAGCAGCATATAACAAGGTAAGGTTATGACCAAGTGGTATTCATTAGTTAGGAACCCAAGTCAACGTTTAAAATTAAGCAATTAATTTGAGCAAATGAAGAGGAAAAAATAATAAAGTCACTAACAGATTCAGAAAAATTGATAGAATTCATTACAAAAGTCATGATTAAAAAACAAAAGAACAAAAGAGAATCATTCAGCTGACTTGGAATAGATGGGAGTTTTCCCCATGTGAGAAAGGACATCTATGAACGTCCTTGAAAAATACCTAATGGTGCAACGTGGAGAAATCTCCCCACGACTGAAAACTAGGCAAGGACATCTGCTCTCGCCTGCTCAGCCCTGGTAGAGCAAGTGCAGTACAGCAAGGAAGAAAAAGACAGGGTCAAAAAAACCAGAATCGTATTTAACATTTTTACATTAAAAATGCTAGGAAGTCTATTTTTAAGACCATTAGATTTAATAAATTCATTTAGCAAGGTTTTAAGGTGCAAGATCAATATATTTTTGCAACAAAAATTGTAATATGGAAGAACCAATATTGTTAACCAGTTCTTTTCAAAATATTGTATTGATTTCAACTCAATCCTAATCATAATACTGTAGAAATTAGCAAACTTGTTCCAAAATTTGTATGAAATTACAAAAGACCTAGTAGAAAACAGTCTAGAAATAGACCTGTACCAATATGGCCAATCAATACATAGACACAAAAGTAATATAATGGGCAAAAGGGGAATTTTCAACAAACATTGCTAGACCTACTTACATATTCATAAGGAAATGAATTCAGTCTACCGCCCTCATAAACTAATTCAAGGTTGATATGAGAACTAAATGTATAAGCTAATAAAGATTTTACAAGAAAATAGGAAAACCATGAAGCTGGAGTTGACAAACATGTCTTAGAGAGCAGTGAACAAAAAACAAACAAGAAAATGGATATTACTCTTTATCAAAGTTAAAATTTTACCAAAAGACCCCAGCAAGAAGATGAGTAGGCAAGGCATAACATATGAGAAAGTATTCAAAATATATCTAAATGTATAAAGAAGTGTTAGAACTAAGCAATAAAAAGCCAAATAAAAAATAAAGACTTGAAAAGATACTTCCTAAAGGAAGAAATACCAAAAACTAATAAACATTAAAAAGTGCTCAGCATCATTATTCTTTGGGGAAATGCTAATTAAAACACAAAGAGGGTTCTGGTCATAACGGGGGCGAACATGGACACTGCACTCACCTACTTCAGGGCCACATCAAGGTTATAACTGAATTAAGGAACAATAAACCTGGATAACCACCTGAAGACTAGCTGGATAGAAGTCCTAAACTAAGGCTACAAAGAAGAAGCCACAACAAAGAGGGCTAGGATGTGAAACCCACACCTCTGTGGGGGTGGAGAATCCAGAGAGGTATCTCAGCTGTAGAGCTCCCTCATTAGGAGCAAGAGGTCTTAGTCCCAAGGCAGGTCCCCCAGCTCAGAGCACCAGTGTTAGGAAGCGGAGTCCACCAAACTTCTGACTGGAAACCCAAGGCGTTTGGGAACCCAGACATCCTCTTAAAGGGTCAGCATGTGAACTCTTGTTTGTAAGCACTAACCTTGGGCTCCTGTGCAGGGACAGTGGCTTGGTGGGTGGCAGACACGTACAAGGAGAAACAGAGAAACAGTTGTGTGACTTCTGGGCAAGGGCTGGAGGGACAGCTGCCGCTGTTCTTGAGCGTTAAGCTGCCCTCCCAAATGGCCAACACAGAGGTGCTATCTTTTCTGTGTTGAGCCCACCTCCCCATCACACTGCTAAGTCTGAATCTGCCAGAGCCTGAAGAACTCCACGAGCTCCACCCTGACGACTCCTTGAGACCCTGCCCCACTGCAAAGGTGCACAGGCCCCAGGCTGGTGAGAGCTGGCCTTGGTGGAGCCTAAGACTTTTGCTGTGATCGGGCTCGGGATGATCACTAGGACCAAATCTGAATCCGTGTTAACCTGGGGAATACCACTCACCCGCCCTGGTGACTCGCTGAGACTGAGTCACCCACTTGCATTCAGCCCAAGGTTCTTTCAGATGTTGAGCCTTATTTTAAGGCATAGATGAAAAGATGCTTAAGGTCATGAATCATCAGAGGAAAGCAGATTAAAATCACAATGAGATATCACCCTACACCAGTCAGAATGGCCATCATCAATAAATCAACAAACATAAGGTGCTGGCGGGGATGTGGAGAAGGGGGACCCCCTGTGCTGTTGGTGGGATTGAAAACTGGGGCAACCACTATGGAAAACAGTATGGAGGTTCCTTGAAAAATTAAAAATAGAACTACCTTATGACCTTACATATTTTTCAATAGATAAGTGTATCAAATCAACATATGGTACACCTTAAATTCCCAAAATATATCTCAGTAACACCTCAATAAAAATGTTTCAAACAAGAGGAAAAAACAGTGACACACCACTCACAACCTTCACTGGGGCGGTAAAGTGGACTTTGGCTCCTAGAACACCCCACGGGGAGGAAGGCAGTAGCCATCCAGCATGTGCACTCACTCCCTCGTTTAACACTGAGAGTTTGGTGCCCAGTTTTCTTTTGCAACCCATGGATGGCAAATACCACGTATGACACATAAGGACGCATTAAAGAGGATGTTATCGTCCTGAACTGCTGTTGAGAGGAACCCAAACTGTTTTCTGTATCCCAAAGCAGAACTATAAATAGTTACCAGGAGTCAAAGTGACACTGGTCTCAAATAACATCTATTGGAATGAGAAGGTCTGGGAGTGGGGAGGTGGGAAGGGCCTTGTGGGAAACGGTGGAGGGCATGTGTAACCAGTACTGCTGAAACGGAAAGGAGTAGGATTTTTTTCCCTGAGAAAAGAGATGGCTGAGAGGTAAATGGACTGTAAGGTTAACGGGAAATGATAAGCATTTAAGATCCCAGATCCCGTTTCAAATCTGATGAATGCTGTGGCCTCTGCCCAGGTACGTTCTGAGTGGGTTGGAAGAGGCCTCCCCAGATGGGCCGCTTTTGTATGTGGATCCTCTTGAGCTCAAGGCAATTGAAACCCTGAAGGCTCATGAGAAAATTTTGCTTCTTCTGTACAGAATTTAAATTCAGACTTGCCCATAATAAGAGATATTACCAGAAATAACCTTTCATGACCTATTATTCACAGAGCAGGGCAAACTGCCTGAACATCGGCTCTTATTGTCCTACACACTGTGCACCTCCTCTCTGAAGCCCCAGGGGCTTTACCCAGTTCTTAGCCCAGGATGTCCTGTGTATCCTGTTTTACCTTTCTGTCTCCGGGCTGCTAATGTATGTGGGGTCCCCATGTGTTTGTATGTAAGTAACTTTGGTTATTTTTTTAGCTAATCTGTCACGTGTAGATTTAATTATTAGACCACCCAGAAAAACCTGGAAGGGTGGAGGGAAATTTCTTCTTCCCCCACAATCCCTCCTCATACCCTCGACACCAGGGTTAGAGCCTTTGACTTAAACTCTTCCCTGAGGCATTTGAATTTTAACATCAAGCCGTTGAAGAAGGAGAGACTAAAACCTTCCCTGGGAATGAGAAGAGTCATCGTGTCCCTCATCTTGAAGCCAGCCCACCCTGTTCAAACAACTGTCCCTACTGGCCAGAAAGGGGAGCGGCCCTGGGGGACACTTCTGCCTGTTCCTGATCTGGTTGGTTCATTTGGTTCTCTCTGCCCCTTTGGCTCTGCATCTCCCACCTCGATTCCAGGTTTGCCCCCTCGACTGGGCTTTAGGACTCGTTCTCTCATGTGTTTGAACTTTGGTTCTCCTCATTTGCCTTTGGCTTGGACGTCCCTTTGGTGTCCAGCAACCTGGGGTGTCCCTGGTAGGTGTCTGACAGATGGCACACTCAGAGGCGGAGCCCTCTGGGAACAGGGTCAGTGAGAAGCCATTACCACCTTCAGGCTTGTTGGTAAGTGCGGGCGAGCTGAGACCAGTAGCTGTGTGAGAGGGCCCTGGCAGGAGCTGCCCCTCGTGCAGAGGACACAACCGCTCCCCAGACTGAGACCTGATGGGGGGCGGAGAGGGGAATAAATGCCCTCTGTGGGGGGGCTGGCCAAACTCAGCTGGACGGCAGAGGAGGTGGGCAAGCCCAGCTGGTTCTGTGTATGGGGAAGCCTGGAGGGGGCCCAGAGCAGGGTGGCACAGGGCAGAGAAGGGTGGGAGTGGATCCAGAGGGAGAGCCACAGCTTCACCTCCCCTCCCTCTCATACTTGGACAATATCCTGGCCTGGGCAGCAGCAGCAGATCTTTTTGGGGGGAGTTGGGGAGAAACTAGCTGTTGGGCACTGTGTTAGGTAAGCATGGACAAAAGTTAATGTCTCCAGGAAAATCCTTAGTAGATAGAGTTTTGCATTATACTCTGTATTAAGCAGTTTTCCTCAGGGGAAAGAAAATAGGTCAATGTGCTCTCTAAGGTGATGAAAAATAAAAGGGTGTTTGTGGGTAGGCAACTGTGCCATGTGTTAGGTTTCTTGAGTGTCCCATGAGACAAGCGAAGACAGCTTTAGGACGTTCAAGGGGGGGAAGGTGGCCGCTGCAGACCAGGGCCCGGGAGGTAAAGAAGGGCGCAGGCTGGGCCAATGCAACATCCACGGAGAATCTGGCACTCGTGCGCCCTAGCTCTGGTGGCAACAGTGCCGTGTGGGTTCCTGGGTCTCAGGCTGCTCTCTAGCTGGCTTTTCAGAGTGGTTCTCCAGAAGCCTCTGGGCACCAAGCATTTGCCCAGAGCACAGTAGGCCAGACAGGACTTGTACCTGAGGATCACAGGCAGGTAGCACCAGCCAATTCTCTCTATGTGGTTTCCAGGCAATTTGTCTTTGTTACTCATTTCCTGGGTGACACAGAGGGGCTGTCATGGAGAAGATCTGAGAAAGATTGACCTACACTCATTTTTCAAGTGGGAGAGCTGATTCACAGAGGTAAAGCCTAAAATTACAACCAGGTTGGCAGCAAATCTGAAAATTGAACCTGGGTCACCTTTCCTGGACCCCAGACCGGTGCCTCACCTTAGGGGTGTGAGGAGGGCAAATGATCAGCTCCCTGCTAAGCAGTTTAGGGCAGGTGATTTAGGACAGACATTTTCAGTGAGGTTAAAGGCACTGGAAACAGTCATTCAGGCAGCGCGAATTATGACCGTGGCTGTCCTCTTTGCATCTGACACGTCCTAGGAGTGGAACAGGGGTGGAGCACGGTCTGTGGCCGTGAGATGGAGCGAAGCTGGAGCACCGGGCAGAGGTCAGGGCCTTGTGTTTGGCTTCAGCGCCCAGAGCTCCACTCTTCTCACTAATGGGCTGACCGCAGACAACTGAGACGGACGAACCAAGGTGGTCTCGGCCAAAGGAACTATGATTCTCTATCACCTCCCCTGTATCAAAAGTTCCACCCAAGTTCTCTAGGCTGGGGGTCTGGTGTCCGTGCTGTCAGATCTGGAATCAAGATTCGAATGCTCAAGATCAAAGGCCTGGGTCGTTCTGCTGTAGTGCAAGGGAAAATTGAGCGGACGATGTGAAGGTCAGCACTCATGGCTTTGACTCAAATAGAGGAGTTCTATCTTTTAATAGCTTTTCAGCTCATTAGTATTCTGATATGGAAAGGAAAGCATCCTCTGAACTGCTGAATTAACGATGTTTCAGTGTGCACGAACTTTAATTTTCACACTGGGGGTGGGGAGGCCTCTGCAATGTGACCTGGTTGGTCTCTGGTGATGCCCGGCAGCTGGAAAAGGAGGAAGCAGTGATCCAGAGAGGAGCACGTCACCTTCAACGAGGTACCTGCAGGTGATCGGTTTCCAGTGATGGAGTGAAGATGAGGAGGCTGAACACAAGAAAGTGCTGGGGAAAGTGTGGGGGGAAAGTCATCCTCGAACACAACTCAAGACTGGACACAGCAGAGTCAGTTTATGGTGGTGTTGGTCAAGTTAGAACTTTCCTGCTCTCCTGCTCCAGTCCCAGAAGGATGAGAAACAGCAGCTGGCAGGCAAGGAATGAGGTGGGGGGTGGGGGGGCAAAGAAGCTGCCTCTGCGCCCACCTCTGCCTCCCCTTGACTTCCTGCCTTTGGCAGGCCCTGGGTAGGGATGGTAAAGGTGAAAGTGGTGAGAAGCCTTAGCTCTGAATGGAACTTATTATGACTTGGAATTGGACATACTAAATCCCAAAGTGATTTTGTGATTTACATTAGTATCAGGGTCCTGAACCTTTTAAGTGGGAATCAAAATGTCACCAGGCAGGAGCACAGAGCCCCATTAGTTTCCGAGGACTGACACAATGAACCATCACAAGCTGGGCAGTAAACAAGAGGAGTTTATTCTTTCGCAGTTGTGGGGGCAGCATCCTAAATCAAGGTGTCAGCAGGTTTGCCCATCCTCCAGAGGTTCCAGGGGGACAGTCACCAGCTTCTGGTGGCTGGCTGCTGGTCTTCCTTGGTGGTCCTTGGTTTGCAGCTGCGTCGCTCTAATGTCTGCCTCTGTCTTCACCGCACCTTCTTCTTGTCTCCTCTCCCCAGGTCTCCCCTAGGCAGACACCTACTGTTAGATGTAGACCCCTCTCCTCCTGCTCCCGCAGGATAATCCACAATCATTTCTTTAAGAGCCTTACCTTAATTATGTCTGTTAAGACCCCTTTTGTAAATAAGGTAGCATTCACAGATTCATAGAATTAGGATGCAGACCTCTTTTGGGGGGGTTGGGGTTCCATTCAACCCCTGACACCCCCTAAAGTTGCTCTGCGATTGCATCGTGAGTCCTGTTTGTTCAGCGCGGTGGAACCTCAGAATAGTGAAGGCAGGGCCCGAGGTCTGAGCTTGTCCTTTACACTGACAGCCTCCAGGGGGCACTGTAGAGATAGGCTCAGGCATGCCCTTCAGTACAGTGGGAGGGAGATTTCATGTGAGAAGATGAGGAGCTGCTATTAGTATCTTCCTTCTTCTTTTTAGAAATTTCTAAGTGAAATGCAGACAAGGTCATCAGCTGAGAGGGAAAGGGGAGGAAAGTTGTTGGAGGGTTGAAGAGAAAGGAGAACCCGTGAAATAGTTCTCAGGAGGACAGTGAACCATATGCTTGGACGAAATACTCGTAATTGTTTTCCGCCTCAACTTTCTCCTCTGTCTTTGTCTTCCCACTCTCCTTATACTCTGTTCTGGCTCCAAAAACCTTTAATAAACTCTTGTTAAGAAAGTCAAGTTGGAACTCCATAGGCCAGTCTGACCCACTGTGACCTGGATCCCTGCTCTTTGATCCAAGCAACTGCTCCAGGGGGTAGACACGGCCCCCGCAGCCCCACCCCCGCCCCACAGAGACCCAGACAGTGGTGACCACTTAGGTGACCACTTGACTCTGCTGCTCTGAGAAAGCAGCCGCGACAGTACTGAATCAACAGGCAGTGGCCATGTTCCTGCAGAACTTGGTCAGCTCTGAAATGTGAATTTCTTATGCTGTCACAAAATATTTCTTTGATTGTTTTTCAACCATTAAAAAATGTAAAGCCCATAGTTAGCTGGCAGGACTTACAAAAACGGGTTTGGCCTGTGTGCCATAGTTGAACCCTGAAATAAACTGTGTATGTTTCTTGTTTCATTCTGACCCCCTGCCTGCCAAAAATTCACCTTCTTACAGGTCTAAATCTGTCCAAAACTTAAACCTAAAAGAGGGGGAAGCCCCCTCTTTTCCCATCCACATTCCTTCATCCAACACCTGTCCCAAAGGTCTGAGGGACCATGTCGGACGTTTGACTTCCTGTCGCCAAACCGACTGTGCTCCTCATGGCCCGTTGTTGGTTGTTTCTACGTCTGTCTCATGCCTCCCAAGCTGCCTGTATGTTTGTGAAGGGCAGAGCTTGCATTTTGTGTGTCTGTGTGACTCCTGGAGTCGTACCCTACACCTAGTTGGCGTTCAATAAATATTCAAGAAAAAAATGGTGCCTTTTAGACTCTGTTTTGCGGGGCTCCAAGGAATTGTTTTACGCACAAAGTTCAGAAATAAAAAGGCAAACCCCAGCAAAATTGCTTCCTTTTGCATTCTTCATTTTGATGATGTCTCTAAGGTGTTGTTTCCTATATACTTTATGCCCTTAATATACTCCAAATTACCTTATATTTCTGTTGTATCTCATAGATAGGAGGTGACATGTAAGGGTAGAGGGCCCCCTGGTCACCTAGAGTCATATACCCAAACCTGTCCCAGTAATCTCAGAAACAGAACACACCAGACATTTCAGTAAAGGCTTTCACCTTATACCAGATAATGATGCACCATGAAGCTCATTCACACTGGAAGGAAGAAGCAACAGGAATTCTGTGCGTATTGAACGTAAGGCAGCCAGTTGGGCGATGGTGGTTAGGCCTCCTGTTGGTGAAACTACAGCACATCCTTCTGATCCAGGCGCGGTTTGAGATGCTGCTGTACTCTGGGAAGGGAGGAAAGGAAGAAGACAGCAGAAGATTTTGAATGTCCCAAATTCTGTGTTGAAGGCATGTAAACTTATAAACTCTCCACCCCATCTCCACTGTAGGGAAGTTTGAAGTCAATCTGTTGAAGCTTCCACCTGAACTCAAACCAGCCTACCTGCTACTTTTGCACAGTAGATAATGATAATAGTTGAGGATGTGTCACCCTCTAAAAGCATTTTTTAAAAATGAAGGCTGATACAACGTTTTTCCTCTTCTTTCAGAGTCGTTATTACCTGAGCTACTTCAGGACAGTTGGTTGCTCATGGTTACACCGTGGGAATGCAGCCTTCAAGGCACCGCCGAATCCCGCACCTTTCTTCCTCGCCTGGCGCTGTCTCTGCCTACGAAATCAAACTGATTAGTCGGTAAGTACCAACATGTCTCACACAGAGGGGCTGTCATGTAGACATAAAGTCTGAAAAGATGAGCAAGCAGCAAATCACTCTCACCCATTTCTCTCCTTGGCGGTCTTCCTAGGAGAGTCTTTGAGGTGGTCCTGCTTTTTAAGGGCTTTATATGCTCAGGTGCCATTCACTGTGGTGACAAGGTCACTGGCCGAGCCTTCCCCACGAGACCTGAAACTTTCTCTTCTTTGAAAATTGCTAAGGCGAATGCAAGATGCTCCATCCATGAGGCCGACGAGTGTACCTAATTCACAGCTGTATCGCTGAAGCCTGGTAGAGCACGTGGTACCTAGTAGAGGTGAAATACACGTCTCCTTGGGTCATGCTCATAGCCTATTAAGAGCTATTTTCAATAAAGATGATACATTTTAGACTTTCCCTAACAAGTACAAGTGTATTTGTTAAAGGATGAAATGGGTCTTGACTGCCCACATCATTGCTTTCTTTGGGAGGCTGGCCTGAAGGGGAATGTGTGGTTAGAAGGCGGCGTGGGTTCCACTTGGGCAGTTCCATAAGAGGCTCCTGCCCGACTCTAGGCAGAGGTTTGGAAGGGACTTACCATGAAGCCAACCCAGCTTAGGCACACAGCCTCTTACTCGCCCCTGCCCTTCCGAGGCTCTGTAAAGTGGCCCCGGCAGTTTTGTGTTCCCCCATCTTGCATTCTTTTCCTTACAGCTTCAGAAACTTCTGGCCCCACGAAACTCAGACCTGTCCTGGGAGGTTCTCATTACAATCCCTCTTAGATTTCCAGGAAGGCTGTTCATTTTTAATTTTTAAATTTTATATTTATTTATTTTTTGGCCCCCTGTACCCTTTCTGCCTCCCCATCCTCCTATCCCTCTCTCCCGTGTTTGTTATCTTGTTTGTTCATTGTTGCTTTCAGGTTTATACCCCACATATGGGTGAAATCATATTGTTCTTGTCTTTTTCTGTCTTACTTATTTTGCTGAGCATGATATTCTCAGGATTCATCCACGAGGTTACCAATGGTGGTATTTCATCTTTTCTTGTGGCTGAGTCATAAGTGCTCCATTGTAGGCATGCACACATCTTCTTCATCCAGTCGTCTGTCGCAGGACCCCTCAGTTGTTTCCATGTCTTGGCCATTGCGAATAATGCTGCAGTGAACGTAGGGGTGTATGTACCTTTACAAATAAGTGTTTCCAAAATTTTCGGGTGTAGAAGAGGGATTGCTGAGCCATATGGTAACTCTGTCCCTAATGTTCGAGGAGCCTCCACACTGTTCCCCAAGTGGCCACATCAGTTTACTTTCCCACCGGCAGTGAGTGAGGGTCCGTGAGATCTGTTTTGATCAATGTGTGTCAAGCCTCGTTTCCAAGGACCCCACTTGTGTGACTATTTCCCGGACCCCACTTGTGTGACTATTTCCCAGACCCCTCTGGCTTCCCCCACTCTCCCACCTGCACCCCACCTCACTCACAGCTCTCGTACTCACCTCTCTTTGCTGTTTGTAACGTGCCAACCCCTTGCCCCCTCTGGGACCCCTCACATCTTATTCTGTCTGCCACGCCCTTCTCTAGCCCACATGCACGCTGTTAGCCTTCCTGGTCATTCTTTAGGTCTATCTTCTCAGGTCTTTCAAGCTATATTTTGACCCCTCCCTGCCCTTGTTCACTCCATGTCAGAGTAGCAGGCTGCTTGTTTCTATCCTTGAAATTATCCCACAGCATTTGCATGCTCACCTGTGTAACGTCCAGTCCCACAATATGTGTAGGGTTGAAGAGAGCAGAGAAACTTGTTTTGTTCCCCCACGCTTACCCTTTTAGACTCAGTGCCTGGCACACAGTGTGAGCTCACTGGGTGTTTAATGAATCAAGAACAGGTGCTCCCGCAACACTGCGTGACAATCGCATCGCCTCCTGGCTTCGTGTTTACCTGCAGGTTCTGTTCACTGGTTTTTACATCACTTCATCCAGTGCACGTTCCTGCCCTTAGAGGATAGAGACCATGTGTTTTTATCATTTGTGTCAGGCATGTGGATAAGTGCTTAACACACAGCAACAATTAGCACATCCTCATCCGCCCTCTGATCCATGCAGCCTACCCACAGCCACTCGGTGCGCTCTAGGGCCCCTGGAACCACCGTGGGTGTGAGTAGGGCGTTCTCTGCTGGGGAGGCTGAGCCGTGGAGAATCTCCGAGCCTCTGTGCTCCTTTCTGCCTCCTGGCCCTTGTTGGTGATGGGGGTTGAAGGTAGGAGGCAAGGACTCAGGTTCCCTTTGCTGACAGCCCTAAAGAGCATCTGAAACCCTGGGGCAGTGACCCTCCAGGGGGCCCTGGGAGACTGCCCAGGAGGCTTTGACGGAGAAGGACGCCTGCCTCCTACGGAGGGATGATCACAGCAGGCTCTCTGAGGTGGCAGCCATCACTGGGAGGTTTCAGATCTCCCGGGTGAGAGAGAAAGACAAATATTGCATGGTATCACTTCTATGTGGAATATAAGCCAAAGCTGAACTCGTAGAAACAGAGAGAATGGTTGCCAGGGGCTGGGGTGGGCTGTGGGGATGGGCTTATTCAGTTATAAGATGAATACATTCTGGGGGTCTAATGTACAGCATGGTGACTGTAGATAATAATCCTGTATTGTGTGCTTGAAGTTTGCTGAGATTAAATCTTGTGGTCTCACCGCCCCACCACCTCCCAAAAGTAGCTATGCACAGGATGGGTGTATGCACCAACTTGATTGAGGTGTTTTACAGCATATATGTATATTAAATCATCACATTATATACCTTAAATATATGCAATTTCGATTGTCCATTATACCTCCATAAAGCTGGAGTGGGGGAAAGAAAAGCTCGCAGGCGCTTCTCAGGAGCAACCGGGTAAGAGCCGCTGTGCGGAGACCCGGACGCGGCGCGGGTCACAGTCTTTGCTGCAGTGACGACGACCCCTGGGAACTTGCGTAAGTTTCTGTGACAAACGAGCAGAGGCGCTTTGCTCCCAGGCTAGAAACCAGTTTATTCTTGCAAAACGATGGAAGGGGCAACCCTAAAGAGTCCCAGTGACTGCAAGTAGCAGACATTTAGCGACGGGAACGTGGATGGGTCCCAAGGCTTGGCTGGCTTTGAAGGCCTTGAGGAGCCGGTAAGGGGGCGCTGCTGATGGACCACGGCAGTTCTGTGGCTTAGGTTCCATACACTCCTGGGTCACGGGAGTAAAGTGTCTGTCGGAATCACAGGTCTCAGACTGAGTGGCTGTGCATTGGGGTGGCAATACAAGGACATGGAGATGTGCTGGCTTCTTGTAATAGCATTGGCAAACTGAAAAGAAAAAGCTTGGATTTTTAACATTTCACTTCAAATCACAGACAGAGGAATGACTGGTAAGTTTCTTCTGCCCTAGAAGAGTCTCTTATCTCCTCTTGTTTCAGAGTTGATATACTGGAAGTCAGCTGCAGAGTCCGATGGGGGGGCTTGCTCAGTTATGACACAGCTGGAGCTCACAGCCTCACCAGGTCTCACGCAAATGCTGGCGCACTTGTGGGAAGGAGCGGAAATGTAAAATTGGGAATGACCACTGTGGGAGGGTTTTTACAATTTAGAGAATCCCTAACTCCTAGTACTACTGAGCTTCCCTTGCACCCGAAGTCTGCATTTCCCAGCCTTCCTTCTACATGGCTCTGCGAATGTCCTAGCTTTCACCAAGCAGACACAGCCCTGTGCCACTGCGGAGGCAGAATGGACAGAAGAGGGCAGGCGCCCGTTCCAGCAGAGCTGAGCCCTGCGGAGGCAGAGGGCCCCGGAGCCGGCGGAGCTGATGGCGGCTTCCCGATTCCTCAGCTTTCTTTCTGACGTGGCGGAGGCTCCCTCCGAGGGTTTGTATTGCCCTGTGGTTCTTCAAGCAGCTCATGGAATCTCCGCCGTGATCCTGCTCTCCTGTGTTTCTGCCAGTCACCGAATACTGCATAACACAGTCCTTTCTGCTTAAAGTAGCTAGAGTGAATTCTGTCCCTTCAACTGAACCCAGATACAGAGAGATGTCATAATTCATCGTCAGCTTTTCCAGCCGCTGTGGAAATGGCCCATACCAGACATAAGGGGAAGGCATACGGGCTCTGCTGGAATCCCTCCAGGGACAAGTTTCTTAGGCAGCTCAATCCATTTTGAACAAACTCCAATTATCAACAGAACTGTTTTCATACTTCTCTGGAATCTATTTGCAAGAGTCCATTGATTTTTGTTCCTGTTACTGCATTGGCTTGGTTTCTTGTTAGTTACTTGGAAAAGAAAGGTTCTAAGCTAAAAATTCAAAATCTTCTACCTGTTCCCTCTATAGCATGGTTCCCAGATTCCCTAACACTCTCTCTGTAAGCATGAGAGAGGGAGAGAGAGAGAGAGAGAGAGAGAGAGAGAGGAGGGAAAGAGAGGAGGGTTTAGGGAGCTTCACTGGGGACTGTGAAAGGTGTCTAAATGTGTCAGAAGGTGCAGGTATAAGTTTTTACATAGAAAAAAAGCTAAAAGGGGGCTGGATGAAGTATATGTGATTAAAAAACTCCCTCTTTATTGAGTCCTGGTGCCAGCTCATGTTTGTTTTGTCAGCCTCACTGGAATATTTTATTTTTGTAGTAATTTATCTCTCATCTATTAGCTCAGCTTTCTGTTAGTGAATTAATGATCCCTGAATCATCCACTTGATAGCATGAATATTATTATTTTACCCAAAATGTAGTTGTAAAAAGACAGAAAAGGGAAGAATAAAAATTAAAAATGAATCTAAAATAAGAGAGGATTGAATAGTGTTTTACTGTTATTTTTATTTTTTGAGCTACAACTATCACTATCAACAAATAGTGGTTTGTATGCTTATTACCTGTCTTCCTTCATCAGAGTGTAAACCCCAAGAGGGCAAGAGATCCTTCCTGTATCCTTGAAGCCTGATCCGGGGCATTAAACAGAGTAGATTTGAAAAATATATATGTATACATATGTATAGTCTGTCTGGAAAAAGTCCAGCCAATTGTTAATGTAATGAGAATGGTTTGCAGATGTCCTGTAACCTGGCAGCCAAGGAGAGTGGACTGGAATGTCCATGTGTGAACAATGACGACTTCACTGTACTAGTCAGTGGGGGCAGTAGATGCCATTGAGTGAACATGGGTACTGTGTGGTCACTGCATTCAAAATGACTGAGTGAGTAGAGAACTCTACTCATGCACATGCACCAAATTTTGTGTTAAGCTTGAACATTTCTCCACGGAAACTATTTGGGTAATTCAGAAGGCTTTCAGGGATGATACAATGAAGACAGCACAAATAAATGTGAGGCACAAAAAGTTCAAAGATGATTGAGGATCTGTTGAAAGTGATCCACGTTCTGGAAGGCCTGCAACAGCAGAACACATGAGAATGTTGAATGTGTGTAGGCTATAATCCACCAAGATCAGTGACTGACAATGTGAGAACTAGAAGCTAATCTGGGGATCCCCCAAACTACTGTGTCTGAGACTTTGATGCAGGATCTTGGCATGAAATGTGCTGTGGAAAAATTCATTCTGTGGCTTCTGCTACCAGAGCAAAAGGAACATAATGTTGCAGTTGCTAATGACTTGATTCAAACCACTACCAATGAACCATATTTCCTCAAGAAGGTCATAACTTTGAAGGAGACTGCTGAGACATCATTGTTCTATGTACAATGTTTCTTATGTCTTGTATTTTCTTCTATAAATGTTTCTATTTTTCATAGTACATACCTGGATGCTTTCTGGATAGACAATATATATGTGTGTATATATATATACACACACACACACTAGTTTAATGAATGAGTTTGTAGACACGATGATAGAAAACAAAAGGGGAGGTGGAGGAGCCGGAGGAAGACTGTGTTTCCTACTGCTGTCTAACAAGTCAACACAAGCTTAATTGCTAGAACAATACCCATTTATTATCTCACAGTGTTGTGGGTTTGGAATCGGCCCTGCTTGATGGTCCCCTGCTCAGACTACAGTCAAGATATTTATTTGGCTGCATTCTCATCTGGAGACTCATCTGA
This sequence comes from Sturnira hondurensis, assembly GCF_014824575.4. Taxonomy (NCBI): domain Eukaryota; kingdom Metazoa; phylum Chordata; class Mammalia; order Chiroptera; family Phyllostomidae; genus Sturnira; species Sturnira hondurensis. Next base: position 3,508,376 of record NW_028074670.1, read on the forward strand.
GAAAACCCCCACTTCCCAGCTCACTCAGGTTGTTGGCAGAATTCATTTCCCTGAAGTATGAATGAGGGCCCGGCTTCTCCCTGGTTATGGTGCTGAGGCTGCACTCGGGGATGGGAGGCTGCCCTGCAGTCCCCCTCCACGTGGTCTCCCACAGGCGCTGCACAGCATGGCTGGCTGCCTCTTCAAGGCCAGCAGAGAAGGTTTCTCTCTAGTCTGCTAAGCCAGAGTTTTATCTAATATAACCCAATCACAGACATGATGTCATCTTTGTCCCATTCTGTTGGTTAGAAGTAAGTCACAGGCCCTGCCCACACTCAAGGGGAGGGGATTATACTAGTCACTGGGGGTCACCTTAAGGTGTGTCCACCATAGGACCTCAGGAAGAAATATGAGTGGTCAAGGAGAAATTTGGCATTTTGTTTTGCAGGCATTTCTTCTTCTTATAAAATTCACCTTCCATTTTGCTATCAGAATATCATGCAGCTCACAGATTAAGTATAGGAAGCTCTCATTTCTATATACTTTAGAAACTCCCCGGATCTGGAATTTATAGCTTGGTTAGTGATTTACATTATTTGTAGTCCCTGTCTAAATTTCAATTTCTTTCTGATGAAAAGGAAATGAAAGATAGATATATAGAGATAGAGTTAGTTAGATAGATAGATAGATAGATAGATAGATATAGATAGATAGAGAGAGATTGATTTGATCTGAGTTCCTGGATACGTAAGAAGCAGAGGCCTTTGTTAACAAGATGAGTAACAGTCCAAGCTGAGACTTTGGAGCACCCAGACCGGCAGGTGTCTACCTGTGCTTTACAGGAGGTGTGTCCTTGTGATGCTGGACATTTCCCTCAGAGTGGCTTCACTGACCAACCTATGAGTCTGGACTGGTTAAAGTTACTTGATGTAGTTTGCCAGAAAGTCATTGCTAAATCCTGTAAAATGTCTTCTCACAGCTTGTTTTTCTTTCAAGTAGTTGAGTAACCAGTATGGTAGTCCCTGGTCAGATGGGATAGGGCTTGCCTGCAAAGCCTGTTGGTACACAGCTAAGAGGGTATAGTGTATACATTAGAAAACCACTAGGAAAACAAGAGAGCAGATTGAAGAGCCTTCAAAAGACCTAACATATTCAGCCAAACTAGGGGTACCACTAATCGTAAGGCCCACCATTGTTTTGTGTCCCTAAGGAAGAAAGCAGACCACTGGCAGTCAAACAGTGAAAAGCCATTGACTGTAAGGTACATCACTATTTCAGAGGTGACAGTATATGCACAAAACGAGTCTTTGAGCTGATGAGAGTGGTTGGTTCCCCAGAACAAACATACTGGGCACTGGTTTTCCCTCCAGGAAGCCCTGATTCTCAGCAGAGTGGGGTCTCGAAGACCTGCAAATGTGACACTGACTATGTGCTGTCACTCACTAGAGAAACAAAACACTGGAGTTGGAGATGTCCTTAGAAGTCTCAGCCTGCCTGGTAGGGACGGAAGAGTTGCGTCTCTCTTTCTAACAATGGTTTTCCATCTTTTACACAAATGTGCCGAGCAGTTAGGAACTAACTATCTCACCCAGGTTCTTGCTGCATTTTTTCAATTTATCAGGTAACTGGGTCTCAATTTAAACCTAACAATGTTTTCCTATGTCCGACTACGTGTGAGGAAGTGTGGATGCTTTACAGGGTGGGTGTAACCTGTGGATGAGAATGTGAGGGTCCTGAAGAGAAAGCTTGTCCTGAGGGAAGAGGCATTAGGCTGACGTGATTGGCCACTGATGGTGTCCCCGTTCATTCGGTCTTTTTTTCATGCAGTGAGAGTACCTACCATGGGCCAAGGTCTACATCAGTGACAGGCCCGAGTTCCCAGTTTCCAGTCCTCTCAGCTCACAGCTCTCCTAAGTCTGGTCTGAAAAACACAGAAGAACTCCTGCATGTGGTCAAGGCACCCATGCCCAGGGTTGCTGTGATGCAGCAGAGACAGGCCACTGGCCCTTCCCCTTTGTGGGACCTTGAGACAGTAGCTGACTTGGATGCCACTGGGCACAGGGTTGGTGGGTAGAAGCTGGAGGTGAGGACTCCCCATAGCATGCTGCTTTGCCTTAGACCTCAGAGAAGCAGATTGAGGGGGACTGCAGAGGAGGTGACAAGTGACACCACATGGTATCGGAGTGGGCTGTATTAATCCCACAAGGGGAGACCACCTGCAGTAGGTGGGGATTATGGTAGTGTAGTGGGACCTTGAGATTTCCAGCAGAGAAAATGAGGGACAGAGCCGATGACGCATTATTAGCAAATACAAGGTAAACTTGCTTTGATTGCTGACAAAGAAATCTGGGGAAAAATAATTTTGTCTTTCAACCAGAATTTAGTTGAGTTATATTTGTCATAATTATTAATATATTTGAGTTTATTTTTCTTTTTTTTTGAGATTGGACTTTTGTTGTTTATTTTTTTAAATATATTTTATTGATTATACCATTACAGTTGTTCTATTCCCCCCTTCATTCCCCTCCACCTGCACACTTCCTCCCCCACCATTCTCCCCCCTTAGTTTATAACCATGTGTCTCAATTTCTTTAGATTCTATATTTCCCCCACTATTCTCGCCCTCCCCCTATCTATTTTCTACCTACCATCTATGCTATTTTCTGTGCCTTCTCCCCCCTTCTCCCCCTCCCACCCCCCTGTTTCTAACCCTCCATGTGTTCTTCATTTCTATGGTTCCACTCCTGATCTAGCTGTCCTCTTAGTTTGCTTTTGTTTTAGGTGTGGTTGTTAATAACTGTGTGTTTGCTGTCCTTTCACTGTTAATATTTTTCATCTTCTTTTTCTTATATAAATCCCTTTAGCATTTCATATAATAAGGGCTTGGTGAAGATGAACTCCTTGAACTTGACCTTATCTGAGAAGCACTTTATCTGTCCTTCCATTCTAAATGAAAGTTTTGCTGGATAGAGCAATCTTGGCTGTAGGTCTTTGGATTTCATGACTTGGAATACTTCTTTCCAGCCCCTTCTTGCCTGGAAGGTCTCTTTTGAGAAATCTGCTGACAGTCTGATGGGTACTCCTTTGTAGGTGACTGTCCCCTTATCCCTTGATGCTTCTAGGATTCTCTCCTTCATTTTGGTCTTGGCTAATGTAATTATGATGTGCCTTGGTGTGTTCCTTCTTGGGTCCAACTTCTTTGGCACTCTCTGAGCTTCCTGGATTTCCTGGAAGTCTATTTCCTTTGCCAGACTGGGGAAGTTCTCCTTTATTATTTGTTCAAATAAGTTTTCCACTCGTGGCTGTTTCTTTCCCCCTTCTGGTACCCCTATAATCCGGATGTTGGAACGTTTAAAGATGTCCTGGAGGTTCCTAATCCTCTCCTCATTTTTTTGAATTCTCATTTCTTCATTCCTTTCTAGCGGGATGTTTTGTTCTTCCTTCTGGTCCATTCCATTGATTTGAGTCCTTGTTTCCTTTCCATCACTATTGGTTTCCTGTGCATCTCCCTTCATTTCAATTAGTTTAGCCTTCATATGTTCCTCTAATTTGTGACTATAATCTACCAGTTGTGTGAGCATCCTGATAAATAGTGTCCCGAATTGTGCTTCTGAGAGGCTGGCAATTTCTCAGTCACTTAGAGTTATTGGCTCTGGGACTTTGAGTTTTTCTTGCGCCATCTTTCGGGTTGTTCGTGCCTGTTCCATAGCAGGATCAGAGCCCTAAAATGTTCACTAGAACAGGGCAACTAAGTCGCTGGGTTGTGATGTTGTATGTGGGGGTGGGGTCAAAGAGGGACAATGGCTCTCACTGGTATTGCAGGGCAACTAAGTCGCTGGGTTGTGACGCTGTATGTGGGGGTGGGGTCAAAGAGGGACTATGGCGTCCTGTCCGCCGCCTGCCGCCACGACCCTCACCGGTGCCGCAGTTGCTGCTGTCACCGGGCCCATGGGTTTCGTCCCACTGCATGCGAGTGTGCCACCGCCGTCAGCAGGCCTGCGGGCCTGCGTGGTCCGTCTCACTGTGCGCAAATATGCGCCTGCAGTCTGCCCCGCACCCCAACTGGTTCCCGTCTGCCTGCGCGCCTGGGTCGGGGGCCCTGTCCTGCCCGACCCTGCTCGCTGCTGGCTCCACCCCTCTTACCGTCCCCATTGAACAGTTAGATGTAGTCGGACTTCCGTATAATTCAATTTTCTGTCCTTTGGTTGTGTCTTTGTTTCTCCAAACCTTTGTTGTATTCAAACTTGGTTGTGGGAGAAGGCACAGTGTTTCCACCTATGCCTCCATCTTGGCAGAAGTTTGGGTTTATTTTTCTAATCTTAGTTTTTACTTTTTATTTGTCATACTTTTTCTCTGTTTTCTTTTAAATTAAGTTTTTCCTTATTTGATTATTTCTTCCATTACTTGCATCAAAGTTTTTATCTCAATATTGTTAGCCTGTACTCTCCCTCTCCTTCATTAACCACATTTAAAGGGGCTTCTAGTGCCAACAAGTCTATATAGTCTTACCTCTATAATCTGCCTCCTTCCCCTTCTCTCCCTCTTCCTCTCTGAGGCCAAGCCCTCATCATTTTATGCATCAGTTATTGCAGTTCTCTCTCTCTCCCTCCCTCCCTCTCCACTTCCATCTCTACTCTCTAACCCTTACCCTAACCCCACCTCCCACCCTCAAACCTACCCCCTTTGGCTTTGTCCACGAGTCCATTATATATGTTCCTTGGTGGCTCTTTTCCTATTATCCCCTATTATCCTTCTCCCCCTTTCTCTCTGGTTACTGCCAGTTTGTTGTTTAGTACCACGTCTCTGGTTGCATTTTGCTTGCTTGTTTGTTTTGTTGATTAGGTTCCACTTATAGGTGAGATCATATGGTATTTGTCTTTATATTCCATGTCTATATGAAATCATATGGTATTTTTCTCTCTCTGACATATTTCACTTAGCAATATACCGTCTAGGTCACGTGGCTGACATTCTTAAGAGGTAGGTATTAAATGTTTCTGTGGATATTAATTAGAAATGTATATAATCATTAAAAGTTGAATATATACCCTTTTATTACAGCTACCTTTTGTATACTTTATATTAAATTTTCATTTTTGATATTTTAATAATCTCATAGCCTTAATGAACATAATTATTCTCTATTTGATGTTCAAGGTGTCTCTACTTAGCAAGTAGGGGCCCATTTAAGTTAGTTCCTTTATTTCCTTGCACTACCTTGCATATTTTTGAGAAATGAAAATCAGCCCTGCTGGCTGTCAAGTCATGATAAACAATTTCTAACAAACATAGTCATAGCCACAATGCAGCTAGAGGAAAAAAGATCTCCGAGTAATTATTGCTTTCTTACTGATAAAATTATTTCAGCATGAGCACAAATCTTCGAAGTCTCCCCTAGCTCCCTTTTTACCCAAACACCCAAGCACTGTGCTCTTCCTTGCTCAGCAAGTTGAATAAATCTAAGTGTGTTCCTGATGGCCTTTGACTCATGGATTTTGGCACATTGAGAGCCTCGTGCTTTCCAGCAACAGCAAGACGTGTTTCAGACTCATCCTGAATTGTTCTGCCCAAGACATGGGAGGCAGTTACTCTCCAAAAAGGTCTCGTTCCTTCAGTGTCTAAAAGCAAAAGATATGAAAATCTGGGCATTAGGAGCACACATGAGCATTAGTAAAGAGCAAAGTTGCTTCTGTTAAAAATTATTGCCATTGGGCCACTTTTTTCAGCTGGAATACCTCTCACCTTTTAAGATTGTGGGTTTGCGTTGATCTCTGCAGTCCCGCATGCCTTCTCATTGTACCCAACTTTCTTTTAGTCCATGGCTTTATTAAGTACTAAGAATTTTCTCTCTTCACATGGATTCTTGGAGGTTTGGGTTTGGCCGATCACCCACTGTCCTCTACCTTAAGTTCGTACTGATTGAGAAAAACAGGAGAACAAATATAGTCTTTAACTTTTTGTTTAAAAAACTATATTACAGAACATATTCTGTGGACAAAAGGAAGATTCCATCTTCCTTCTGATTACCTGAACTGCATCCAACATGTATGTTAAATGAAAGATGTCCTCCTGGACAGGAAGTCCGATCCTGATGTTCCTACCATATAAGAAGAGAAAGTAAAGGAGGAAGCGAGAGCGGAGCAAGTGAGGAGGAAAGGAAGAAAAGAAGAGGAATAGCAGAGGAAAAGGAGAACAACAACAAGAGAGAGCTAGTTACTTGTATGTAAAAAAGGGTTTATGACATCTAAATAGTTGTGTCATCAGTGGGATTAATTCCATGCTGTCCATAAGGGCCAGACATATGTAAATGCGCATAAATGGCAGCTGGCAAGGATGTTTTGATCATACGTTTGAACATAGTTATCTTTTACTAGCTAGGGTCAATTTCTAGAACAAAGAGTTTCATTACAAAAGTATATAGCTTAAATTTCTTTAAGATTTTATTTTTTTATTTTTAGAGAGAAGGGAAGGAGAGACAGAGGGAGAGAAATATTAATGTACAAGAGAGACATCTATCAGCCTCTTGTGCACCCCCAACCAGGAACCCTGCCCACAACTCAGGCATGTCTCCTGACCGGGAATCAAACCGGTGACCTTTCAGTTCGCAGGCCTGTGCTCAACCCACTGAACCACAACAGCCAGGGCTATAGCTTAAATTTTAATATGTATTTTCAAGCAGCTTTTTAGAAAACCTGTCATTATTTAAAAATTTTTCCATTCTGAGAAATGAACTCACTATTTTTATTACCCCTTCTTTCTGAATTTAATCTTGCCAATGTCACTTACAGAATAATTTAGAAAGTCAAATAATTCTGAATTTGTTGTATTTTACCAAAATAGCTCCATCATCTGCCTCTCCCCTCGCCCACCTCACCATTGCCTGCTCTGTATAGGCAATTACTTTTAGTGCAAAATACCCAATTGAGTATTTTAATATTTTCTTCCATTTTACTAAGTAATATGATTACGATAGGAATTTTTGAGTTTTCCTTTTCATCATTATCTGTTGATTCCCTATACTGATTTTCTTTCACATTAATACTTCTCTTTCTAATCTCTCTGCCTCTTTGTCACACACACACACACACACACACACACACACATTTCCCCGCCTGCCCAGTATGAATCTTTATAATTTGCATTATATCAATATTCAGTGTTAACATTATTGTGACCTCTAATAGACTCAGAAGGAATTAGTCTGCCTTCCTCATCGTTGGAAGGTGTCCCCACCCATGAGCTGTCTCACCTCCCCTCACTGTGCACCCCCACCCCACCCAATCGTTTGTCCTCAAGCATTTCTCCAATCACGGCGCTCTGCTCCCCAAACACATCTCACTCTGCTCAGCAATCTTTGGGATACCTACGAGTCTGACCTCACCTCAAACACCAACACTCACGCCCCCCAAACGCTAAAGGAAGTGTCCCCAGGAACTCTGAGAATTTGTAAATGACGTTTTTGTTCGGCATTCTCTGTAACATCAGTTCCTTCTACAATTGTGTTCATCTTTCCTGTCTTCCAAAGCTCAAACCCACCTCTTTCAAAATATTTTTCCTAACATATTTTTTCCTGAGATAACTCCTCTAGTAGTTTTACTATTCGTATTGATGCTTAATCATGTTCTTCTTGCTTCTATAAATTCTTCAGGTTAGAGACTGTATTATTCATCTGTTTCTAACACTGGAGTTAGTACTTGGATGTGTCCTACACACGGGCTTCAGCTGGTATGATCAAGTCAGACCGTATTGATTATACCCACTAACTTTTTAAAGTGCTCATGAAACTTCTGTGGAAAAACAGCCTATATTATTCCTGTCCATGATTGGGGTTCAGAGATGTACGTATATTTATGACTGTCTACAGTGTAAAGTGTTGGGACTGGGAGAAAGATCCTGTTATGGTTGAGTCGTATCCCCCAACACTCATCCCTTGAAGTCCTAGCCCCTACTAGCTCAGAATTCGACCTTATTTGGAGATAGGATCTCTATAGAGAAGATCAAGTTAGAGTCAGGTCATTAGGGTGGAACCTAAGCCAATATTTCTGGTGTCCTTATTTTTTAAAAAAAGGAAATTTGGGCACAGATATGCATAAAGGAATATGATATAAAGAGACCCGGGGAGAAGACGGCATCTATAAGTCAAGCAGAGAGGCCTAGGACAGACCCTTCCCTCACAGCCTCCAGAAGGAACCAGCGCTGCCAGCCCTTTGGTTTCGGACTCCCACCTGTAGAAATGTTCAGAAGTTGATTTTTGTTCTGTAAGCCATCCAGTGTGTGGTGCCGTTGTGAGAGCAGCCCTACCAAAGTAATACGAATCTGGCACTTAATTTTTTTACCTGTTTGAAGAAGCAAAACCTCTTCACTCTGTAATAGCTTTTTTTCTTTTCTTCTTAAGGTAAAGTCATTATTATAACATTTATATATTTTATAACAACTTATATGTGTAGAACCATGCTACTATTTTTTTCCTGAACTAGAGTCATACTTCATTCAGATTTTCTTAGTTTTAACAGAATGTCTTTTGTTATTTTTTTAAATTATACTTATTTGGGTGATATTTTTTTTCCAAGTACCTTTCAGCTTCATTAATAGGTCACAGCACAAGTGACCACACAAGTGACTGTTAGTGGAGGCCATTCTTCCCTGACAGGAAAGTACTGACACCATCAGTCTGCATGATTCCCCTAGAGCAGCATCTTCTTGTCATGGACATGTGGATTTAATGTGAAGAAGNTCATTCAGATTTTCTTAGTTTTAACAGAATGTCTTTTGTTATTTTTTTAAATTATACTTATTTGGGTGATATTTTTTTCCCAAATACCTTTCAGCTTCATTAATAGGTCACACTAGGGTAAGCAAGAAAGTGATACAGGAACTTACAACCATCAGAGCGACTGCTCAGTGGCATGCACAAGTGACCACACAAGTGACTGTTAGTGGAGGCCATTCTTCCCTGACAGGAAAGTACTGACACCATCAGTCTGCATGATTCCCCTAGAGCAGCATCTTCTTGTCATGGACATGTGGATTTAATGTGAAGAAGTTGGCCCTTCAGGGCAGTGCTGGTAGAAATGCCATCTCTGAGGGGAGGACTGTGTGGGAGCAGGATGTGCCAGAGAATTATTAGGGAAGTAGGGATGGAAACAAAGGCGTGCCCTGGGGAGGGAAATGGCTTCTGTTTTCCATGCAACATTAGCCAGAGAATGAGCCAAAGCTACTTGGGACCTCGTCAAAGGCTTTAGCTGAACAACAGACATAATAGCAGTTTGAGTAGAAGTATAAAAGGCAAAATAAGAGTTGTTTAAATAAGAGTTATACAAAATAGGAGTTGTGTAAGAAGTATAAAAGGCCATTAGAGTTGTCTTGTCCAGAAGTGAAAATCCTATTGATCCTACAACTGTGCACAACCAACAAAAACAAAGACTTATGAAGAGAAAAGCTACCTCCCTGGGTAGGGAAGTAGGGAAGGTTCAATTATCTGAGCAGAATGTAAAAAGACAAAAGAAAACCTTTTACCATCTCATCCGGGTACCGTCTTTCCCTGAGAGTCTTCGACCAGACCCATCTACGTAAAAAATGAGATCGTAACTTTCAAGGCGGGTATCTTCAAGCTCTCATGAAATTTAACCACCTGGGTGATGAACATGAAGAGAATCATGAGGTTAAGGGTATTTTGGGAACCAGAAATGAAGAGAACAAGTTTAGGATCAAACGAGGAGGGAGAGCATTGTGCCCGGGGAGGAGACCTAAGCATTACAAAGTGGACTGTGTTTTGGTCAAAGGGAAGGGGGTGCGACTGTTCTGGATTGTCAGTTTCTGGATGGTGCCACAAGCGCAGTTAGTGAAGCGCATTACTGCACCCACCCCCTCCATACCTGGACACGTAGGAGAAGGTGGACATCATGGGGTTGCGGGGCCTGTGGGCCTCGAGGGGAGCCTCCAATCAGAAGAACCATTTCTTTATTGCTGAGATGCCATCTCCTGAGTCACGGACAACTCAAGGCAGGTCTGGCCTAACTGCAATTGTGTATCAGAGATCTGTGTGGTCTGGAGTGCTGGAGGAGCCCGCAAGCCGAAGGCCTCTGGCTTCTAGGAAAGGCTAACAGTCAGCTGAATCAGAACAAAGTTTGCAAAAGACCTAAAATCATCTAAATCACTTTTTATGATTTTGGATTTTAGTCTTAGGACATTCTGGTCTACATGAAATGGAAGACTTCATGGGAAGAAAGTAAAAAGAAATTGCCCGTTGAGCTCTATTATGAAAAAGAAAGTAAGACCAAGATGCTAAAATGGCCTGTGTACCTACCATTTGAAGATCCCATAGGAATTAGGTTTCTACTGGCAGAATACAGTAAAATATGATTGACTCCAGCTGCAAGCAATTTGAGACAATTTGGGAAGGACCTCGCTGGTAGAATTTTCACTGGAGCAGAATAAAGGGGTCTGACCTCATTTATGCTTTGAGGCAAAGGGGTGGGTGGGAAGATGCAGACGCAAACATTCTGAAATGAGCAGACGTTAGAAGGCTCTGGACGGAGAAATTAAAAGAGCACACACAAAGAACTCCTGCTCAGAAAGGAGGGTCAGCTCATTTTACAGAAGATCTAACAGAGTCATAGGAGAAAATGGGCTTAAGATGAAATTATGTTGGTCAGAAATACACCAGAAGAGATGTTTATAGCATGGGACGATGTGATGGGAAATTTCCGCTGCATTAAATATTTCAGGGGCTAATGAAATACGGAGGAAATTCCAGTACTGAGATCCAGGAAGACGTAGGGCTGGCCTAAGTCAACAAGTAATTTCAGTGTCGCTGAGAGAAGAGGAGCAAAGATGATGCTACTATTTCCTGGGCTAGTCTATTGAAGAAGAGGAAACCCAATGAGTGGTGGTTTGCGGAAAAAAGGTCAGTATTGGCAGGTGGTTTTCTCTAATTGGCCACTGTTTTTTCATTAACTTTCCCTTCTTTGCCAGACGTTTTCTGGGGCCCCTCTGCCTCTTCCCCATCATCATTTCCATCTTTCCTCTGAAGCTTTCTTATTCCCTTTCTGGAGCTTTTACACTGTTTATCAGTAACATCTTCAGGTTAATAGGGGGCTTCTGTTTTCATAATTTGGTAATATTCAAATATGTAGCAAGGAATTAATATCTGGCTCTCAAGGGTTACAGATGGACTTACATTGTTCTTGAGCCTCGGGAATGAGCTAGTCACAGCAGCTTTGGGATCAGCAAGAAATTCCATCAAAGATTTCTTCCACGGCTTCTAGTCAGTCAGCTGCCACTCTGCTTCATTTTGCTTGCGGTGGGTGGTGAGGCTTGTCAGAAAGTGGGACAAGGATAAAGACCCTGGGTGGCCTAGTCAGCCTGCAGGCCCAATAATTTCTGAAGGAGCACAGCACATGTGAGCTGGCAATGTTAGAGCACGTTTGCCTCTATCTCTTTGTGAAATGTATGGCATTCTTTCTGGTTGTAGATGCAGATTTATGAACTTTCTGAGTGGATCCCCCGAGTGCCAGGTGCTCTGCACAGACCCTGCTGTAGCTCTGCACAGGGACAGCTCTTACAGATGTCGGTGCGGCCAAAGTGCAGGAAAGTAACTTGGCATAAACTGTAGGGATACTGCCTGAGATACAAAATTTTATAACAAGTCATTGTCTTGTCCAAAAAAGAGAGTGGAGTTCTGCAGAGGAAGGTCAGACATCTGTTTGGGGGTGTAGGGGTGGGGAGTGCTGAAGTACAAGGTAACACATCAACCCCAGAGCTAGAATTTTGGGGCCAAATTGAAAACTACAGGAGGGCAATTTTGGCTATAATCACATTCTTTCTTAGGAATCTTAATATTACTTTTAGTTTGGAGCAGAGCCTGAAATTTATATACTACTTTGGTTGTTTGCTTGTTTTTTTGTTATATCAGTCTAAGTAAGAGTTTCACTAAGTCTTGGGGACTAGAGAGCCTGCCAGATACATCAGTCAAAAGGTCTTCCTGGTGGTATCATTTATCCCTGCAACACCAGCTTCACTCTGAAGAAAGCTGCAGTGCCGTGGCTGTGATGTGAGTGCCTAAAGTGTGCTGGTGGCTGTTCCTTTTGGTGAAGTAGGCACTTTCTTCACCCCCTTCCCCATATATTCTAACACACACACACACACACACACACACACACACACACACACACACTCTGTCCAGAAAAAGTCCAGCCAATTGTTAATATAACAAAAAGAGTTTTTGTGACATCGATGTAACCTAGCATCCAAGGAGAGTGGACTGGAATGCCCATGCATGAACAATGATGACTTCACTGTACCAGTCAGTGAGGGCAGTAGACACTGTTGAGTGAGCATGTGTACTGTGTGGCCATTGCATTCAAATGACTGTGCGGATAGAGCAACACATTTGTATCAAATTTTGCATTAAGTTTGAACATTCTTTCATGGAAACTATTTGGATGATTCAGGAGGCTTTTAGGAATGATGCAATGGGTGCAGCACAAACAAATGAGTGACACAAATGCTTCAAAGATGGTGGAGAATCTGTTGAAAGTGATCCATGTTCTGGGAGGCCTGCAACAAGCAGAACACCTGAAAATGTTGAATGTGTGTAGGCTATAATCAACAAAGATCAGTGACTGACAGTGTGAGAACTAGAAGCTGATCTGGGGATTCCAAAAACTTCTGTGTCTGAGATTCTGAAGCAGGATATTAACGTGAAACGTGTCATGGCAAAATTCATTCCATGGCTTCTTCTACAAGAGCAAAAGGAACATCATACTGCAGTGGCTAATGATTTGATTCAAACCGCTGCCAGTGAACCAGATTTCCTCAGGAAGGTCATAACTTTGAAGGAGACTGAGACATCATTGTCCTATACACAATGTTTCTTGAATCTTGTATCTTCTATTTTCTTCGATAAATGTCTCTATTTTTCATAGTACATGGCTGGATACCTTCTGAACAGACCTCATTTTCCCAGACGTAGAATTTCTGAGTCAAAGGCAATTCCATTTTTAGTTTTCTGAGGAAACTCCATACTGTTTTCCATAGTGGCTACACCAGTCTGCCTTCCCACCAACAGTGCACTAGGTTCCCTTTTCTCCACATCCTCTCCAACACTTGTTGTTTGTTGATTTGTTTATGATGGCCATTCTGACCGGTGTGAAGGAGTATCTCACTGTGGTTTTAATTTGTATCTCTCTAATGGCTAGTACTGTTGAGCAACTTTTCATTGGTATGTGGACCCTCTGTATGACTGACTACCTTGGAGAGGTTTCTATTCAGGTCCTTTGCCCGTTTTTTAAAAAGACTTAATTTATTTATCTTTAGAGGGGGAGGGAAGGAGAGAGGGAGAGAAATATTAGTGTATGATTGCCTCTTTTGCGTCCCCTGCTGGGAACTGGCCTACAACCCAGGCATGTGCCCTAACTGGGAATTGAACCTCGATCCTTTAGTTCGCAGGCCCACGCTCAATCCACTGAACTATACCAGCCAGTGCCCTTTGCCCATTTTTAATTGGATTGTTTGTCTTCATGATGTTGAGTTATATGAGTTCTTTATGTGTTTTGGAGATTGAAACACTTGTCCAATGTATTGTTGACAAATATGTACTCCCATAGAGTGGGTTCCCTTTTCATTTTGATGATGGTTTCTTTAGCCATGCAGAATGTTTTCAATTTGATGTAGTCTCATTTGTTTATTTTTTTCTTAATTTTCCATGTCCTAAGGGATATAGTGGCAAAAATATTCCTATGTGAAAGATCTAAAATTTTACTGCCTGTGTTTACCTCTAGGATTTTTATGGTATTACAACTTATATTTAAGTCTTTTATGTTTTTTGAGTTTATTCTGGTGTATGGTGTAAGTTTGTGGTCTAGTTTTATTTTTTGCAAGTACCAGTTCAGTTCTCCCATCACCATCTACTGGAGAGACTATATTTTTATTTCATTGTGTGCTCTTGCCTTCTTTGTCAAATATTAAACTCCAATTCAAAAGAGCATGTGCATCCCTATGGTCATAGCAGAGCTGTTTACAATAGCCAAGATTTGGAAATAGGCTAAGTGCTCATCAGTAGATGAATGTATAAAAAAACTGTGGTATATTTACACAATGGAATATTGCGCAACAGAAATAAAGGTGGAATTCCTACTTTTTGCAATAGCATGGATGGAATTGGAGACTATTATGCTAAGTGAAATAAGCCAGGCTGTGATAGACAAATACCATACGATCTCACTTATGGGAGGAATCTAATGAATAAAATAAACTAATGAACAAAATAAAAATAGAGGCATAGAGTCATGGAATGGACTGACAGGTGTAAGAGGGAAGGATGGGTAGGGACTGATTGAAAGAAGGTGAAGGGATTAGTTAAAGAACATATATGAAGGACCCATGTACCTGAACAACAGTGTGGGGATTGACTATGGAAGTGGGGGTGGGCTGGGTGGAGGGGGCAAAGGGGGAAAATTAGGCAACTGTAATGGCATAAACAGTAAAATATTTTAAAAAAAAACAAAAAATAAAAACATACCAAATCTTAAAAATAAATTGTTATAGTTAAAATTGAGGAAAGAGAATATCTACGTAATTGAAATAATTGTGTCCATGAGAAAATATTTTTCAATATTTAAAACATGTAACAAATAAATTATTAAAATTTATAAGCAGTTTTTGTAATAAAACAGAGATTTGCTTTGTATATTTATATTTGAACCTACAACAGTCATGTAATATCTACAAAATCTTGATCCTGCTGGTTTTCATCATGTATGTACTCTGTTTTTTAACCCAGAGTCTACAAATAGTAAGTTGGTGCTTAATAAATGTTTGCTAGTTTTGTGGATTACCAATTTGGAATGGTAAATTTATTTTTAAAGCTGCAGTAAGTTGTTCTGTTTTTCCCAGTTTTTACAATAAAGACCAAAGTAACTTCATATGCAGTCATGAATTTCAGCTGAGTTGACACGCAGTTAAAGACCGGATGTTGGACTAATCCAGGATGTCACCCATCAGCTGCAGAGTGACAGCGATACGAGTGTCACTTGCTGTAATACCTGCAAGCTGGGGTTGTAGTGCCTGCATGTTCCAAAATTATTATATTCTAATACTTTTCATGACTTTTAGAAAATATAATTTTTATTGCTCAGCTTTCCCAATAACTAATTTTTCTTGATGTTTTTACTACAAACTGTATCTGTTCATAAATAACTTTTCTTTGTCCCCAAAGAATAGTTTAACATAGTGAAACAAGTCTAAAATGATATCATCAATATTGATCAGACCTTTGTAGTATTTTATTAGAATTGGTGATGAAAATGTACTTCTTTTAAATATTTTATAGTAAGTCATATTGATTTATTATTTTTTCCACCTATGGCATGTGAAATTGTTAATGAAGGCTATTTGTTTAGCTTGTCAGGCAACTTAAAATCATTTGCCATCTTTGATTAGGAAATGAGCACAGGAAAAATCGTATGCCTGTGATGGATGTAGGAAGCCTTGCCGACCAACCCATGCCATCACTCACATCCCCTGTTACAGAGACCTTTATGCATCAGAAGTTTTGTACCAAGGGAAAGCTGTTAAATCTTAAGAATGTGGGAGCCCCCCTGCCCACAAAAGACAGTGTCTTCTATAGCCCCTAGCCTGTGTAAGACATTTCAAACATCCCACTTAAAATCAGGCTTTAATTCACTCCCAAATCTGCTCATTCCTTGTTAGTAAATGACAGCAACATTTGCCAAATTGTTTGGGCCTCCAGATTGAAGGTAACTCTTGACTCTCTTTCCTGTAATGCCCACATCAAATCCAATAATAAATTTTATTCGTTTTACCCTCTAAATAGATTCAAAATCAATTATTTCTTCTCTCCTCTGTAGCCAAAGTCCAGGCTTCTCATTTTCATCTGCCATGGCTCACCTGTCCTATTGCAGCAGTCTCTTGACACCAACGCACAATGATATCTAAGCATCAGTCTTTTATCTGATTTAAGACTTTTTCTCCCACTGGCTTTGGTCTGACTCAGTCTCAGTAAGAAAGGAAACTTTGCCATTGGTGTCTTCATTTACTCCCACCTTGCCCGTCTACCTCTCCTCCCACACTCTGTGTCCTCTGCCATTTCCAGAAAGGACACTAATAGTGATAGGAAAATGTGCAAAGAAGCCCTCAAGTGACTCTTCAAAGACCAAAAAAAAAAAACTGGATCCAAGTGATATTCAGTTTCCAGATAAATATATAGAAGCAACTGGCTTATTTCTCATTATATCTCACCAGTGTGCCTCTTGTGGAAATCATCAGCTGAAGAAGGAAGAAAACTGATGTTAAACAGAAAAGAAAAATAAATGTAAAATACAGTGATGACCTAGCCAGGTGGTTCAGGTGGTTGGAGCATCATCCCACACACCCAAAGGAATACAGGGAGGTTTGCTTCTGGGCTGTGTTCGGACGGCAGAGATTAGGAGCTAGATTGCAGAAGTTAAAAAGACAGGTTAATTGAGGCTAGTTTATGAACTATGCTTTTAGCATGATTTGATGGGAAAAGGAGTGAGAACAAATACAAAGTAAATGTAAAAAACAGCAGAATCAAGCTGCTTCTTATGCTTAATGGGTTCCTATAAATGTCTGAATGGGTGTGAAACTAAACCTGTAGGTATGGGAGCCTGGGGATAATACAGAGTGACAGGGAGTCCAGGACAGCGAGGGTGTTAAGGAGACGTGGAGGGAAGGGGTCTGGAGCCCTCTCGAAAAGAAGACTGGAAATGAAGAAGATGGAAATCACTTCTCCGACACCAGAGGGAAGTGTGAGAAAACAGACTGGGGGACAGTGTTCTGTGCAGGGAGAAAATGACAACTAGTTTGAGCCTTTTGGAGAGTAAGGAGTTTTTTAAATATGATTAACCCACCCCCCATGCCTCAGTTTCCTCCTCTCTACAATGGAGCTTAAATAGTAACCAGCTCGTAGGGTGTCTGTGAGGGTTAAATTAGTTAATGAGTGAAGAGGCTAAGAACTGTAGCTGGTGCATGGTAAGTGCATATTAGCTGCTATGATTCAATTTCATAATTTTCCACAACTGCAAAATAATGATTTCTGTCATGATGACTTACAGTTAATAGAGAGTTACCATACACAAGCTATTTTAATAAAAATTATTTTACTTGTTTTTCTCCACAATTTATTTAAGCTCCAAGCAACGTCATTTTCATTCTGTACAGACGAGGAAACTGAGCATCCCACAGTGGCTTGTCAGGTTTCATATGACTAGGAAATAATTGAGTCATGGCCCAAACTCAAGTGTCTTAAACCCAAATTCTACAGTTTTGACTTCCTTTCTAAATAAAGGGGAACTTCTGGACAGATCTTCACACTCCTCACAGAACTTTGAGTACTTGTGGTCATCACCAGACCAAAGATTAAAAAAAAATACAATTCATCTTCAACAAATTGAGCATCCAGCCTCCTCTGCCTATTGCTGAAAGATGAATATAAAATCATATCCTTCATCTGATCACAAAAATGGTAGTCCAGACTCTAACTATCCTGCTCACATTTAAGGCAAGAACAAGGGAAAAATGATAGCAGCTCCATCTGCTCATTTTAACAGTAAAACAAAAGTTTTCCCAAAGCTCCCACTGTCTCTCCCTTTACATCAGAACTGGACCCCGTGACCAAGTGTAGATCTGAGGTCAGCTGGGAGCATGGAACCACAGGCCTGCCTAGGGCTTGGCACATGCTGTTGGGTAAGAAGGGGGAATGGATACTGGACAAGCAGCTAACAGTGCCAGTTGCAAATACTGGCATGAGGAAGACAGCTGGGTTCAATAGGAGTAGCCTGTAAGAGAATAAAAATGAGGACAGTGATGGATTGAGAGCCAGGACCCATTCCTATATTCCAGACATCAGGGAATGAAATTATTCTAAGACTTCAGAAAGGTGGCAGGGTGGCCCCATTAATATTAGATTTCTCGCTAACCCTGGGACAGTACCACACTTAATTTTTCTTGAGAAATAGAGTAACATGGGGTTTGTTTGTGGGGATTTTTTTTGCACTCTAAGCATGTGGAACAACCTACCAACTACATTTGTCTTCTGAGTTCCCTCCTGCTCTGTGTTCCTTCTGAAACACTGGCGTTTTAAAACAGCCTTCAGCAGAACCAAGAGCACTGAATCACGTGGAATTCTCAAACCTCTTGGCAATAACAGCAGGGAAGAAATTTTTGAGTACAGATAGTAGCTGAGGACAAAAAGAATTGAGCATCACCTAAGAATGTGACCCTCGGGCTGTGTACCCAACTCTTTGTATGTGGGCATCTGTGGATCCTGGGAAACCATTGCAAATGCACATTGGGATGGAATTAAAAGGATACCCCCTTCCATCTGGTTTGCTTTTTCCCTCCCAGACGCTGGGGTGGGCTGTCGTAAGAGGCCCTTTCATGTTGTTACCTTGTGTTGTTGTCCGGGGCTCGGAGACTGGCTGTTTCCATACACAAGTCTCCCCACCAAGTCCTCTTTGTCCCTTCACCCCAGTTTGCCACCACCTGTCCCTGGACTAGACTACAAGTAGGTAAGGTGGCAGGGACAATCTTCTTTTTAAAAATTGCACATTTCTTATCTCAGAGATGAAAGCATGCCAGTTATTCAAAATAGATAGTTGCATGTCTACCAAAAACTAAGTAATTAAAAATATTTTATATATGTAAAGATATGAAAAATCTAGCTAAGCCTTTAGAAAACAATAACTATTTATCAAACAAAAACAGACTCTTTCCAAATTATTTCAAAAAGTCTACTCTGCTTGGACCCAGTTCTCCTGTGCCAGGGCCTGCCTTTTTTCCTACCCATATCTATCTTCCTCTTCAAGCCTCAGACCAGACCCTGGCCTCCTTGCCCGCCATCTTCCTCACTTGTCGTCTGACAGATATGCAACTATGGAACAAGTGCTCTTCATTGTTCTGGGGTGTTGGACTCTGTGAACAGCCATTGTAATTTATCCCAAGCACATACTGCCTATTTTCACCATGACTTAAATTTTTCATCCAGGCTGCGCCATCACCGAGGAGAACTAAGGGGAGAGTATGTGCAATGAGACACAGAAAATGACCCTGGAAGGCAGCCGGTGCGGGAAACACAGCAGTGAGTGGGCAGGGTCCACGGAGGGGTGGAGCGGGAGGCGGGATAGCTCCCCACAGGAGTAGGTCGTCACCAGCACGTGGAGCAGACTGAGCCTTTCTTGGAGAATCTCCAAATTGCCCAGCAGGGAAAAATCTTGTAAAACTTCTGGACTTCCTGTAGCTAAGAAAGGACAAAGTTATCCATCCATTGGGTTTTGTTATGAAAAGTGGAAGTGGGGATCCCCAGTGACTAACTGGCAGGGTAAAGCCATTTCTGAATTCTCAAAAATGACCCTTGAACACCATGTAAAAAACAAAGAGAAATAAAAACCCTTCATGGTCTAGATGCTAACTCTAATCACGGGCTATCCTATATGAAGATAGCAGAAAGACTGATGAATATCAAGTGACACAGCAGACCCCGAGGAGAAGAGTCAGCTCTAAGTTCCTATATGATGGAGAAATGAGGGACCTAATGAGATGCAGCCAATGTGACCCCGAGGTACCCTGAAAAAGATTAAAGTTGGAGTAACCAATCCAAAGTCGAAGGTGTGAAGGGGAGTCAGGAGCTAGAAACAGATTGATGGAAAGGTTTTGTTGGGCTGACGATGTGCCTTTGCCTGCTGTTGTGGGTTGAACTCCATCCCTCGTCTCTCCATCCCTGTTTATGTGTTGAGGTCCTAACACCCGGCATGTCAAAATGTGACTTTATTTAGAAATAGGGACAAATACCATGTGATCTCATCTTTAACTGGAACATAATCAACAAAAGAAAAGAGCAAACAAAGTATACCCAGAGACATTGAAATGAAGGACAATCTAACAATAGCCAGCGGGGCGGGGGAGACAACACTGGGGGGAAGGGTTTTCAGGAACCACTATAACGGACACATGGACAAAACCAAGGGGGAGGGTGGAAGCAAGGGAGGGAGGAGGGTTTGGCTGAGGTGGGGGGAAAATGCAGACAACTGTAATTGAACAACAATAAAATAATTTAAAAAAGAAATATGGTCCATGAAGATGTAAATAGTTAAGGTGAGATCATTAGAATGGGCCCTAATCCAATATGTCTGGTATCCTTATAACGAAAGGAAACTTGGAAGCACACACCAGAATGCTGTGTGATGAAGGCAGAGGTTGGATCCATGCACCTAAAAGCTGAGAAATGCCAAAGATTGTCAACAAACCACCAGAAACTAGCTGAATAGCCCAAAACAGATTCTTTATCTTACAGCCTTCAGAAGAAACCAACCCTGCTGACATCTTGACCTTGGGCTTCTGGCCTCCAAAACTTTAGATGAATTTTTGTTGTTTAAGCCAGCCAACTTGTGCGACTTTGTTACAGCAGCCCAGGAAACAAATACACTTATATTTGATGCTTTTGACAAAAAAACAACCAACCAACCAACCAACCAACCAACCAACCAAACATAGAACAACCCACACAGAAATGTCATTTGTTTCAACCTAAACAAGGGATAGTTAGACTGTTGGGTACTCCCTCACCCCAACTTTAGCAGAACCAAATAATCTCTGGAGAAAAAAAATAAGGTACTTCCAATCTCATGCACGTTTAGCTGATCAATGATTAACATCTGCTGTGTTGGCAGATGGAGATCCATTTAATGACAGCTAAACCCAAATACGGCTGTGTGGCGGGTAGTGGCTGGAGGAGGCAGGGGCAAAGTGAGGTTTCTGTGAGGAAGACCAGTTTGGGGCCAGCGGTACTATCAGCCCAGGACATTCGGTTAATGTGACTGCAGGGTGGGGTGATGCCTGGGGATGCTGTGGAGTCTCAGAGTCATTATTCCGAACATCACCCCTCACAATCTCATGTGCCTGGATTGTACTGGGTAGCTTCAATGGTAAATTTATGAATCAGACTCTGTGGAAAGATAAGTCACAGATTGTGATAAAATGTTTTCAAACTGCACATCTAATAAAAGACTTGTGTTCAAGACAGTACATAAAGAACCCTCAAAACAGTCTTTTGGGTTCTCCTTTGTAGGTAACTCTCTCCTTTCCTCTTGTCGCTTTTAAGATTCTCTCCTTATCTTTAACCTTGGGTTACTTAATTATGATGTAACTTGGTGTGTTTCTCCTGTGGAGAGTTATCAGTGAGGAGGGGGAGGAGGAGAATGGGGGAAAAGGTACAAGGAATAAGAAGCATAACTGGTAGGCATAAAATAGACAGGGGGAGGTTAAGAATAGTATAGGAAATAGAAAAGCCAAAGAACTTGTATGTACAACCTATGGACATGAACTAAGGTCGGGGGGAATGCTGGAGGGTTGGGGGGTGGGTACTGGGCAGAGGGGGAGAAAAGGGAGAAAATAAAATTGGGACAACTGTAATAGCATAATCAATAGAATATACTTTATAGAAAGACTTCTGAAAATACAATAAGAAAACAACTCAGTTTTTATTTTTTTTATTTAGTTCTCATTCAAGTACAGTTTTCTGTCTTACATTCCCAGCCCTGCCCCCACCCAGTGCTCCCTACCTCCCTCCCATTTCTGCCCCCACCTTAGTTATTGTCCATGTGTCCTTTATACTTGTTCATGTGAGTCTATCCCCTTTTCCCCTATGATTCTCTCCTCTCTCCCCTCTGGACCCTGTCAGCCTGTTCCGTACTTGAGTTTTTAAAAGATTGGCAAAAGATTTGAATAGCCACCTCACCAAAGACTTATGAATTGCAAATAAGCAAACGAAAAGATGTACAGCATCATTAGTCTTAGGTAAGTGGAAACCAAAACAATTAGATATCACCACAGACCTATTAGAATGGCTAAAATTTAAAAGCCAGACCATGCCAAGTGCTGGGGAATGGGGAACAACGCAAACTGTCATACATTGAGAAATGGTGCGAACACTTTGCAAAGCACTTCAGCAATTTCTTAGAAAGCTAAAAGCGCACTTACCATATAGCCCAGCCATGGATTCCACCCCTCGGCATATGCTGCAGGTGAATGGACCCCGTATCCACACAGAGGCTTGCTCGTGGATGCTCACAGCAGCTCTGCGTATAAGAGCTGAGACCTGGAAGCAACCCACATGTCCAGGAACAGGTGGAGAGGTAAACAATTTGCTATGTAGCATTCAGTGGCTACTACTTAGCAGTAAGAATAAGCTATTAATATAGGATATAAGATAAATAAATCTCAAAATATTATGCTGAGTGAAAGAAGTCAGACAGAAAAGGAAACTATCGTTTGTAGAAATCAACTTGCATAAGGCTTTAGAAAATGCAAACTCTTCCGCAGTAACAGAAAACAGACTAATAGTTGCCTAGAGGTGAGAGAAAGGGACAGAGGAGACTTTTGGAGGGTGATATGTTCATTATCTATGTTCGGGGGTATATATTATGTCAAAACTTACCAAATGTTACACTTTAAATGTATATATCTTATTGTGTACATTATACTACAGTAAAGCTGTGATAAAAAATGAGATTCTATAAAACTGAGATTTTTATTGTCTCCCTTTGCTTCTTTTAAAAATATTTTAGTGGTTCAAAACAAAACACACACACAGAAAAATGCATGAAGCCACAGCAAGCCATAATAGGAAGGGTTAGTGTTGATGTTGTTAACACTAAAGGTTGTATTTCCTGCAAGTGAGCATTGGGTTTGCTTTTCAGACTCTTGAGGGCTGTGGGTTGCACCATTCTTATTATGTCAAAATAGAAGCGTTCCAATTATTCAATAGAGAGTGACTTTTGAATTCTGAAATGAATTTATCACATGGAGGGCCATCGAACGAATTAATGAACAGATTCTTTAACCGCAATCTCATAATAACAGCCAAAACCTTCTTATGTAGCTATTTCCTCAATTCAGACAAAGGGCATAGCCTTAATGTCTAGCCATCATTTAGGATTCTAATCAATATGATGACAAGGTAGCATTCTGATTTTTCCATATAAAACGGTATAGTCACACCCTTGCGTCTTTAGTTTACACAGGCCCCCCCTGCTGGCAGATGCACACCTAGAGTCAAAGACACTTGTATCTTGTCACTTGCCAATGTACGTGACCTTGTCACTCTGACAAATCTGCTGTCCTCCCAGCATTTCCAGCAGGTGCAGGCCCTGCTCCTGCAGATTCCACTGTGCAGACCTCACTTGGCAGCACTGCCAGGCACGATTGCTCTGAGCCTGCTCCGGAGGCCCCTGGGGCTCACTGGGCCACTTACACGGCTGTCCTCCAGCCTCTGAGAGGCCCGACTTGATGTGCATTGTGAAACAAAGCAGAGGAGCCCACTCCCCATTCGGTGATTATGTTACACTGTCACCAGGTCTGCTGGGACCCACTGCTTTGCAGATGTTTCACTGGAAAAATGTTGGGTTGGCCTAAGTTAGTTTTTTTGAAAAAAAAATAACACTTTTTTTCACTGGAAAAAAAATATCTTTTTTTTTTCCTGCACGATGACTCTAGTAGTGCTTAGTTGTCTTTAACTTCATTCAGAACAACTTCACTAGATTGTATTGTGACAGCTGTCATGTCAGTGTGCATTTAAAAACCTTATCAAAACTGGTGAACTTTTGTGCAGACATTTTAGTATTGAAGTTGAAGAAGATACACAACATTTTTGGTGTGCTATGCTTTATTATTTCAGAAATGAAATTGCTGAAAGGTAAAAGGTAAAAGCACAGTGAAACACAAGAAAAGATTTGTGTGGTGTATGGAGAAGGTGCTGTGATGGATCGAACGTGCCAAAAGTGGTTTGCTAAGTTTCTTGGTACTATTGACATTTTGGCCAAATAATTCTCTGCTGTGGGGCTGCCTTATGCACTGGAAGATGTTCACCAGCACCCCTGGCCTCTACCCACTAGAAGCCAATAGCAGGAGATACTGACATACTCAAAATATCCAAATCAATAAGGATTGGGGAAAATGAAAAAATGTCTCTATTATTTTATGGAAAAAATGAAAGGCACTTTCTGGGCAACCCAGTTCTTTCTGTTTCTGCTCACAGCCCTCTCTCTCCTTAGGTCTGGCACTTGCAAACGTGACACTAGGCAGGGGACAGAGGGAAGTGATATACCCAGAAGCAGAACTCCAGCGTTGATACCTGGGTTGCCTGGCTGCTTTCTCCCTCAGGATGAGTTCTCTTCTAAGGGGACACTGACCCCTCCTCCAGGTGGAGTTTGTTTGTATCACCTGACTAGTCTCCACGAATGCCTGGTCCATCCTCAAGTCCATGTAGTTAACACAGTGAGCGCCAGTGGTTCTCAAACTTTCTGGCAGGTTAGAATCACCTGGACGTTTCTGAAAAATCACAGTGTCCAGGGCACACCCAGACCAGAGGAGCTTGGATGGATGCCAGGTGTCAGTGTTTTTGAACAGTATCCAAGTGGTGCGAATGCACAGCCACGTTTAAGGACCTGTGGTTTGAGAGGAAGCTGAAGTTCACGCCACAAATGCATCAAGGATTCTCTTTTGTCTCCCAGGACAAATGCAATCGAGAGTTCCCTGACTTGGCATGCATGGCAGTCTTTTCCTATCCTCGGCTTTGTGCCCTTTACCATAAATTCTTCATCTAAAAGTAAGGGGGCTGAGAAATATTGACTAGAACGAAATGGAAATTGAAAAGTTAAAACCAGAGACTGTGAAGGGTCTCATTATAATCAGAAAAACAAATTTTATGCTCAAGTAAAACACATACCAAGAGTCACTTCCTCCCACCTTTGCTTTCTGCTGTTTGTTTGTTTTGTGCTGAAATGATGTTTTGTAAAGAAAGCGTATTTCAGACTCAGCCCTCCCAGGAAGCCTTCGACATTTTCTATTTAAATGATGGCACTTACAATGATGGATCAACTTCAAAGAGGCAACATCCAAGCTCATCTCAGTTTGACTTGGGTGTTGTTATTCACGACGCCCGTTCTGAGCTCTATTCAGGGATATCTGTAAACCGTTTCCAAAGACCTGGGACCCCCACTGTAATAAACAAGTCATTTACATGGGGAAATGAAAAACCTGCCAGGTCTGCCAGACGAAGGCAGGCACGCCTGAGCAGAGAAGGATTGATGCAGCGAGATTAGACAAACCTGAAGGCTGGGTTAAAATACATCAAACTTGCCAAGTTGTGGAGAATATACCAACCATCAACAGGAATGGATGTTAGTGTCTAGAGCTCATGTTGAATTGTGTTTTTTAAGAAAACACAGTACCTATCAATGCTCTAAACCCTAAAAGTTGGCTAAATGATGGCCCAGGGGTCTCAGGTGCCTGTCACATCCTGGAGAAGAATACCTACATTTCGTGTTGCCTCCTTCTGTAGTGACCAGCACAGCACAGGTGTCTGTCTGGCCGAAACATATACAAATTTCCGGTAATCTGCAGTCATTGGCAGCCCCATTCTCCCCTCAGCACCTGGGAGAACAGCTCTGGCCGGATACACAGCAAAGGCCGCTCAGCCAAGGGCTGTGACTTGTTCCACCCACCTGTTCTGGGCCAGGCACTCTTCCAAGCACTTACCAGTGTGAGCTCGTTCATTGCTTACAACCGCTCTCCCCGTAAGGTAGGTACCGCTGTGACCTCAGTGCTACAGATGAGGAATATGAACCACAAGGAGGCTGAGTAACGTGCTCAACGTCACACAAGCCGTTTGTGTGGAGGCGGGATCTGAACTCAAGCTGGCTTCTGACTTCAGAGCTCTCTTCCTAATGACCATTCTACTCGGCTTTTCTGGCCACTGTGTGACCTAATCATGTCTTGCTCCAACAATTATATGACTGTTTAAAAATAGGTCTGTGCCGTTTAAGTGTCTTTAAAATAATTATGAGGGAAAAATCGCGGGGAGAGAAATTTGTCCCTTTTATATCTTTATCCAAAGGCTGCAGCAGCGGGTCTCAGAGTTCAGCCTCTATCGCAATCCCCTGAAGAGCTTGTTAAAGCACAGATGGCTGTCCCCTTGGAATTTCTGAGCCAGCGGGTCCGAGTGGGACCTAAGCAGGTGTGGCACCAACACGCCCCGGAGGGTGCTGGTGCTGATGCTCTGGGGACCACACTTTGAGAAGCACTGGCCTAATTTTTAGGCTATTTTTAACTGTTGAGAGACATTAGACTGACAAACTCCTGGCTGCGAAAGAATTTCATTGAGGAGAAGGGCAATCCTCCTGAAAAAAAAGTAAAACGAAAGTGTATGCATAAAGTTCTGTGCAGATTGAGGGTGAAGATACATGGTTTTCTTAGCTTTCGTATTTCTAAGAAAAAAGAAAGATTGAAATCAGTGAGTAAACCAGAAAGAAGTTTCAGGGGCCCCTGAGATGGGCAGGCCGGGCTCTCGAGGAGCCTGGGTGCTGACTGGGCACAGCCCCGCATGCCACGTGGCATGGCTCTGCTGGAGGGACTGACCTGTCCCTCAGCACTTGAACCCTTTTACATATGTCCCATATGTCATCTGATCAAGTAACTAGTACATCATTATAACTGATGGTCACCCCTTGTTTTAAGAGACACTGCATAGGTAAAATATAAGTGATCCAAATGCATGCTTACATTTAGTCTCTCATCAATTAAGCAATATTTTCTAGAATTTTGTTACATACTTAACACTGTGCTAAGGACCCAACTGGCACCAACCAAGTACAAAACATGGCCTTGGCC